>NW_027206382.1:0-456483 GCF_024711535.1 Dipodomys merriami
GCATCATCATTAGCAAGACATCACAAACCCATTGTGACAATATTGTCATTGTGACATCATGATTCAATTGTGACATCTCAAATCTATTATGACCTCATAGCTTCTTTGAAAAATCGCATGCCCTTTTAACATTACAATCCCTTTGGGTACCCAAATCCTTGTTGTTAACTAATGACAAGATGAGACATGCCATTATAACATCAAAAGTGTTTGTGATATCCTCAACAGTGTGACATCACATCTTCATTATGAGGTCATCAACTCATTGTGACATCACCAAACTCAAAACATAATCTAATTATTACAATTGTCATTGTGACATCATAGACATATTGTGAATGCCTATTCTGCGATTTCAATGTATTTCAAATATTGCATGAGAGTTGATATCATTAATACATTTTTGTGCCTACATAACCATTTTGACATCATAATCACGTTGTGACATCACAGTGCCATTGTGATATAACTAATACCATGTGACATCACAAACCTCTCCTATCCTCATAACTTCTGTGACATGCTGACATTGTGATATCTTAGAACTTTGTGCCCTCATAATTTGTTTCCAACCTCATATTTCATGTATGACATGAGATACCAGAAATCCACTGTGACATCATGACCATTGTGACATCATACTGACAGACATCATGACCACTTTGCCACACTATGACATCACAATCCTCCTAGGACTTCATCACATTTGTGACATCACATGCCTTTGGAGGTACCACAGTCCATTTGTGAACTCATATACTCTGTGATTTCATGACAACAGAAACTTTATGCCATTTGGTTATCACCAACCAATTGTGACCTCATAGATCTACTGTGACCCCTTACCTGTATGGCATCACCAAATAAATGTGACATTAAAACTTTTTGTGATGTCACAATGTGACACGATGTTCATGACAACTGTCAGTGTCACAGAGGATTTCTGATATGATATGTCATAACTGAAATATTATAAGTTTGAAAACAGATTACAAGCTCAAAAAGAGCCTAAGACATCACAATTGCAGCACGTCACAAGACTTATGAGGACAGGGCATATTTGTGATGTCACAGTGTGTTAGTGATATCACCATGGCACTGTGATGTCACAGTGATTGTGATGCCATATATTTATGAGATCACAATGATTTTCTGATATCAACCCACATGCCACATTTAAAATAGAGTGAAATAAGAGAATAGGCATTTACAATGTGTCTATGAAATCACAATCAAAATATAATGTCATAAAGCTATGAGGTCACTGTAAATTGGTGATGTTGCAAGGAGGTGATGGTGTCATAATGAATACGTGTTGTCACACTGGTGATGGGGTCACAAAGGATTTGTGATATTACAATAGCATATATGAATTAAATTGTCATGTTTTCAAATTGAGGATATGGGTACTCAAAGGGACTGTGATGACACAGTCATGATAGCTTTATGATTCACAGTTGTGATGAGGTCACGATGGGTTTTTGATGCTATAATGATTTTGTAATATTTCAAACACATGTCCAATTTGAATTGCTACTATTTCACAATGCGCATACAAGTTCACAGAAGGAGCTTGATGTCCTAAGGAACATGAATTTTTTTTAACGTTATGAGGTCAAATTAGGTTCTTGAAAACACAGTAGAGCAGTGATATCACCATGGCAATGTCAACTTACTACATCATGTCAGAATATTGTTTTGGTGTCACAAATAGTTGATGATGCCACATTGGTGATGAAGTCACAAAAGATTGGTGATGTCACAATATGCTGGAATTGTCACAATGATATGATGGTTCTAATTGTCTTTAACTTACAATAAGTATATGAGTTCAAAAAGGGACTGTGGTTTCTACAAAAGTATGTGTTGTCACATATTGAAATCCTAAAAGATTTGTGATATCAGAATTGGACACAATGGTTATGACATCTGGCAATGTGATGTCACCATGGTCATGATGTCACTGGGAATTTGTGATATCAAATGTCATATGTGAAATTTAATGAGGTCGCCAACAGATTATGAGGCCAAAATGTATGTCACAAAGGTTATGATGACAGGATAGGTTTGTGAGGTCACAGTGTGTTAGTGATATCACAATGGCAATGTGATGTGTAAAGGGATTATGATGTCACAATGATTATGAGTTCATGATATGTTTATGATAGCCACTTACATGCCACATTTGAAATAGAATGAAATCACAGAAAAGGCATTCATAATGTGTCCAAGATATTACAATGACAATGTGAAATTATAATTTTATCATATTTTAGATTTGTGATTTCACAATGGGCAGATGGTATCACAAGGAAAATGTGATGTCACAGTTGTGATGACCTCATAAACTTTTGGATGATAAAATGTCATGTCTGATTCTCAATTGTCAATATTTCACAGTGGAGATTTGTACACACAAAGACACTGTTATGTCACAAAGCTATGCACTTTTTCAAAGGTTATAAGAGTTCATAATAGATTTGGGTTGTCACAATGTGATCCTGGTGTCTAAACAGCAATGTGATGTCACAATGGGTTCATGATGTCACAGTGGTTTTGAGGTCACAATGGTTTAGTTAGGTCATGAGTTTGAAATATCACAACTATTTGTCCAATTTCAATCACTACTAGTTATCCATGTGGACACTGTAATAACCAGTAGTGACCCTATAATCCACGGGAACAGACAGTCATCATGACCTCCTGTTATGGACCACCAGAGCGGGGGGTGCATGCCGCTGGAGTGGGCAGGAAATGCTGCTGAAGAGATAGTATGTTAAGCCCCCCATGGTGAGTTGCCAAGAAGTTATAGGGCATGGACATTTGGGAAGTGATGATTGAAAACTGTTATGCAGGAAACATATTTTAGTGGGGGCAGGGTACAGCCTATATATAGTTTGCATGTTCAGAGCAACAGAAGGGGGAAGAAAAAGGGGAAAGACCTGGAAGGAAAGAAGTGATGAGACGGCAGGAGGGTAAAGACCTGGGAGGAGAGGAAATTGAGGGAGAGCAGGAGGTAAAGGACAGCAACTGGCCACATGGTAAGGGCAGGGAAGGCCTGTCAAGAATACAGCAACCTGAAGAGAAGAAGGGAATGGTGGAAGGAAAAAATGAAAAGACCTGAAAGGTAGGACAGGTCCGTAGAGATGGAGGATGAAGAGTAAGGAAAAAGCCTTGTCCTTTGAAGTGTGGAGCTTTGGAGATGATTATTTTGGGGGTTGGTTGTTTGAAGACCAGTTAACAAATGGTTGGGCTGCTCTTTGGAGGTCTGACGGTACATGGTTGAGACTACAATTAGCTCAGGGCATCCAGCCCAGGTCAAGGTAGTCTCTTGTTACAAAATTTATGAAGACAAGACAGGTGTGTGATGTTACATTGCATGAATGATATTAATATAACAATATGAGGTCACAAAGTGATTGCAATGGCGCAATGGTGATGTGGTCACAATGGGTTTCTGAAATCAACCTATATGCCACATTTGAGATTGAATGAAATCACAGAATAGGCAATCACATTGTCTCTATGAACTCACAATGAAAATGTGATGTCATAATGCTATGATGTCATTGTCATTTTGGGATGTCACATTGGGCTGATGGTATCCTAACAACAATGTGATCTCACTCTGTAGATAATGTCACAAAGTGTTTGTAATGGTACAATGGCATGTCTGATGTCAGGTGTCCTTTGTTCACAAGGAGGATATGGTTACACATATGGATTGTGGCGTTACAAACACTATGTGCTTTTTCATAGGTGCAAAGAGGTCAAAACAGGTTTGGGATATCACAAGATGATCGTGATATCACTGTGGCAAGGTGATGTCACAATGGGTTTGTGATGTCACAATGGTGATAAAGTCACACTTGGATAATGATGTCACAATGAATTTGTAGTATCACCACTACATGCCCAATTTCATTCTACTAGATCACAATGAAGATACATGTTCACATAAGGAGCTAGAAGTCAGAAAGGCCATAAATTTTGGAAAATATTATAAGGAAATAATAGGTTGGTGAAAATGCAAGGGGACAGAGATATCCCATTGGCAATGTGATGTTATCATTACATTGAAGTCACAAATAATTGGTGATCCATACAGGTGATGAGGTCACATAGGTTTTTGATTTCATAATGGGATGGTGATGTCACAATCTCATGCCAGATATCTAATTGACAAAGAATATATTTTCATAAGGGATAATGATATATCCAAAGGCATATGTTGGCAAAAGTGTAATGGGTCTTAACAGGTTTGTGATGTCACAATGTGACTCAGTAGTGATGACATCTGGCAGTGTGATGTCACACTGTTCATGACGTCACAGAGGATTTCTGATATCATATATCATATCTGAAGTATGAGTTAAACAATTTTATGAACTCAGATATGCCAAAGAGATCACAATGGCAGCATGTCAAAAATTTATGAGAATAGGACAGGTTTGTGATATCAACGTGGGTTAGTGATATCATAATGGCAATGTGGTGTCATGAAGATATTGTGACGTCATAATGATTATGTGGTCACAATATATTTCTGATATCAACCTACCTGCCACAATTGAAATGAAATGGAATCACAGAATAGGCATTCCAATGTATCTGTGACATCAAAATTACCATGTGATGTCATAATGCTATGATGTCATTGTTTTATGATGTCAAAATTGGCTAATGTTGTCATAATGACAATGTGATGTTACACTGGTAATAATGTTACAAAGTATTTGTGATGTTAAAATGGCATGTATGATCTCAATTGTCATTAGTTCAAAATGAGGCTATGGGTATACAAATGGCCTGTGATGTCACAAAGGCCATGCTTTCTTTCAAAGCATCTGAGGTTATAATAGGTATGGGATGTCA
Source organism: Dipodomys merriami (assembly GCF_024711535.1). NCBI lineage: Eukaryota > Metazoa > Chordata > Mammalia > Rodentia > Heteromyidae > Dipodomys > Dipodomys merriami. Next base: position 4,876 of record NW_027206382.1, read on the forward strand.
CAATGTGATCATGATGGCACAATGGCAATGTGATATCACAATGAGTTTGTGATGTCACCGCAGTGATGAGGTCACAATGGGTTAGTGATATCTCATCAAGTTTGTAATATAACAACGACATATACAATTTCAATTTCTTCTAATTCACTATGAGAATACTGTAATAACCAGTGCAGCGAGAATTATCTGTGGGAGCCATTAGTCTTTGTAAATTCTTGGCCTGGCCCACTGGAGAGTGTAGGGAATGCCAACAAAGTTGATGGTGTCAAGCCTCACATGGTGAGCTGTCAAGAAGTGATTGAACATTGGGCAGTTTGGGAAGTGACGGTTGAAAACTGTTAGGCAGAAGACCCGTTGGAGTGAGGAGGGGTACAACCTATCTATAAGTTGCATTTTCAGAGCATTGGAAGGGGATATAAAAATGAGAGCTACCCGGATGGAAGAAAGTGGTAAGACAGCAGGAAGGGAAAAACCTGAGAAGAGAGGAAGCAGAAAAGTGGTCATTAGGGCAAAGTAGTGCAGGCCTGTGGAGATTGGAGAGGCCTGAAGAGAAGAAGGAAGTGGTGGAAGGGAAAAACAGAAAGCCCAGAAAGGAATGAGAGGTCTGAAGCGCAGGAGGGAGTATTGGAAATGTTAAAAGTCTTGCCCATTGGGGTTTGGAGCTTTGGAGCTCATAATTTTTTGGCTGGTGGTTTGCCGACCAAGTAAGATAGGGCAGGGCTGCCCATTGGAGGTCTGAGGTTTGGTTGTCAAGGCTGCTCTTGGACCTAGTTATCCAGTCCAGGATAAGGTAATCACAGTCTCCTTTCTAGTGTAAACTGATTTATTGTATTAAATGTGACTCAATGGTTTGTCTCCTTGCCTTAGAGGTAATAAGTACGAGAGTTCACAGAAAGAGCTTGAAGTCTCAAAGGCCGTGAAGTTTCTAAGATGTGATGTAGCCATAATAGGTTTGTAAAAACACAAAGGGACAGTGAAATAACAATGCCAATACCAAAATATCATGCCAAAATAATGCTTTAATACAACAATTAGTTGTTGATATCATTCTTGTGATGAGGACACAATAAGGTTGTGATGTCACAATAGGTTCATGATGTCAGAGTGGCATGGGATACCTCTATTGTCATTAATTGACAATGAATATATGAGTTCAAAAAGAGACTGTAATGTCTCCAATGTCATGTGTTTCACAAATGTGATGCCTTTTTAACAGCTTTGTGATGTCAAAATGTGACACAATGGACATTGACATCTGGCAGTATGATGTCATAAGGGATTTTTGTATCACATGTCATACCAGAAATATGATATTGAAAACAGATTATGAGCTCCCAAAGGCCCTACTATATGACGATGGAAGCATGTCACAAAACTTACAAGCTCAGGACTGGTTGTGACTGCACAGCAGGTGAATGATATCACAATGGCAATGTGAAGTCACAAAAGATTGTGACATCACAATGCTTATATGTTCAAAATGGGTTTCTGAAACAGAGGGTATTCACAGAATAGGCCTTCACACTGTTAAGTCATAATCATGTCACTCTGGTTTATAATGCTATGATGCCATTGTTGTTTGGTGATATCACAATGAGCTGATGGTGTCATAATGACAATTTGATGTCACTGCTGATTTATGATGTTACAATGGTTATGAGGTCACATTATGTTTCTGATATCAACACACATGTCAAATTTGAAATAGAATTAAAAAGCCGGGCGCCGGTGGCTCTCCCCTGTAAAACTAGCTATTCAGAAGGCTGAGATCTGAGGATCGCAGGTCAAAGCCAGCTCACGCAGGAAAGTCTATGAGACTCTTATCTCCAATAAAAAACACTAGAAAACCAGAAATGGCTCTGTGGCTCAAGTTATAGAGTGCTCACCTTGAGCTGAAGAACAGGGACAGCACCCAAGCCCAGAGTTCAAGCCCCAAGACCGAAAAAAAAAAAAGATTAAAAACAGGCATTCATAATCGTTTTATAATATCACAATGGCAGTGTGATCTCATAATGCTATCTTGTCATTGTAAATTTGTGATGTCAAGTAGTTGATGCTGCCATAATGACAATATTATGTGACACTGGTGATGTCACAAAGGGTTCGTGATTTTACAAGGGCATGATTGATATATAGTCAGTTCATAATGAGGGTATAGTTACACAGAGGGACTGTGATGCCACAAAGACCATGTGCTTTTTCAAAAGTGCTAAGAGGTCCTAAGAGGTTTGGGATGTCACAATGTGATATTGATGTCAAATGGCAATGAAAGCTAACAATGGGTTTGTGATGTCACATTAGTGATGAAATCAAATAATTTTGTGAAGTCACGTCTCATAGTCACATGTCCAATTTCAGTTGTTACTATTTCACAATGAGGATATGAGTTCAAAGAAGAAGACTGAAGTATTAAAGGCTATGAATTTTCTAAAATGCTACGAAGACAGTAGGTTTTTGAAAACACAGTGGAACAGAGACATCACAATGGCAATATGATGTTGCAATATGATGACTGAATAATATTAGGATATCATAATTGGTGATGCAACATTGGTGATGAGGTTACAAAAGGTGTGTGATGTCACAATGGGTTGTGATATAAAAATGACACGTTTGATCTCAATTGCCATTAACCCACAATGAGTATATGAGCTCACAAAGGTACTGTGATGTCTCTAAAGGCATGCGTTGTCACAAAAGTGATGAAGTCCTAACAGGTGTGTGTTGTCAGAATGTGACAAAATGCTCATAACATCTATCAGTGTGATGTCCCCAGGATCAAGATGTCACACTGGATTCAGGTATCACATTTCATACCTGGATTTGTATGAGAGGATTGGAATTTCACATTGGGTTAGTGATATCACTATGGAAATGTGGGGTCATGAAGGTATTGTGCTACCACAATGGCTATTAGATCACAATGTATTTCTACTCTAATAGGTTTGTGCTGTCACAATTGGTTGGAATTGTCACAATGGCATGCCGGATCTCAAATGTCATTAATTCGCAATGAAGATATGAGTTCAAAAAGGGACTGTGTTGTCTCCAAAGTCATGTGTCGGCACAAATGTGATGAAGCCCGAACAAATTTTTGAGTTCACAATGTGACACCATGATCTTGATGTTTATCAATGTGATGTCCCAATGTGCATTCAGAGTCAATTTCTGGTATCATATGTCATACCTGAATTATTATGAGTTTTAAACAGATTATAAGTTTACTAAAGGCCTAAAATAATACTAATGGCGGCATATCGCACAAGTTATGACTAAAAACTCATGGTCTTTGGAGCTTAAGATTCTTTCTTTGAAATTGTATCCTCATTGTGAACTAGTAGAAATTGAAATAGGATATGTCTTTGTGATATTACAAACTCATAGTGACATCACAAACTCATTGTGACCTGATCACCACTGTGACATCACAAAACCATTGTGATATCACATTGCTGTTGTGCCTTCACTATCACATTGTGACATCACAGAGCTATTGTGAACTCTTGAGATGTATAAGTCGTTATGTCGAAAATGAACTTTACAACTTGTGCGGAGTGGGGGAGGAGGGGGGAGGATTGGGTGTGGAGGGCAGGGAGAAGATGGGAAGGTATGGGAAGGGGAAAAAAAGGAGGAGGCTACAACGATTGATAAGAAATGTATTCATTATCTTGCCCATGTAATTGTAACCCCTCTGTACAGTATTTTCACAATAATTAAAAAATGAAAAAAACATGACCTCTGTGGCATCACAGACCCTTTTTGTACTCATATCTTCATAGTGAACTAATGAAAATTGTTATCACACATAGCATTTTATCATCACTAGTACTTTGTTCAATAATTATGACTGTGAAATCACAGTGTAATCATGACACCACCATTCATTGTGACATCATCAAACCCCAATGACACCATACCATATTTTTCTTTTTTTTCTTCTGTGAGTTTTTTTATTGTAAATACAGTATACACCGGATTACAGTTACATGAGCAAGGTAATGAGTACATATACTGTCATCATTGCTGCCTTGACACCACATTGTCATTTTCATGTCATAGACCCATTTTGAATATCTATTCTTTGATTTAATTCTATCTCAAATGTGCCATCTGTGTTGATATGAGGAAACCCTTGTGAACTCATAAACTTTGTGACATATAAATCTCTTTGTCACAGCACATTCCCTTTGTTATATCACTGACCCATTGTGACATAAAATACCTCTCCTGTTCTTATAATTTTGTGACATGCCATTGTGATATCTTAGGTCCTTTGTGAGTTGAAAATCTGTGATCGACCTCATATTTCAGATATGACATGACATATCTAAAATCCAGTGTAACATCATGATATCACACCGCTGGACATCATAACCATTGTGTCACTTTGTGACATCTCAGACCTGTTAGTTCTTCACCTTTTTGACTACATATGCTTTGCTGACATCAGAATCCCTTCCCAAACTCATATACTCATGATGTGATAATGATAATTGAGATCCCACATGCCATTGTGCCATCACCAACCCCTTGGGACACTCAAATCTATTGCGACCTCCTCATCAGTATTGCATCACCAATTGTGATATCAAAACATTCTTATAACATGATGGTGAGATATCACATTGTCATTGTGAAATCACTGTCCCATTGGGTTTTCACATAGTATGACTTCATACTATGGAGCTTCTTCTATCACCTGGTATCCTCACATTGAATTATGAATCATTGAAATATGATATATCATTCTGATATTACAAACAAACTGTGACATCACAAAATCATTGCGACCTCATCACCACTGTGACATCAAAATCCCAATGTGATATCTCATTTCCATTGTGACATTATGAATCACATTGTGCCATCCCAAACCAATTATGACCACTTATCACCTTTGAAAACACACATGGCCTCTGTGACATCACAGAACCTTTTTGTATCCATATCCTCATGGGGAAACTAATGAAAACTGACATCAGATATACCATTGAAATATAACAAAATCCTTTCTAATATAATCATAATTGTGACATCATGTTGCCATTATGACACAATCAGCTCATTTTGACATGTAAAACTACAATGACAACATAGCATTGTAACATCACATTGTCATTCTGATGTCATTGACACGATGTGTTTGCCTATTATGTTATTTGATTGTATTTCTAATGTGGCATGTTGGTTACCAGAAATCCATTGTGAGTTCATGACCGTTGTGATATCACAATGCCTTATTAGCATCACATTGCCAGTGTGATGTCACATTGCCAAATTGATGTCAAAAAGTGATTTTGATGTGACAATGGTTATGCCATCACCATGAATTTCTGATATCAACCCACATGCCACATTTCAAATACAATGAAATCACAGATTTGGCATTCATAATGTGACAATGATGTCACAGTGACAATGGCAAATGCTATACTGTCATTTTCATTTTGTGATGTCACCATAAGCTAAAGATGTCATAACAACAATGTAATGTCACACTGGTTATGATGTCACACAGGGTTTATTATCTTAAAATGATTATGAGGTCACAATGTGTTTCTGATATCAACTGATATGCCACATTTGAAATAGAATGAAATCACAAGATATACATTCACAATGTGTCTATGACAGCAAAATGGCAACGGGATGTCATAATGCTATGATGTCACTGTAGCATGGTGATGTCCCAATGAGCTGGTGGTGTCATAATGACAGTCTTATGCCACACTGGTGGTGATGTCACAAAGGGTTTATGATGTCACAATGGCATGTCACATCTTAATTGCCATTAGTTTATAGTGAGGATATGAGGATGAAGTCCCAATGACATATACAAATGAACTGTGATGAAATAAAGGCCATGTTTTTTTGTCAAAAGTGCTAGGGTTCCTAACAGGTTCTGGTTGTCAAAGTGTTAAAGTTATAAAAATGGGTTAGTGATGTCAAAACTAGTTTCCAATATCACATCTTATTTCAATTTTCAATTGCTACAAGTTCACAATGATACAAGTTCACGGAAGGTGCTTCATGTCTCAAAGGCCATAATTTTCTAAGATGTGATGGGATCATAATAGGTTTGTGAAAGCATGATGGTTCAATAATATCACAATTGCACTATGATATCAAATTATAATGTCATAAGAGTGTTGTTATGTCACAATTAGCTGGTGATGCCATAATAGTGATGAGTTCAAAAGTTTTGTGATGTCGCAGTAGTTCAGTGATGTGACAATGGCATTCCAGACCTCAATTGTCATTAACTTATAATGCGTTTATGAGTTTAGAATGGGATTGTGAGGATTCCAAAGTCATTTGTTGGCTCACATGTGATGAAGTCAGAACAGATTTGTGATGTGACAATGTGACACAATGGTCATTACATCTAGCAGTGTGATGTCACAATATTCATAATATCACAGTATATTTCTAATATTTAATGTCATACCTGAAATAATATGAGGTCAAAAAGAGATTGACCTCTCAATGGGCCTACCACGGTGGCAACATGTCATAAATCTTATGAGGACAGTACATATGTGACTTGTCACAGTTGTTTAGATATATCACAATGGCAATGTTATATCACAAAGGGATTGTCATATCACAATGGTTATGAAGTCAAAATGTGTTTGAAATACAACGAAATCACATAATAGGCCTTCATAATGTATACATGTTTTCAAAATGACAATGTGGTGTCATAGTGGTATTATGTCATTACAGATTTGTGTTGTCATAGTGACCTGTTATTATAATGACAATATGTTGTCACAACAATTATTATATTGTAAATGCTTTGTGATATTACAATGGCATATCTGAAGTCATTTGATATTTCACAATGAGGATATGGATACACAAAGGGACTGTGATGTCACAAAGGCCATGTGTTTTTTCAAAGGGGCTAAAGATGTCATAATGGGTTTGGGAGGTATCAAGGTGATTATAATATCACAATAGAGGTCACAATGGACAGGATAGGTTTGTGATGTCAGAACAGGTTAATGATATCACAATGGCACTGTGATGTCACAAAGGCATTTTCATGTCACAATGGCTTTGAGGTCAAAATGGATTTCTGATATCCACCAATATTGCTAGCTTGTAATAGAATTAAATCACAGAATAGGAATTCACAATATGTCTATAAGGTCACTATGACATATATTGTAATAATATTTTGATATTAAAGTTTAGTGATGTCAAAATGGCATGTGTAATCTTATTGGTAATTAAATTACTATGAGGATTCCAAAACTTGCTATGTGCTGAGTCCTTCAAAAGACACATTGTGCTTAATCCATTACACAGGGTTCTTTGTGCTTTTTTTAAAGTGTGCTGTATGCTGTCATCCCTAAAGATTCAATGTTCTGAGTCCTTGAGAGGACAAGCACACACACACACACACACACACACACACACACACACACACACACACACACACACACACAAACACGTAGTGGTACCTTTCACCTGCTTGGTGTGTGGGGTGAATGGAAAAGAGTCTCCCCCAGTGGTTGGGCAGGCAGCTTCTGGGATTGGGGGGAAGCCCTGTGCTGAGCTGAGGCTGCTTATGCCATGGCCTGGTATTCTTAGGGCAGAGTCAGGGCAGCACAAACCAAGGGCAGGGGCATGGCCGAGGTGAGGATGGGGTGTGACACAGGGGAGAACAGGGCGTGGCCGAAGTGGCACATAGTTGCTGCAGCCAGGGGTACATGGGAGCTGGCATACTTGCACAGCAGAGGCTGGGTATCCTGGATGAGAAGTGGGGGCAGAGAGAGCAGAGAAGAGCAGGCACATGTACCGGGGCAGCAGCATCAACAGCTGGCCTCCGCTGCTGTAGGAGCACAGGTCTGGGCCAGGAGCACCGAGGACACAAAGCCAGCACAGCAGGCACATCCTCTCACAGCCCAAGTGAGGCTCAGAGGCCAGATAGGCCCTGAATCCAAGGCCACTGCAACAGCTGTGAAGGGGGCAAGCTCAGCCCTGCCACCTGCCCACCCTTGTCCTTGCCCCTTCTCCTGCCCTCTCCGTGGCACCTCGTTTGAAACAGGTTGCTGCCAGCTTGGACGTGTGGTGCCTCTTGGAGTCACCCAGTGATGGTGCACCCCTGGCTTCTTTGCAGCCTTGACCCGGTCCCGTCTCCAGTGGAAGCCACGCGGGTCTGCACCTCACGACCTCCCCCTAACCCACACCCCCCATGGACCCAGACCCGTGACTTCTGCCTCCCCTCTTGTGTCCCAAATGCGCCTCCCCAGCACCAGGCAGGCCAGCCCTGACTCTGCCACAAATGCACCCCATGAGTGAGGATGGGGGAGTGGATTTTGATCCTGGGATCCCACCCCCATCCTTAGTGGCCAGTGTCCCAGGAAAAGGGCGGAAGCAGGGATGGATGAAGAGGGGGCGCCACTGAGCTCCTGGCCTAGAGCAGTGGGAGCCACTGAGCCATGCATCTGCACCCTTCCTCACCCTGGGGGGAACCTGGTGGCTTTAGTAAGAGGTGGGGAGCAGCAACTCCACACCTTCCTTCTTAGGATTTTTCCTTTTTTTCTGGGGGTAGGGGGTGTTGGATGCAGAAGATAGTCCACCCATCTTCTGTGTGAGCCCTTGTCTTTTGTGCTTGGTCACCCTTTCCCCTGAGGAGGGTCCCAGAAGAGCCCACTAGGGAGGTGAGTGCACTAGGGGTCAGATAGAAGGTGAATGTCTGGGAAGAACATGCCCCTCCAATACACGGACAAACTGCTGGTCTCCCCCCCACTCCAGCTGTCAACAGCACTCACAGGGTGATCACATTACCCAGCTCTGCCACCATCTGCTGGTGGTCCAGGCCCCTGTGGTTTCCTCATCCTCCCCAAGAATCCACCAAGTCACCCAGAAGCATCTAGGCTGGAATAGGAAGTTCATTCATGTATGTAGCCTTCTGGACCCCATCCATTTCCCCAACACTGACCCTACCCCAAGTCAGACACTGCTCTGGGGGCACCATGACCTCCTGCTTGTTTTCAGTCCAGGCTCTGAAGAGCCACCTGTCTCAGGACTCCTTCACCCAGAGTCCTGGCCTAGGGTTTTGGTGAATGGGGAGTCAAGTCTGGATATTCCCAAGGAAAAGTATCTGGCCCTGGATAAAGGGTGAGGCAGGGTGATTCAGCATTATTAGAGTGGTGCTTCCTTTGGTCAAGCCCCTGGTTCTGACAAGGGAACTCCCATGCACCAGCTTGTACATTGTCCCAAATGAGGAACAAACAAACTCAGGAGGGGCCCTTCTATGTGTTTGTGTGTGTGTGTGTGTGTGTGTGTGTGTGCATGAGAGAGAGAGAGAGAGACAGAGAGAGAGAGAGAGAGAGAGAGAGAGAGAGAGAGAGAGAGAGAGAGAGAGAGAGAGAGAGAGAGAGAGAGAGAGAGAGAGAGAGAGAGAGAGAGAACCAGAACCTGACTGTGCTCAGGTGAGGGATCAGTTGGCAAATTGCAGGTGGTGCATGGATGTCTATAGTTACTGTTCTGGATTTGTGTGTGTGTGTGTGTTTGTGTTTGTGTGTGTGTGTGTGTGTGTGTGTGTGTGTGTGTGTGAGTATGTGTTTGTGTGTGTGTATGTCTGTGTCTGTGTCTGTGTCTGTGTGTCTGTGTCTGTGTCTGTGTGTATTTGTTGTACTTTTTTCATCAATGCCAAGTATGAGATCAGCTATAATTTTTGTTTTCACCTTCACTGTTTCATGGTTCCTTTTGGGAAGATTTCATTAGACATTCCTTTCCACCTTTCTCTTCCCCCTTTCCTATAGCCCACAGTAGCTGCTGGGCCTGCGTGGGTCTCCCCTAGGAGGCCTGTGTGAACCACAGAACAAAGTAGACACCTTCTGTCTTAAGCCTGAAGGCTTGTGGGATGAGTGTGACCACAGCCGTACTTTTCCAGCTAGACAGTCTGCTATCGTTTGTATAGTTGGAGCTAATTCAAGGGTTTGGAATGTGTCTGGGAATGTGTAATTAGGGAACCAGATTGGGGGGTGCAGTAGGGCAGGGGCTGTGAAGCTGTGATGGTCTTTGAAGTTGTGGAAGGTGTGACATTGCAGATGGTTCACCACTACCGAGTATGAGAGGGAACCTTACCCAGGGAATTGACAGTGTCCATGGGCATCTTGGCAGGGAGCTCTGGGACCCCACTGGTTGCATGGATTCCCTCCCTGGGGAGTGCACTGGAGGGAAGTCCTCCCTGGGGTCCTGCAGACTCTAATCTGTGTCCTGCCTGTGCTGTTTCCAGCTGGGCAGTGGTAGGCAAGTGCATTCCCCCTGCTGGAGCCTGCTCCATATCAGGCCGTAGCAGTTAACTAGGGCTGGCTGAATGCCAGTTTCTGTAACCTACTGTGGGCTGTTTGGAAAGAAAATGGGACCACTAACTTTGAAAGCCTTTAAATTTGATTGGGACAACTGAAATGCCAACTTTTCCAGGGTTTTTTCTTGAAGCTGGCAATTTCCACTAATGCCTCGGATTATGGGTCAAATTAGACAGACCATTTCAGCCAACAATCAATGTATCAAAGTATCACAAGCAGAGTTCCCAAGCCAGATGGTCTCTTTCTATGAATGTCATGCCTTGATTGCTTTTATGCGGCAGCTGATGATTCTCCTCTGACTCTCTCTAGTGTGACCACCACAGTTGAGTGAAGGTTTAAAGTACTTGAGGCAGTGACCATTTTTTGCTTGTTTCAGAGCAGAGCAACACGTGGTGCTAAACCAACTGGTTGGGTGCCTTCATAAGACCTGTAAGAGGAGTTCTGGGAAGATGGCAGAGGAGAAGCTGGAGGCAAAACAAGATCTTGCATAGAAAGCAGTTTTAGAGTTTCAGTGAACAGTACTAAGCCAGAGAATAACATCAAGTGTGCCATCACAGGACAGAGAGGTAGGCCAGAGAGGGAAAATCCAGGCAAGGAGACAGATCTTGCCAGCAGCTGTCGCTGCGGTGGCAGCGGTGGTGGCGGCGGCAGCGGCAGAGGTACCACCATACCTGAAACAGAGAGAGTTTGGGATGAAAGAGCCAGATGCGGCGGCGAGCAGATTCTACGCAACACCAGCAAGAACCAACAAGGAGCAGACATCTTTATCTTGCAGTTCCCAGACCAGAGACGACCCAGGAACCAAGACTCGGAGTGAGTAGAAGCCTGACATCCTCACTCCTTCTCAGGGAGCAGAGGAGGGAAGGCGACTCCTCCCCCAACAGTACCAGAGATCTCCATCTTGGATACCGAAAAAGCTCGGCAGAGCTGCTAGCTCCAACTCTGGCCTTGGAATAAAATTAGGGTCATTTAGCAGGTCACAAGGACTTAACAGCGCGACCTGCAAGACACAGCTCCACCCAGAGAAAAGTCACCCAGTTCGGGAGCCAGCCCTAGGAGTGGCTTTCTTCACCAAGTAATTAGAGCCAGAGGCTGCCCCTCCCTTTAGCAGCCTTGACATCAGTAAACAGAAACCCTGAGAGTGGCTCCAGGCTGGTCTCTGTGAGTTACTCACAAACTAGCCTCCAGGAAAAGCTACTGATTGCTGAAAGTCCTCAACTCTACCCAGAACCTAGCCTCATCACAGCATCTCCAAACTTGAGGAAAAAGCCATCTACCTCTGTTGTGATACTCAAAGCACACTCCCCTCCCATTGAACTAACGGGAGGAGGATTGCAAAATCCTAGGTAAAGCAGAGCATTTTTCTGCCTGTCCAAACAAACTGACTTAAGAAACCAACCAAGCAACAGGACCACAAACAGACCAGAGACTCCAACCAGAGTTTGATTACAGACACAAGGGAAATACAGGATTTTTCCCAACACTCCCCAAAAAATCAAAGAACTTTCTCTTTTTTTCTCTTCTTTTTTTTCTATATGCCTTTTACAAAATATTTTTTTTCTTTTCTAAACCTTTTTCTAATTTTTAATTTTTACCTTTTTTGAAAGAATTGTTTTCTAGTAACTTCCCCCCCCTTATAATCTTTATTTTAGGGATACATGCGTGTGTGCGTTTTTCTTTCTTTTTTATCTTTTTTTAAATTTCTTTTTGTATTTTGCTTAGCTCAACTGAACTTCAGATCTTTTTTTTTTCTTTCTTCCTTATCCTTCTCATCTTTTCCTCTCTTTTTTTCTTCTTTAAGGGACTTAATTGTTGTTTTGCACATCCTCAGATAAACCCATAGTTGACTATTAGACCCTATCCCAAATTGTGTACACACTTAATCCACAAGTTTATTACTCAATTCAAAACTTCTGAGACTTAAATTCATTAATAGCAGTACTACATCTTTATACCTATATAATATTTTAAGTAGTTTTATTTTTAAGTTTTTCACATCTCCTTTTTTTCCCTCTCTTTTTGTTCTTGTTTTCTCTCTTTCTACTTTCATCCTATCCAATCAATTTTCTGCTTTAAGACTAAGACTTAGTTAAGTTAACACTCCCTGTACCTTCCCACATCACTCTATTCCTATTTTTTACCCACATCTCTCCCTAACTCTAATAATTTCTGGTTTACAAAATTCTTCTTTGCAGTTCATAGCCCATTAATATATAGTTGTTTGATGTTGAATAGAGTTATCTGTTGAACTATATGCTATCTGCAGACGATTGACTGTACAAATTCAGACTTTGGTTGATGCTTGCCTTAAGTTTGTGTTCTAGCACAAAACTTGTGTTACTTTCATCCCAAATGGGTAGAGTAAGCCAGAAAACCACAAGAAAAACGGCAAGTCTGGGTATCTCCACTCCCACTCAAAATAATCAGGGGACAGAACAGATACTTAATAATCCAGAGGAGAGTTCCCAAATAGCTCTACAAACATTGCTTGCAAACATGATAAATGAAAAGATTGAAAACATACAAAGAACTCTGTATGAGCGTGATAGAGAGAGAGGAGGCAAGCAATAGGTCAATGCAGGAAAAGATTGAAAACTTACAAAAGACTCTGTATGAGCGTGACAGGGAGAGAGAGGAGGCAAACAATTGGTCAATGCAGGCAAAGACTGAAAACCTACAAAGGAATCAGTTTGAGCGTGATAGGGGGAGAGAGGAGGCAATCCAAAGGTTGATACAAGAATATCATTAGCGTGAGGAAGCTATTCAAAAACTGATACAGGACTTGCGTGAGCAGGTTGAGAATACTCAAAGAGAAAGGCAGGAATGACGTGAACAGGCTGAGAACACTCAAAAAGAACTACAAGAATGGCATGAACGGGAGGAAGCTAAGCAAAGAGTAATACAGAAATTGAGAAAGCAGGATGAGAATACACAAAGATCAATAAAGGCATTTATGGGATCCATTAACAAAGAGCTGAAGCAAGTCAGGGAGACCACAAAGGGAATGCTGAATGGAACCCAACAGAAGGAATGGGAGTCCAAAGAAACCATAGCCAATCAAGTAAGTGATTTGAGAATAAACACTGAACACCAAATTAAGGAAGTAAACAAGTCCATACAAGTTCTAAAACAAAGCTTCAACAAAGAATTTGATGCCATCAAAGCTGACCAATTAGAAGGAAACGAAATTAAAAAAAAAAAAAAAAACTAGAAAGTCTTGTCAGCAGCTTAGACCATGCAGAAGATCGAATCTCGGGGATTGAAGATAGCCTAGATATTATAGAGAAAGAACATACAAACATCCAAGACAAGTCCAAGAAATATGATAGATCTATCAACACTTGGAAGACACCATTAGAAGGACTAATCTAAGGATAATGGGTGTAGAGGAGCACCTAGAAACAGAAGTTAAAGGTCTAGGAAATTTGTTTAACAGGATCTTAGCAGAGAACTTCCCACACATGCCAAAAGATAGGCCTATTCATATACAAGAAGTTTTAGAACTCCAAATAGACCATACATCCCACCTTCAGATTATAATCCACACAGGATCAACACAGACCAAGGAAAAGATCCTTAAAGCTGTGAAGGAGAAAAGATTAATCACCTATAAAGGGATACCAATTAGAATCACCTCAGGTTTCTCAGCAGAGACAATCAAAGCAAGAAGGGCCTGGAATGATGTATGCCAAGCCCTAAAAACAAACAACTATCAACCAAGAATACTGTACCCAGCTAAACTCTCCTTCATAACTGAAGGCCAAATAAAAACCTTCCATAGCAAAGAAAAATTAAAACAATACATCTCCACCAAACCAGCCCTACAAAAGTTTCTTAAAGATGTCCTACACATAGAAAACCAACAAGACCAAAATAAAGGCCAAGAAACTGCACCCAAACTGAGAATCAAAAAACCATAGGAAGAATCCACTGTTCGAAACCCCCAAGAAGGTTGATAACATGGCAGGAACTCCCAAATACCTGTGAGTGCTATCTCTTAACATTAACTGATTTAACTCTCCAATTAAGCAATATAGACTAGTTGTAATAAAAAACAAGATCCTTCTATCTGTTGCCTTCAGGAGTCACATCTTGCCCATAAAAACAAACCCATTTTCAATGTTAAAGGCTGGAGCAAAATCTACCAATCAAACGGCCCCCATAAAGAGGCAGGAGTTGCAATCCTAATATCAGATATAATGGATTTCAAATTAAAATTTGTGAGAAGAGATAAAGAAGGTCGCTACAAACTAATTAAAGGATCTCTCCTTCAGGAGGATATTACAGTTCTAAATATCTATTCGCCAAACAATGGAGCACCCAAATTTATCCAAGAAACACTACTTTCCCTCAAATCCCACATAGATCCAAAGACATTAATTGTTGGGGATTTTACCACACCACTCTCCCCACTAGATAGATCAACTTGGCAAAAACTCAACAGAGAAACCGCAGATCTAAACATCTGCATAAATCAATTATATTTAACAGACATCTACCGAACATTTCACCCAGCAGCATCAGAATGCACGTTTTTCTCAGCAGCACATGGAACATTTTCTAAAATAGACCACATTTTAGGCCACAAAGCAAACTTGTCCAAATTCAGAAACATTGAAGTTATACTTTGCAATCTCTCTGACCACAAGGGAATAAAATTAGAACTCAAAACCAAAAGCCACCAAAGAAAGTATGGTAACACATAGAGGCTGAACAACACACTGCTGAATCATGAGTGGGTCATGGAAGAGATTAGAAAGGAAATTCAAATGTTCATGCTATTCAACAAAAATGAACACACAAATTACCAGCTCCTCTGGGACACAGCAAAGGCAGTACTCAGAGGCAAGTTTATAACTCTGAGCTCCTACATCAACAAATTGGAGAGATCTGAAACCAAAAATGTAATGAGACATCTGAACCTCCTTGAAAAATAGCAGCAAGATAAACCCCAATCCAGTAGACAGACAGAAATAATCAAAATTAAATCAGAATTAAATGAATTAGAATCCAAAAAAACTATAGAAAAAATCAACAAAACAAAGAGTTGGTTCTTTGAAAAAAATAACAAAATTGACAGACCCTTAGCAAATCTTATCAGAAAAAGAAGAGAACACACCCAAATAAATAAACTCAGAGATGAGAATGGAAACATCACCATGGAAACAACCAAGATTCAGAACATTATAACGGAATAATTCTAAAAACTTTATGATAATATGTTTGAGAACTTGGCAGAAATTGACCTTTTCCTAGCAAATATTGTATTGCCAAATCTAAACCAAGATGAGTTAAACCAGGTTAACGGGCCCATATCAAGCACTGAAATAAAAACAGCAATAAGAGACCTCCCAGCTAAGAAAAGTCCAGGACCAGATGGTTTTACAGCAGAATTATACAAGGCCTTCAAAGCAGAGCTCTAACCAATACTCCTCCAACTCTTCAATGAAATTGAAAGAGAATGTTCATTACCGAACACATTCTATGAAGCCATCATAACCCTCATCCCAAAACCAGGCAGGGACTCAACAAAGAAAGAGAACTATAGACCGATTTCTTTTATGAACATTGATGCAAAATTTCTCAACAAAATTTTGGCCAATTGACTTCACAAATTCATCCAAAAAATCATACACCATGATCAAACAGGATTCATTTCAGGGATGCAAAGCTGGTCCAATATATGCAAATCAATTAATATTATTCATCACATCAACAGGAACAAGGATAAGAACCACATGGTTATCTCAATCGATGCATAAAAAGCATTGGACAAGATCCAACACCCCTTTATGATGAAGGTTTGGGAAAAATTAGGAATCCATGGAACATTCCTCAAAACAATAAAGGCTGTATATGACAAACCTACAGCCAGCATTATACTTAATGGTGAAAAATTAAAGCCATTTCCTCTTAAGTCAGGAACAATACAAGGATTTCCACTGTCTCCATTTCTATTCAATCTAGTATTAGAATGCCTACCTACAGCAATAAGACAAGATGCAGACATAAAGGGGATCCAAATAGGGAAAAAAAGTAATAAAACTCTCCCTCTTTGCAGATAACATGATCTTGTATTTAAAGAATCCCATAGACTCCACTCCTAAATTAGTCAAGCTGATTCAAAACTTTTGCAAAGTAGCAGGATAGAAAATTAACCCCCCCAAATCAATGGCATTTCTGTATGCCAACAATGAGAAAAGTGTGGCTGAAATTAGGAAAGCAACTCCATTTGTAATAGTCCCTCAAAAAATAAAGTACCTAGGAATTAACCTAACCAAAAGAGTGAAGGACCTCTATAATGAAAACTTTAAAAACCTTGTAAAAGGAAATGAAAACAGAACTTAGAAAATGGCAAAAACCTCCCATGCTCCTGGATTGGAAAGATTAACATCGTGAAAATGGCAATACTTCCCAAGGCTATCTACAAATTCAATGCGATACCTATCAAAATTCTAACCTCATTCTTCAAGGAAATAGAAGAGGCAATCCAAAAATTCATAAGGAACAATAAAAGACCCCGAATACCAAAAACGCTCCTCAAGGTAAAGAACACTGCTGGTGGAATATCTATACCAAATTTCAAACTCTAGTGTAAAGCCATAGTAATCAAAACAGTTTGGTACTGGGATAAGAACAGACCTCAGGACCAATGGCATAGAATTGAAAACCCAGAAATGAACCTACAGATCTATAGCCAACTAATCTTCGATAAGGGAGCTAAAATAATAGAAGGGAAGAAAGTCAGCCTCTTCAGTAAATGGTGCTGGCAAAATTGGTTAACCCCTTGTAGAAAACTAAAGCTAGATCCATATATATCACCCTGCACTAGAAACAACTCCAAATGGATCAAAGACCTCGGAGTCAAAGCAGACACTCTGAAAACATTGCAGGATGGAATAGGAGAAACCCTAGGTCTCCTTGGCTCAGGTCGAAATTTTCTGAATAGAGACCCGGAAATGTAGTGACCGCCTACTCGACCAGCGAGGAAAAACGACCACCACACCAGGAGTCTTCTCAGATCACGCTTTATTGGAGAGCCTTTTAGTTGTAGGAGAGCTTGGGCGCGAGAGAGCGTGCACCCGAAATACAGCCGCTTATATAGGGAATTGGAACACGGGTCTTTCTATTGTTGGTCGCCTGCCTTTCACCGTCACCAGGTGTCATGGGATTGGCTGGGGGCTCTACCTGGCGCACAGCCCAGGCATCCTGCCAAGCACCGTCTGGGGTGGAAACCTCAAAGCTGCAAGGGAGTGGGCGGAGTCTCGCCTCGGCTCCCTACAGTTCCCCCTTCTTTGTTTTATGGCAACAGGTAAGAGTAGAGGTTGGGCCTCTGTCTAAGACATTAATGAGAGGACCTTGCACTGGCCTTCGCCTGAGGGGCGCGCCTTCCCCAGTGATGACCAGGCCCGTCCGATGCCTTTTTTGCAGAGGTGGGATCTTGGGCATCAACCCACTTGCAACCCAGCATGCTCTTCTTGAGGAGATGAGAACCATCTCCTCAAGTGCAGTGCACTTGCCTTGCACCCTGTCCCAAATTGCAAATTGCATACCTGTCCCGGTGCAATGGGATCCCCTGATCCCTCGGGGTGCTAAGGCTATGCAGAATGGTAAGGCTTAACTGCCTCTTAGGGCCGACAGCCAAATCTGGGGTGAGGATCCACTCTCCAAAGTGGCTAATGCTTGCGAGATAACAACCTTGTCCCTTCTGGTTTGGGCTCGAAGGCGACAGACCAACCATAGGCAGACCACGCATCCTCCCAAGCAGCAGGCTAAAAACATTCCGACTCCCACCCGCTCTTTGGAAAAGGACACCGCAGAGGCAATCCAGTCAGTAAATTGTGACAGCCCACAGCATCATCGGTTTAGCTATCACAGGGATTGCTATTAGCACTGTTGCTAACAGCAGGAAGATCAGCTGTATCAGGAGACGAGTGGATGGCACCTTCAAGATGGGGTTCTTCTGCAGTCTCCACTGGCCTGGTCAGTCTCGTTGGGACCCAGTGAGGTACTTCTTGACTCTGTGGAAAAACACAAACAGCTCCCCTGGATCTCGTTATTACCGGATCCGGTCCATACCATTTATTATTAATAACATCCTTCCACATAACCATGTCTTTAGTATCCATGGAGTCTCTTGTCATATGCCGATCTGCGGCAGACTGATCGTTATCATTTAGAATTAAAAAATTAAGGGTAAAGAGCGCAAGAGAAAGTCTTTCCCTGGGGGACGCGGACTCAGCAACTCCCCCTTTTTGTTTTTGAAGCATTTTTTTTATGTTTCTATTAGCTCTTTCCACTATACCTTGTCCTTGAGGATTGTAGGGCAATCCGGTGGTGTGGGCAACCTGCATTTGTGCGCAAAAGGCGCGAAAACCATGGGAAGTATAAGCAGGGCCATTATCCGTCTTAAGTCTAAGGGGCTTTCCCCAAGCTGCCCAAGCTTCTAAGCAGTGTATTCTGACGTGAGACACCTTTTCTCCTGCCAGAGGTGTGGCATGAATGACACCGGAAAAGGTGTCCACAGACACATGTAAATATTTCAACTTACCAAATTCCGTCAGATGAGTAACATCCATTTGCCATAGGGCGTTTGGTCTCAACCCCCTGGGGTTTACCCCCACATGGGGAGGATGAAGAAAGGTAACACAAGATTTACAGGCTTTAACAATATCTCTTGCCACATGCCTGGACAAATTATATCTTTTCCTAAGGGTATTAGCAGGTACATAATACAATCTATGAAAGTCTTTTGCCAATTCTACAGGATCAGCAGCGACCAGAGCCACAGCCCGAGTTGCCTGGTCCACCAAATCATTACACCTTGCCATCGGGCCCGGCAAAATAGAGTGGGCACGAATATGTCCAATATAAAAAGGATGTTTTCTGTTTAAGATAAGGGATTGAATCTGTAACAAAACATTAGAAATTGTACTGGCCTGCTTAACTGAAGCAGCAACTTCAAGAGAAGCAACGGCATTTACAACATATAATGAATCAGAAAATAAGTTAAAAGGTTGATCAAATCTTTTAAAAACTTCAAGCACAATTAAACATTCAACAGCCTGTGGGACATTCGGCCGAAAATTAAAAACTACCGGCTGTTTGTGTCCTTGAACAAAAAAGGCACCTTGTCCAGATTTTGATCCATCCGTGAAGATGGTCAGAGCATCAGCCAAGGGCTCCTTTGAAGTGACAACAGGAAAATACACTAAATTTTTGTTAACTATGGCAAGCAGAGGATGCTTAGGATAATGATTATCAATTACATTTGGAAATGAGCAAACAAGAATTGCCCACATATCCATTGTGGCTGCTAAAATTTCAACTTGCTCACGGGTGTATGGAATAATTAATTTATCTGGAATTTTTGCAAAGTGCATTAAACAACACTTTATACCCAAAATTGCCTCTTTTTTTTAATTTTTTTTTAATTTTTATTTTTTTTTCTCAGATCAAAATTGCCTGTTTAGCCACTAATTCAGGAAAATATTGAACAGTTTTTGCTCCCACAGAATCATAGCATTAATAGTTAGCCTTTGAAGCAAGGCAGTGGTATAATTGGCCGTCACTCCATAAGTCTGGACTGCTTCAACTAAATCCTTAAGCTGGAAGTAGGAAACCGGCTCAAGAATTCTCTCATTAGTAATGGGATTTTCAAAAACTGGAAAGGCGGCCGCTAACGGCGACCAGGTGCTGCCTTTTATAAAGTGACTCTTCCCTGCGGGCGGGCACGGCGGGGGGGCCGATGGGTGAGGGGCAGCTCCGTTTCCTCTCCCTGGCTGCTGCGGTACTCCCACCCCTAGGGGGTGCCACCCTCCATATCTGTCTGCCACGTGCTCCGCCGCAGCCTCTTCTAACTCTTCACTATCAGCTGGATCGAGCTGCTCTCCCTCCTCCTCTAACATTTCTTCCTCTGAGTCACTCACAAGATTACTATATTCTTGGTCCCGCCCTTCCACATGTAGGGCTGAGAACCGGTTTGCTTTTAAAGAAGGGCGCGGGGGTCTCCTCGAGAGCCCCTCCCTAAAACCCTTCTCCTTTTGTGAGGGCTGCAGCCCCTCTTGCTTTAATTCTTTAGGATCCTTTTATCTTTTTTCCCTTTTTCTTTTAGGCCTATTTTCCTCCCCCTTACTGTATGCTGACTCTGATAGACTATCCTGATGCTGCATTAGTACTTTGCGTCCTTCCTGGATTAAATCAAACCCTCCCTCCTCGAGGCAAGTGCGCACCATCAAAAAGACAAGCCACAAGGGAAGAAGCAATGCAAGCAACCAATAAATATCTAAATCTACAGTGAACAGCATACCGGGGGATATTTACCGACGTCTCCTCTCCGCGTGTTGAGTTCTGGCTCCGATTCGGCCTCTCGCGCGGGTCCCGTCCCAGGTTCGTTCCCGGGTTTCAGCACCAGTTGTAGTGACCGCCTACTCGACCAGCGAGGAAAAACGACCACCACACCAGGAGTCTTCTCAGATCACGCTTTATTGGAGAGCCTTTTAGTTGTAGGAGAGCTTGGGCGCGAGAGAGCGTGCACCCGAAATACAGCCGCTTATATAGGGAATTGGAACACGGGTCTTTCTATTGTTGGTCGCCTGCCTTTCACCGTCACCAGGTGTCATGGGATTGGCTGGGGGCTCTACCTGGCGCACAGCCCAGGCATCCTGCCAAGCACCGTCTGGGGTGGAAACCTCAAAGCTGCAAGGGAGTGGGCGGAGTCTCGCCTCGGCTCCCTACACGGAAACACAACAAATTAAAGAAATGTTGGACAAATAGGATTGGATGAAGTTGCAGACCTTCTGCATGGCAAAGGACATAGCTAGCAAGCTCAATGGAAAGCCCACAGATTGGGAGAAGGTTTTCACTAGCCATACATCTCACAAGGATATCATATATAAAATATACTTCTTACTCAAAAAATTAAATCCCCCAACAACAAATCCTCAAAAAAACAACTGCCCAATAAATAAATGGGCTAAAGACTTGAAGAGAAAATTCTGTGAAGAAGAAAGAAGGGTGGCCAATAAACACATGAAGAAATGCTCAACATCCCTAGCCGTAAAAGAAATGAAAATCAAAACAACATTTAGATACCACCTCACCCCAGTTAGAATAGCTATAATCAAGAACTCTAACAACAATAGATGCTGGAGGGGATGTGGACAGAAGGGAACCTTACTGCATTGTTGGTGGGAGTGTAAACTTGTTCAACCACGTTGGTAAGCAGTATGGAGGTTCCTCAAAAGACTTCACATAGAACTGCCCTATGACCCAGCAATCCCAGCAATTTTGGGAATTTCCCCAAATGTTTACAAACAAGACCACACTATAGCTACCAGCACAACTATGTTTATTGCAGCATTATTTACCATAGCTAATATATGGAACCAATCCCGATGCCCCTCAGTAGATGAATGTATCAAGAAAAGGTGGTATATATACACAATGGAGTTCTATGCCTCCATCAGAAAGAATGACATTTCCTCATTTGTTAGGAAATGGAAAGGCTTGGAAAAAAATATATTAAGTGAAGTAAGCCAAGCCCAAAGAAACATAAGTCCCATGGTTTCCCTTATTTGCAATATCTATTATATGTCTGAGTCAAGCAGGAAAGGTCAGATGATGTGATGTTAGGAAAATGAACCCTTAGATATGTATTTAAATGTTTTTTTTTTTTCTGGCATGCATTTGCTTCTAACTCATTTATGAGATTATTTGTTTGTAGCTTTGTATGTCTCTCTCCCACAGTATAACCCCTTCTTTCACTGTATTTGATGTCGGTATAATTTGTGAAGGAGGTGTGGAAAAACAAGTCGTTTAAGGATACAGGTGGACATGATGCAATTATGAGAAATACAAGTTGTCATATCAAAAACGAACTTTACAACTTTGGTGCGGGGGAAGGCGTGGGCAGGGGGGATTGGGTCGGGGGGCCAGGAGAGGCTGGAAAGGGATTTGAAGGGTAAACAAAGGAGGAGGCTGCAATGCTTGATGAGAAATGTACTCATTATCTTGCCTATGTAATTGTAACCCCTCTGTACAGTATGTTCACAAAAAATTTAAATTCAAATTCAAAAAAAATAAGACTTGTAAATCCTTAGCTTGGGGCTCACCTCCTGGGCTCTGCTGTGTCAGAGTGTAGGACAAGTCCCGAACTGCAGCTCGTTTAAATAAAAGAGCTGTAGAGTCTGATTCTTTGTGGTCGCTTTGGTGGGGGTCTTGCGACCTAGACATTCTTTCTTTCTTTCTTTCTTCGTTGCTTTGTATGTCCCTCCTCCACAGTATAACACCTGCTTTCACAGTATTTGATTTCGGTATAATTTGTGGAGGGGAAGGGGAAAAACAAATCGTTTAATTAGGGATACAGGTGGATCCATTCCAACAATGAGATGTACAAGTCTTTATGTCAAAAACGAACTTTACAAATTTGATGCGGGAGGGAGGGGGAGCGGGGAGGATTTGTTGGGGGGGCAGGGGGAGAATGGGAAAGGATGGGAAGGGTAATCAAAGGAGGAGACTACAATTCTTGATAAGAAATGTACTCATTATCTTGCCCATGTAATTTTAACCCCTCTTTACAGTATTTTCAAAACAAAAAAAAAGAAAAAAAATTATGACAGGTAAAGTTTAATTGTTCAAACTTTTTAATAACTTAGCCTATTAAGAAAATTTAAGATTGCTTGGTAAAATAGACTTTCATTCAAAGAAATTCATGGAGATTTAGCTGAGAGGGTGCAATGTGGGTAAAGATGGATCCTTTTCACTCTAAACAAACAAACCTCAAAAACCTTGCTATAAATACTGTAGGTTCCCTTGAGAATTTTCCTTACCCAGGAAATATACTCTTACTGTGTGAAACAAGGTTCTAGTGGAATTTAAATTCAAAGTTCTTAAAAAAATAAGACATCAAAATTGGTGAATTGACCTTTGATTACCAAACAGTAATTCTCTGAAAAAGATACTTTGGGTCAAAATATTTAGGTAGAAAGTGCCATCCACAATGAAAGAAGGTATTAGGGTTACATTTTTCTGTTTGCAATACTTTCCAGAATGTCTTTGCACGTGAAGCAGTGAAACACAGAAAAATATCAGATTGGATTCTTCAAACCAATGATTTCACATTTCTAAGTAGCTCACAAAATATAATATCCTTATTAACATGAGATTGTGAAGACTTCCATTATTACATAAGCCAAAAAGTTTTGGGATCAGAAAGAATTGAGCAGGGTTGGGAAGGTGGCTCAATTGTAGAGTGCTTGCCCTGGGTTCAATTCCTCAGCACCATATAAGCAAAAAGAAAAAAATAACGCCAGAAGTGGTGCTGTGGCTAGAATGCTAGCCTTGAGCTGAAAAGCTGAGGGACAGTGCCCAGGCTCAGAGTTCAGGCCTCACGACCAGACCCCAATCCTCAAAAAAATAGAAAAGAATTGAGCAAATTGAAAAGGTAAGAAAAGGCGTTCTTAGAAGCCCTAGTTAAGCATCTTGGCTTCAGCAGTGGAGGGAGGCCAAAACTTTTTGATATAGATTGTGTTAATATTTTTGGTGCCTAAAGTGATTTTACAGAGCCTATTTGGCTCACTACAATTCAGAAGAGACTGAATGAAGACATGAAAATAAATTCCACATCCAAATAAAAGTTTAAAAAGAGAAACCATGACGATGTAGCATTGGGGTAGGCCTTGTAGTCCTTCAGCTTCACTAGACGTGAAGTCAAGAAGCTGAGATTAATTGGAAATCAGGCAAGAGCTAAGAGGAGGACATCGAACTGTCTGTTAATACTTTGAAAGGTTTATATACTTTCCATGGAGTTTCAATCCTGCATATACTTGAACTGATGTCAGCTTATATTTCCATAATTCATTCATCTGCAATAACAGTTTGCAAGACTGGAGACGTGAAGCACCTAGACATGATTTTATTCTCATCCATTTGGAATATTAATCTTTATTCAACAAGAAAGCTTAAAAATGGCTTAGAATGTTTTCCTAACTACCAGTTTTTATAAATGGCTTTGTACAATGGTTTGCGATTATTTTATTTTACATGGGATAATATTTTCTACTACCTACAAGTTTGGCAAAAAGAAGAAAAGTGCAATTTACTACTATACAGGAATATGATGGAAATAGAAGACAGATTTGATTTTATGTTCATCACATCTCTGATGTGTACCCATATTCAAGACTTAAAATCATACTTTTCTATGTTAGATAGGGAAAACATAAAACAACATATGATAAGGGAACTATTCGTGACTTTTTAAAATGTTCTTATTATGTGATGAAATTTACTATATTAGCTAATGTTTTGGTTTGAAATATGGGAGGCTGATCTATTTAACAAATTGTCCAAGGCACCTACTGAACAACACAAATGGTGGGGGGTACT
Organism: Dipodomys merriami; assembly: GCF_024711535.1. Lineage (NCBI taxonomy): Eukaryota > Metazoa > Chordata > Mammalia > Rodentia > Heteromyidae > Dipodomys > Dipodomys merriami. The sequence goes on from NW_027206382.1 coordinate 29,592, forward strand.
ATTTCTACACTTTAATGAATGGGTGAACCTGTTTGGCATTAGTGCTGGGAAAATAAATCAACTCTATTGTAATTTGCTTCCTACACATGAAAAACTTGTAATGTCACTAAGTATCATCTACTTGTCAAATGTTATTTTGGTGAATGGCTTTAAAAAGTTTATTTGAAAAGTAATATACTTTCAGGAGATTAAATGTAGGTTATCTTTGTTTTGAGAATGACAACATTTTTATATTACAGAACCAAGTTTTACTGAAGTACCAATGTTTTGAAGCACTGTTTTACTGAATTATATTTGACTTCTAAGTTGTTTACCTAGCATTGGTAGACCAATTATGGATTTATCGTTCCAGGAAATATTTTTTGGCTTACTTTCTCTGGACTGAAATATTTCATTAATCATTAGGGGAGGGGTATTAAAAATAATCTTGTGACATTTGGGATCTTGTTCACTCATATGGGCAGGTCATTTGTAAACTGAAATTTTGACTTACTGTACTTTTTCTCAGATTTTGTGATATCATCTTTCATTTTAAGTTGCCTTGCACTTCACAATTGCTTACCGCTACTTTCTGTGTCTTAAGGAATTGAGGCCCTGAAATATTATAGGAAATGAGAAATTGAGATGGGTTTTCAATTTCTTTTTGTTGGCATGTTGCATGGGCTTAGCTGAGAAGTCTTGCCCTTGTTATCTGATGATGCGGATAACTGGGACGTGGGATCCTAGGACCTGTGGGTCCTGCAGAAGAATAATACCTTTTAGACATCATATCATTAAAATTTTGGTATAATCAGTAGGAATGCTTCAGAAATATGGAGAAAAACAGTTTGAGGCCGGTAAGTTAACATAATAAACAGAGAAGCAGAGTAAAATCCATTATAGATTAGAAGAATACAACAAATTTTTTTACCATGTGAATTCAAAAGACCAAGAACACTTAGAACATATCACAAGTTTATACCAAAGACATTGCATTGATATTTTTATATCCTAATATATATTCTAAAACTATTTATTTATATTCCAATCTATTCATTGGCATAAATATCAATTTATTTGACAAATTATCAATTAATTTTAGTAAGATTCACTGTGTGAAATATAAAATCAGCATGTATAAATATAAAATATGTAACTATATATAATATAAGAAAATATTTTACATTGTTCTGTTATGGTTAAGGTATCAAAAACAACTCTATTTTAAAGTATTATTTCATTATCTCTACCTCAGTGTTTGGTAGAGTTAGTCCTAATGCTTTACCATTTGTAGATGTACAGCCTAGAGGCAAGAGGAAACACTGATTAAACATTACCAATATAAGGCCTAATATTGAGGAGCAACATATGGACTTCTCCTGGAGCTATGGAAATATTTGGTGATAGAAAGTGAGTAGTGTGAGTTCCTGCCTGGTGGGATGGTAGACAGGCGAAGACACTAGGTAATCATGCATATGAACAATTTTTTTTATCTTCTTGACGTTAGCTACTTTTGAAACGATAGGTATAATAAACAATTACATTTTGATAAAATACCTTCTAGTCTGAACAGTTCCTTCTGAACTCTTCATCTCTCTATGATACCTTGTAACATTTAAGTTTTTTTTCCATTAAGACAATCTATGCTGTCAGGTTAAGATATTCTGGTTGGTCTGTTCCTACATGGAAAAAGGGTAAAGGGTCAGGTAGAGATTTGTGCCAGTAAGACCTCATTTGGGAAATTTTAAGCTGGAGAAATTTAGAAATAGCTTTTAAGCAAAGCTTATATTGAATCCATTAGCTCCACAAAGGTAACTCAGTTGATATATAAGTATTTGAAAAGCAATCACCTTTTTTGAGGGGAGGGGGGTCCGGTCGTGGGGCTTGAACTCTGGGCCTGGGCACTGGCCCTCAGCTCTTCAGCTCAAGGCTAAAGATCTACCACTTGAGCCACAGTGCCACATGCCCCCAGCCCTAAATTATCCTGATTAATTTTTAGATACAATCTGGCTTCCTACTTGTGTATGATCATGGGCGATGTCCATTTGATGTTATTCTTCCTGGAAATTAGAATAAGTGCCTGGCATAGTGTATAGATCTTTCTGTCCAGTCTGGGCTTTATCCACTATCCTCACAACAGTAGACTCCCATATAGTCAGGATTTTCATAAGCTTATCATACTTGATTTTTAAAAAATCGTTGCATTTCCTTCTGGTTATTGAAAACTGAATTAATTTGTGTTTTCTTGGGTTGTTTTGTTTCATTTGAATGTATGTGTTGAATTATTCCTCACTTTTCCTTTTCTTTCACTCACGTTCTTACCTAAAATGCTGAAAAACCAATTCTTCTTTCTCAAGATAGTCAAGGTAAACATTATTTAGTTCAAAGCAATTTAAGTAATATTTAAACACCTTCATATCTATGAATGGTATACAAAATCTAAGTGCTGAGAAGATACTTTTTGTTTTCACAGCCGTCTTTGGCATACACAGACAGATCATGGATTATATGAAGATAATAAAACTACAGATGCTTGCCAGGAGGAGAAAAACCTATTACTAATTGTTTGATAGAGGCTTCCCTTCTTGTGAAAAAATTATGCTGCTTGATGCAGGATTTCACAAAATCATATTGCTAGGAACAACCTAAACAATCTACTAACACTACAGAGTTGAGAGAGATGAACTGACCTCCTGCATAATTTACTTTTGGGTCAAATAAAATCAGGTTTCCAAAAAGAGAGTAGACTTTAGAGAAACATGATGTGTTGTATGTAAATAGGTGCTTAGCTGATTTTGTCAATTGGTGAACTAATACAGGGAAAGTACAGCAAGGTAAAAATATAAAGAACTCTGCCTCAGAATACACATTTGTATGTGTGTGTGTGTGTGTGTGTGTGTGTACAAGTGCCTGTACACACACATGCATGTGCATGTGCTCATGCATGCATTCATCATTCCTGAGGCTTGATCGTGCCTGGGCACTATCTCTAAGCTTCTGTGCCCAAGGATAGTGGTCTACCACTTTGAACACTTGTCTCCTGAGTAGCTTGCTAAGGTGATTCAGCCTCTGAGTAGCTAGTTAAATTCTTCTTGTCCTCTATGGTTCATTGCTCTTTCATTCTTTCCTGAGGTAATCACAAGCCTAAGTCATAATATGTCTAATTGCTTTACAAATACTATTACTGCTTGGCAGCAGAGTCTCCAATCTGTACTCTTAACTACTTCGGAGGCTAGAGAACAGAACCCAGAACAAATTTTAGTGGACTTCCTTCTCAATCTATAGCTGGGTGCATTGGATCATTTCCACCATCCTGCACTATCTAGAGACTAAGATTGTAAGGACTGCAGGATCAAGGCCGGCCAAGGTAGGAAGCTAGAAAGTTGGTGTGCAACTCTGATGCCATTGATGATGGGAAGTTTTGCTTTCTTTGTTCATGCATTTTGTTATTATAAAATTGATATACGGTGGGTTTACAATTACTTAAGTCAACTAAAGAGTGCACTTCATTTTATTTTCTAAATTTCAATTTTTGAACTTAATTATTTTCCTTTGTTTTTGGGGGTAATTCTTTTTTCAGAGTTGTAAGATTAATTAATTTAATTTTGCATGATTTTTACACATGTAAATTATTCAGATACATATATTTTGCTTTAAAAATACTTAACATGTGAATTTCTAATATTAATTTCTTAATTTTTATATGGTTGGTGAATTTAAATAAATTTATTTTTTAAGGTTCTAAACATATTTTTTCCAGTTAACAAATACTTACTGTATTTGTCATAGTTGACAATATTGTCTTAAAATTGTGAATGAATAGAACTTTTACTTTGACCACCTTAGAAATACTAAAACTAAGTAAATAGTAATGTTTTAACTTTATACAATATTAGAAAGTATACAAAATAATTAGGAAAATATAAAATTGTATACAGAATGTTCGTTTTCCAGTATCAATTCTAATTTAAAAGAATTTAAAACCAGAAAATTGTCATATAGTGTGTTTGCAGCATGGTTTCGTTTCTGTCATCAAAATGGTGACTTAACAATGTGTCTTAATCACTGGATGCATCCATGTTAAAACATATCTAAGAATGTGAAACACAATTATACAGACCCTGAAAAAACTCAGAAGGAGCTATGAAATGATGGTGGAATAAAATTAATGACTAATTACAGTAGGAATTGCTATGCACTAGGAAGGTCTATAAATACTTTCCAGAAGAAAAGGCTACATTGAAAAATAAAGAGTGAAAACGAAGCAGGCAGGCAGACCATGAAGTAAATATTATCCAATGAACAACGTCTATTGAAGCTTGAATGCAACCTTCTTTTACCTAAGTTAGTTACTGACCTATGTTCTTCTCTAATGCCAAATAACAAAGTCATGAAAATGCAGTAATCATTTTCAAGACATTAAACTTTACAGAAAGAATTCAATGAATGTATTGCTAGAAAGTAAAGATAGATGTCTGAGCAAAAGAGTGAAAAAAATATCCCCAATCTCTTGCCCTCCGCTGTGAGAAGGGTACAAGATGAAGCGCAAAGAGACTGGCCAGAAATACAGTAGTGCATAACAGTAGTTCCCAAGATGCAAAGATGAATGTAACAGAGGAGAAAATCAACAAGATAATCACAGGACTTAGCATGGGAGAGTAGAGACAATAACAGTGAAAATGCAAGGATAATTACAAAGGATGCCCTTGCATATTTGGCAGAAGCGTGCATTGCATTGAGGTCTAAACTATGTGGAGATATTATAGGAAATTACCTGTACACATATGGTGCCACAAGAAGTGAAGAACTTATGATTTACAAGACATTAAATGATCATAAAGGTCTTGCTTCAGTAGTGCAGAGTTAAACATTGATAATTCTGTTTTGAAACATCTAACAAACTATAAAACCAAGACAAGAAGATTCAAATTGTATATAAGTGACTTGACTGTTTGCAACAACAGAGTTCAAAAAATCAAATCACATAATGTGGATGCAAGACATAACATTATTAAAGTAATCTTTAAATAACACTCATTTTATGGGAATAGTCCTGATTATAAATGATTTGTTTTCCTTACATATATTGGATGTACAAAATCAACCAAAAACAAAACAAAGCAACAGACAATAGAGGATACCAGTGACTCATCCCTATTCCTAGATAGTTATGAGCCTGAGATTGGAAGATTATGGTTCACAGATGGCTGGAGTACCAATCCATGAGACATTTATGTTCAATTATTCAATCAAAGCAGAGTGAAACCTTGGTTCAAATAGAACAGACTCAGCCAGTCATGAGTGAATAAACCAAGCAAGAGTTTAAGGCTCCGCTTCAAGTTTAATTACTGTGTGTGTGCGCATGCATGCTCACACATGCACACACTCACACACACAAAAATGGAATGAGAGAGGAAGAGGAAGAGAGAAAAAAAGGAATATTAAGAGTTTAAGAACTATTTTAAGCATATATTAATTAATAAAATGAGGGAAATCATGGAACCTATGTTTGTTGGAATCTGGCTGCCTTCACATAATATGATTGTTTTCCAAATCTTTCCATTTTTTTATGAAAGGGGCTTTGCCATTCTTTCTGATAGAAGCATAAAATTCCATTGTGTATATACACCACATTTACTTGATCTATTCATCTATGGAGGGGCATTTTGATTGGTTCTAAAAATACTGCCAGAAAAGTAGTTGTAGATTTAGTGTATTTTAGCTTGAGATCATTTCAACAAATGCCCAGGAGTCGGATTGCTGGTTCCAGAGCTATGTACATTTGACCTTAAAAAATGATGCTAATTGAAATGAACTGCAAGACATGGAAAAAAGTCTTTTATTTTTCAGATGTCAACCTTGATGTCGGTAAAGTAGAGCATCTAGATCTTATTTTATTTAATTTGTCTTTTGCCATTGGTTTATCCCTGGCAATCTCTGTCTTGATTCTGGTACCTTCAACTTTGTATATACATTTATCAAATTTGGAGAAAGAAAGGGAAAAATTATAGTGATGAAAGAAGTCAAAGAGTGACCCATTGCAACAATGATATTCAAAATACATTATATCGGAAGTGAACCTTACAACTTTGGGGTGGGGGAGAGGTGTGGGGGATGGGAAGTGAAAGGAGAACAACAATGGTGTGGGTAACAATATTCAATAAGGAATGTATCTTACTCATGTAACTGTAACTACTCTGTTCAGTATTTTTGAAATAAAATAAAATTTAAAAATTGAACCTATCCTATAACAAATATAGTTTTCTAAATAATACATCTGTCACAGTACTTGTGAGGGATTCTGAAGTCAAGCTGTTAGACTTGGAAAAGGATAGATTGGGAAGCCATCGCAAACAACAATCAAAAGTCTGAGAGCTGTGCTCTGGAAAGGTCAAACAGTCAAGGGAAGACAGGGATATGAGTTATTATCTCAAGAGTATTTAAGTTCGAGCTGTTGGACACTAAAATATTAAGATTTGGAGACAAGATGGATGTCTGTGTTATGGATGTAATCACTATTGCTCCCTTCTGCTCCCTAACAATAAAGGATTCAATTATCACTATGTATACAAACAATACCTCATGTTAATAGTTGTAACCACAAGCTAGATTGATGCCTTAGTTTATGGACATACCTATAGCCACTGACCAACCCCCTTGCAAGTCCCTGCCTTTTTTCTTGAAATTCTTCAGCCAATGGTTGTCTCATTTCTCATTGCCTATTTGGGTGGGATTTGAGACTCCTTCCTCTCCTCACCCAGCCACTAGGCCCCAGGGGCCAAACTCTGAACCTCAGAGACACTCCCAGAACCCAGCTGCCTTTGGGGCTGCTGCTTCCTTAGCCATTGGCCTACTGCCTCCTTCCTCCCTTCACCAGCCTCTGCCAGTACCTCGCGTAATCTCCCTATTACCCCATCCCCAACCCCAGCTCGCCCTCCCCGAAGGCCTCCCCTTCTCTCCACACAGCCCAACCCCAGCAGGGCCACTGCTCTGGGGAAGACAACTGTGAGCCTGGCCCAACAGAATCAAAGGTTCCACAGTGTGCAGCCAGCTTAGAAATGGAGGTAGCATAGGTCTCTGCTCAGTGTCTTTCACTTCACTTACACAAGTATAGTTGAATTAATTTGATATTTACTTTTCTTTTTTGTAACTTCTTATTAAGCCTTTGAAGAATAGCTGGTAGAAATATAGTCCCAAAATTGTAATTGTCTCTTGTTTAATTCTTTCAAGATTCAGAGATGTTTAAATAGTTATAACCATCATGAACTCTCATTTCCATAGCAGAGTCTATTCAGAAAATAATTGCTTATGCATCTGGTATCAATTATTTTCAAGACTTGACAGTTTTAAAGATTCCAATATTACAGGAAAATTTTTGATTTATGTTGAATGGATGTGAGTAGGTTGAGCTGTTGCATACATTCTTTTGTGTGTGTGTGTGTGTGTGTGTGTGTGTGTGTGTGTGTGTGTGTGTGTGTGTGTGTGTGTGTGTGTGTAGAGGGGTGTATGTGTATGTATATCATTAAAATCAAAGATAAGGATGTTGAGCCCTGGTCTGAACTTGTTTCCTTTTTCTGAGATATAATTATGGTGTTTTTTGGTTGGTTGTATGATCTGATTGCTTGACTTTGACTGATGTGCACATTCCAGCTCAATTTTTTAATTAAAACTTCTTATTATATATTATTGAGCATATAGGACTCTGATATTGTCTTTAGTCTTCCATCTGGGATCTTTTTTCCTCCTCAAAATTTAACATTCGATATAAATTTTACCTCCTGACTTATTTTCCCTTTAATTTGCAATTTGAAATTAGTATTATAAGACCTTTGATATCTGTATTCATGAAGAAAAATAATTTTGAATTCTCTGTTTAATGTAATAACACCTGGACAGATTTGTTTGCACCAAGATCTTAAAATTTCTTTTGAAGTTTTATTTTAAAATATCTCCTCCATGTTTATAGCATGGGGAGGCAAACAATTCCTAGTAACAATTATAACAGTTTTATTCGTTAAAATATCTGATAATTCATAATTTTGAATATGTCTAGTTTCAAATAAATGCATTTGCTCAATAAGTTTGCTTGATAGACCCATGCACAAAAATACCAGTCCTAGGGGCTCAGGAGGTGGATCAGTGGTAGACAGCTTATCTTGAATGCCTGAGACCATAGGATTGATTCCACAGCACCACCTAAGTAGAAAAAGCTAGATGTGGTACTGTGTCTCAAGTGGTAGAGCAATAGTCTACAGCTGAAATGCTGAAGGACAGTGATCTGGCCCAGAGTTCACCACCACCAACAAATTTAATAAATAAATGAAACTCATACTCAAGTACATTAATTTCAAAGGTTGATTATCATTGTAGGTAGGGGCAGGTTGCCAAGATACAGCACCTGACAAATACTAAAAATAGAAAGTAAAATATTAGCTCTGCCAACAACATGTAGAATTGCCACTCAAAGAGAAACCGGTACTAAGAATGAAATACTTTTTATAACATTTCTTAAGAGATTATGGGTTTATGTTTATTATTAAATAAATTGACCTTCAAAAACTCCATTGGTGGACCTGAGTCTTAAGGGAACCTACAAAAACTGGAGGAGAAAATCATCAACCTGTATTTTAAAAATTGTTATTTTTATGGGAGTGTACATACAGTTAAACATATTGTAAGTCAGGTAATGAGTTCATTTCTTATTTGACAATCCTTTCCCTGTCCACAGTAGTATACCTCATTGTGAATGCAGTATCTACAGAGAACACATGCTGCCTTTGTTTCCCTGTTCTCCTTGAATATCTCTGACTCCCTCAATGCCCATAAATTGATAAACAAGAACAGAAAAATCCCTCTTGTTTCTATTTCCTGGAATACATTTCAATATAAACATCAGTAGTATTATGAGAGTGTCAGGCTCTGTACACACATCGCAAACACGTATACTTCCTGCACCCAGTCATAATGCCTACCTGGTTCTAAGGTCCACAAAGTAATTCTTTTCACTTTCCACACAGGAAGAAGCCAAGATTCAGAAAGATTAAGTAAATTACTGGAAATAGAGGGCTGAGCATAGTGGCTCACTCTTATACCTTACCTACTCCAGAGAGTAAGATCTGAAGATCATCACCTGAAACCAACCCAGGTTGACATATCCATTACATGTGTACCTCCAGTTAATCAGAAGGAATTGAGAATTGTGTGTTTCAACTCGTAGAGTTAGAACACCACCGGACTTGAATTGGAAACCTAAAGGACAGCGTCAATATTATGATTTTTAAAAACCAATGCTATCCCATACATAATCTCAGACACCACACACACACACACACACACACACACACACACACATCTTAAAATAGATGTTAGTACTGAAATCCAAATATATTTTTTTAATTTTATAATATTTATTTTTTAGCTTGAGTGAAGTTTGACCTTATAGTTTCTACTGATGAGCCACAACTTAGAACTTTGTTATAATTATACCCTTGTCTGTATTAAGAAAAACATTCTCCTAGTTAAGTCTTCCTCTTTTTACACAATGATAAGTTTTCTCTTCTTGCTCTAGTTTCTTCTTTTGGGACTCAATCTCTTAGACTTTTCTGTCTTGCATTGTCTGTAGGTTCATTGATCCATTAGATCTCAGTCATCCTAATAACCTCTACAGAACTTGCCTTGGGAAAAGTGTTCTAAACTCACCATTCAGTGGAGATTGTTAGTACTCACCCATAATCACGTTCTCTTCAGAATTGCGAACTTGTTCGATCCAGGAATTCAGGGAAAACACTCACTGTGTACTATTTCATACTTTTTGATTTAATGGTAGCTCCCACCTATTGTCTACTTGAAGCATGTGTGAAGAGAAAGATTGCCCCTAAGAGACAGAAGCACTGAACTAACTGTGGCTGTCAAAACATAGAAGGAGGGAAAGAAGTTCTGAAGGAAACATAGAGCCTAGAAACTGATTTCACAGAAACCCAAACTGCATTTTATCTTACTTTCAAAATAGAAAGTCAGATACTGAAGTTACTTGTAAGCTCCATTTATATTCCTGAGCAGGGGCTCCATTCCTCTTTGCCCTTCTGACTATTTACAACAGGGGCAGGTGGGAAGATGTAACAGGAACACCTAGAGTTTGGGCCTGGGGTTAAAAACTCTTTTTGTGATCATGAACATTCCACCTCTTCCTGAATTGGAACTGAGGGGCAGACGGAATTAAGGTTAGGAATTCAGAAACTTATAATTACTTCTAGGTTTGCTATCTAAATTCATCCTTTCCCACCCCTCAGAATCCTATTTCCCAACTGTGTAGACACCCTTACACTCTGTTCTCCAGGAGCGTTTGAGTGTAGGGCATCTTCTGCTTCTTATGTGTAGTGCTTTATAAATGGAGATTTTCTCCTAGGCTCAAAATTATTTCATTGATTGGGACATTGTGCAATATGTTAAACAGAGAGTTACCTGGAAGGAAGATCCTAGAAGGCAAAGTATCTACTAGGAAAATGGAAACCCATGGTTTGGCATGCTTAATGTTTTAACTTGTGCACTAAACAGGAGAAAACGACACACTAGGAAATCTGCCAATTATGCCAAATAAAGAGATATGGTGAAGTTCAGAGAAAGGACATTGATTTCATCATAGTCATGACAAGACAAAACCTTAGCACACTATCAGAATACTAATCCATACTCACCTACTTTCTTATTCACCCATATCATTAGATCTGAGTTGTATGTAGGAGTCCTCAGGACTTGCAGAACAGGAAGATTTCATGGAGAGCCTAACATTGGTCTGCCATTTTGGACATAAAATAACTAGTTTGATGAAAGCCCTTAGTAATATCCACAAATATGTGCGTTTATACTACTACACTTGATAAGTATCCCCTCACTATATGATCTTTGGTTTGGTCACTTACTGTTATAGCAGTTGTCTGGTAGCTCCATTGTGACTTCACTTTATTCACCCGAAATGGAGAAGGAGAAACTGACCACAACACATTTGCATTTTTCTCAATGAGCAGTGAGTGGCAGGGGAGTATTTTAGAAGCTCCCCATGTTCTCAGTTAGCTAGTACCACCTAGATTCCAGCTCAAATCTTGATAAACAGATATAGAACATACATGTAACTTATTGTGCCAGATTCACAGCTAGAGAGGTAGATGAGAAATTGGAAGGCTTGGTGTGAAAGCCACAGGTTGATATGAAGCAGAATTCAAAGGATGTGGAGATGAATCGAGCTACGTGGAAGGAAAAGGAGAGGCAACTGAAGCAGAAGAGCACCTAGGGAGAGATGATAGAGCACGTTGGAAGCCACCTGGACATCAAGGTAACTCATCTGAGGTCTGGTTGTGCAGAGCCACAGAAAGAAGTTGGAAGAACATCAGCAAGTGCTCATACCCATTTCTAGGGAGTTCCCAGAATGACAGGGTAGCCTCCCAGAGTACTGCTGCAGTGCACATCTCAGATCCCTTGCTACCATGATAATTGACATTGGAGAGGAGCAGCAAGAGTTGTATGAAGTGATTGCAACTCACTATGTGGATGCTGTTCTGCAGCATTGTGGAGTGTGGTCTCTCAGGATGCTTAGGGCAAAGATCCTATAGCTGGTGTCAAAGAATGCAATCTACTTGGAGTACAGATTTATCGATGGCACGTGCCTGAACACAACAAGCTGATAATGAGCTGCTAGAGGTAGTTTCCCTAAAGATCTAACAGCCAAAACTGGACAGGCAAACCCAGAGCTCTGCACCACATCAGGCCACCATGCCAATTGTTTCTACCTTAGTACTGGCTACCCAGTTTGCACACCCATGTCCTTGTTACCCTGATTGTGCCCCACAATCCCTCACAACTTTTACTCTTTCACTTTGTCTATGTTTACTTTTCCCTGCTAAACAGTTCTGGATGACTCTATTAGCTACCCCAACCCCTGCAAAACTTGCTTATAACCAATTTCCTGACTCTGTAACTCAGCAATTATAGTCACAGTTATCCTTTACCTGGTATCCTAGTATCTACTACTCTTTTCTGCTACCCATACTTCATAATGCCATGGTTCCAGCCATCTGAAACCTGACACCCCTGTCTCTGATATACCAATCCCAAACAAAGCAACGGAATAGTGGGCACAGATAATCGAGTTGGATAACTCTTTTGCAGGCACATTGGGACAAGTTATTCCTCAGGCATTTGACACGAGGGACTAACTGGTAGTGGAAAGAAAACAGCTTACTCAAAGGTGACTAAAATCCAAGGACATGACTTATAACATATTGCTAGAAAAAGAAGGTCTTGCAGTGAAAGTTAATGAGAAAGAAACTTTTACAAAAATATTGGGGATGATGCAAAAGTTGAGCTTAGTCTCCTCTACTAGTGGTCTGAATTATTTTATGACATAGATATGTAATTACTTTGCAATTAAAAATTATCTGAAGATACATATTTATGCGGTACTAATATTAATTGATGGAATAGTTGCATAGTATCATGTTAATTATATTCAATAATTTATGCTCTATGATATGCTCATGAGTCTGCCTTTGGCAATATGAATTGAGCTCTCTAACAACAAATGGAATTTCATTGTCAAATACTACAAGGAGATTACAGATGCTAGTACCAAAATGAAAGCTGGTACCGTAAAACTGAATAAAGCTATAAGTTTGAAGTGAGGGGGTCAGTGGTAAGGGCTATGATAAAAGAGAAATTCTTCACCGTGGAATCTTGGAAAAATAGAAGGTGTTTTCTTGAATTACTAGCTTTTAAAACATTCTTAGAAAGAACAACATTGGGTTTTTTTTTTTTTTTTGCTATTTGGAACCTCTTTAATGAATGCTTTAACAAAAAATTATCAAAACGACTTTGAGAATTCTATGATGTGAATCATCACATTAACATTGTACTTAAAGTTGCCTTGAGATGCAGTAAGGCTGTATTCCTTTTCTATTAAATCAATGGAATAAGCGTCCTTTTGAATGATTGGACAGTCCATGACACTTGTTCAAAAACAAAAAATATACAGGAGAGAAAAAAAAGGAGTAGTTCTGGGAAAATGGCGGACAAAAGCTGGAGGCTAAACAAGCTCTTGTATAGAAAGCAGTTTTAGTGTTCCAGTGAACAGTCCTAGGCTGGAGAATTACACCAAGTGTGCAATCACAGTATAGAGAGTTTGGCCAGAGAGGGAAAATCCAGGCAAGGAGGCAGCTCTGAGCACTTGCTGGTAGCCATGGCTATGGTGGTGGCGGCCCCTGCCATACCTACAAAGGTGCCAGGCAAAGTAAGCTGGCAGATTCTACTCAACACCAGCAAGAACTGACAAGGAACAGATATCTTCATTCTACAGATCGCAGACCAGAGACTACAAAGGAACCAAGCCTCTGTTCTACAGAGGAGAAAGTCATTTATCCCAGGAGTGTCTTTCTTCACTGGGTAAACAGAGCCAAAGGCTGCCCCTCCCTATAGCAGCCTAGATAATGTATTGAAATTCAGTAAACATAAACCTTTAGAATGGCTCCAGGCTGGGCTCTTTGAATGTCTCAGAAGCTAGCCCCTCAGGGAAAAACTACTGTTTGCTGAAAGGCCTCAACTCTATGGAGAACCTAGACTCATTACAGCACCTCCAAACTTGAGGAAACAGGCATCTTCCTCTTTTGTGAAACTCAAAACAGATCTCCCTCCCACTGAACTAGCCTGGTAGGAGGATCACAAAATTATGTGTAAAGCAGAGCATTTTTCTGCCTATCCAAACAAACTGATTTAAGAAACCAATCAATCCACAGGAAAACCAAACACCACAAGCAGACCAGAGACTCCACCAAGGGACTGGTTATGGACAAAAGGGAGGTACAGGTTCTTCCCGTTTCCTCCCCCCGACCCCCCAAAAAATCAAAGAACCCTATTTTTATACCTATTTTTAATTATTAATTTTTTAAAAAAATTGTATTCTATTAATCTTTTTTTTCCTCTTATAATTTTTTATTTTAGGTGAATATGCATGTGTATGATTTTTTTATTTTTATTTTATTTCTACTAAACTTTTGGTCCTTTTTCTTTCTTTCTCATTCTTTTCATTTTTTCTTCTCTTTCATTCTTTTTTTTTTTTGGGTGACTTAACTGCTGTTCTGCTCATCTTCACATATACCTATCATCGAATATTAGACCTTATCCCTCTTTGTGTACACATATAAACCAGAAATTTATTACTTAATTCAAAACCTCTTAGGCTTAAATTCCTTAATAAATGTATTATCTCTGTTATATAATATTTTAAGTATTTTTATTTTTTAGTTTTTCATATCTGCTTTCTACTCCGCCCCTCCTCTCATCCTATCTGCATTTATCTCAATATTACTTCACTAAATTTGCATAATTTTTGTGTTTCACTTTTTAAATTTAAATTTTTGTTTTTTCTTTTCTTTTTTACTCTTCTCTTTCTCCTATCACTCTGTCCAATCCATTTCCCTCTTTAAGATTAGGACTTAGTTAACTTTACTCTCTTTTTACATTTCCACATCTATCTAATCCTATTTTGCCCCATATTTCTCCCTAAACCCAATAATTTCTGTTTTGCCAAATTCTACTTTGCTGTTCTTAGCCCATTAATACATAGTTTTTTTGACATTCAATAGATTGTATCCCTTGAACTACATTGTATATGCAAACTTTTGACTGTACAACTACAGGCTTTGGTTGATGCTTGCCTTAAAATAGTGTTCTAGCACAAAGCTGGTATTACTTTCATATTAAATAGAAGCATTCATGGAATCCATGAAAAGACAGCTGAAAGAAGTCAGGGAGACCAGAAAGGGAATGTTGAATGTAGCCAACACTAGAAATGGAAATCCAAGGAAACTATAACCAATCAACTAAGTGATTTGAGAATAAGCACTGAACACCAAATTAAGGAAATAAAGAAATTCATACAAGATCTAAAACAAAGCACCAACAAAGAATTTGAAGCTATCAAAGCCAAGCAATTAGAAGCAAAAGAACTAAAAAAAAAAAAAAAAAAAAGAAATTCTTGACAGTAGGTAAGAACATGCAGAAGATCGAAACTTGGGGATTGGAAACAGCTTAGATATTATAGAGAAAGAACATACAACTATCCAAGACAAGTCCAAGAAATATGATTGACTTATTAAACATTTGGAAGACACCATCAGAAGGCCTAATCTGAAGATAAAGTTGTAGAGGAGCATCTAGAAACAGAAGTTAATGGTCTAGGAAATTTGTTTCACAGGATCCTAGCAGAAAACTTCTCAAACATGCAAAATGATAGGTCTATTCAAATACAAGAAACTTTTAGAACCCCAAATAGACCAGACCAGAACAGAATTTCATAACACCACCTTATAATCCCCATAAGATCAATTCAGATCAAGGAAAAGATCTTCATGTTGTCAAGGAGGAAAGATCAATCACCTATAAGGGAGACCAATTAGAATCACCTCAGATTTCTCAGCAGAGACAATTAAAGCAAGAAGAGTCTGGATTGATGTAGGCCATGCCCTAAAGACAAAAATCTACCAACCAAGCATACTGTACCCAGCCATACTCTCTTTCATAACTGAAGGTCAAATAAAAACCTTCCATACAAAAGAAAATCTGAAACAATATATCTCAACCAAACCAGACTTACAAAAGTTACTTAAATGTGTCCTACACAGACAAAACCAACAGGACCACAATAAATGCCAAGAAACCACACCCAAATTGAGAGTCTATGAACCATAAGAAAGTCTCCAATAAAGCAACATAGACTGTCCAGTTGGATTAAAAAGAAAGATCCTTCCATCTGTTTCCTTCAGGACTCACACCTTGCCCATAAAAACAAACACATTTTGAAAGTGAAAGGCTGGAACAAAATCTACCAAGTAAACGGCCCCCAAAAAGAGGCAGGAGTTGCAATCTTAATATCAGATAAAATATATTTCTAATTAAAATTTAAAACAATGGAGTGCCACGTCGTCTCCAGTGGAGTCTGCTTAGCATGGGAAACCATCTATCAGATCATGATAGGGGCTTTAGAAACCTATCTCCAAGTTTTGGGACTTCACTGAAGTCTACCTCGGAGAATAGGGCTTCTAAGAGGCTTACTCCTGGAAAGGCTGGCCAATCCCCTGGGAAAGATGTGTTTCTGCCCTTCTTTCTCTCATAAGAGTGCCTATTGATCTTTTACTGCTTGTACTCCTTTATGTACTTGCTCATTGTCAACGTTCCCTTATTCAAAGCTCTTTCTTAAGAGTGTTGATGACTCCAATATCTGATGAGGGTCTTAAGAATATGACGAACTAACCAGAGTTAAGTGCTAACCTGAAACCCCTCTTATGGAGGCTAGGAGACAAGTTATAAGTAAATATAAAAGTATTGGGGGTTTCACAAAGTCACTTCAGCAGAAGGAATTATTTGTAAGGGATTTACAAGAAGCTATAGGCTCAGTTAAAACAGAAAGAATGTATGGCAATTGTTGAGATAATTATTTAGGAGAGAGAATTTCCTGCTATTTACTAAGAGAATTGCTAGGTCTCCTTAAAGTTTACTATTAAAGAAGAGACAGGAAAGATCTTATGGGAAAGTTAAGGCCTCTATAAAAATAGGTAATGGTTAATTGGTGACAAACATCGAAACCCAAACCCATTGTATTCCTTAGAGATAAGCCGGAGACAAATGCCTATCAGGTGCCCAGCTGGTGACCACCCAAGAATGAAGCCATGCAGCAAGATTGTGTAACCTTTTGCCCTTTCTCATGGAGACTTCTTTTATAAAAGTTTGCTATCCTCTGCATTAAATTGCACTCAGCATCCACTCCTAATGTGTGTGAGTTGTCTGTTTGCCATCTCCCCATCCTATTCCAGGTTCCTCCCTTAGGTGTCCTCTGTCGTCCCGACAGAACCCGGTCCACGGCAATGGAGCATCCAAATTCATTCACAAAACATTACTTTCTCTCAAATCTCACTTAGATCCAAATATATTAATTGTTGGGGACATTAACACACTATTCCCCCCACTAGATAGATCAACTTAGACAAAACTCAACAGAGAAACCACAGATATAAACAACTGCATAGATCACCTAGATTTAATATTTCACCCAGCAGTATCAGAATACACGTTTTTCTCAGCAGCATATGGAACTTTTTGCAAAATAGACCACATTTTTAGGTCAAAAAGTACACTTGTCCAAATTCAAAAACATTGAAATTATACCTTATATTCATTCAGACCACAAGGGAATAAAATTAGAACTCAACACCAAATCCACCAAAGAAAGTCCTGTAACACATGGAGGCTGAAGAACACACCATTGAATCACCAGTGGGTCATGGAAGAGATCAGAAACAAAATTCAAATGTTTATAATATTCAACAAAAATGAACACACAAATTACCAACTCCTCTGGGACACAGGAAAGGCAGTACTCAGAAGTAAGTTTATCGCTCTGAATACAAACATCAACAAATTGGAGAGATCTGAAACCAACAATTTAATGAGACATCTGAGCCTCCTTGAAAAAGAGCAGTAGGATAAACCACAATTCAGTAGATGGAAAGAAATAATTAAAATTAAATCAAAATTAAATGAATTAGAATCTATAAAACCATCAACAAAACAGGAGTGGTTCTTCAAAAATTAACAAATCCACAGATCTTTAGCAAATCCTGTTAGAAAGAGCAGAGAGGTGCTGGGAAATTGGCTCAGTGGTAGAGGGCTTACCTTGCATGCATGAGGCCCTGGGATCCATTCTTCAACACCACATAAGCAAAAAGAAAAAAGGCAGAAGTGGCGCTGTGGCTCAAGTTGTAGAGAAATAGCCTTAAGCTGAAGAACTGAGGGACAGCTCTGAATCTAGTATTAGAATGCCTAGCTACAGCAATAAGATAACATGCAAATATAAAAGGGATCCAAATACGAAAGAAGAAGTAAAACTCTCCCTCTCTGCAGGTGACATGATCTTATAATTAAAGAATCCTGCAGACTCTTCTCCCAAATTACTCAAGCTGATTCAAAACTTTGGCAAAGTAGCAGGGTATAAAATTAACCCTCAAAAATCAATGGCTTTTCTGTATGCCACCAATGAGAAAATCATGGCTGGAATCAGGAAAGCAACACCATTCATATTTTTTGTGGGGACAAAAAATAAAATACCTAGGAATTAACTTAAGCAGAGAAGTGAAGGACCTCGATGATGAAATTTTTAAAACCTGAAAAAGGAAATCAAAACAGGACTTAGAAAGTGGCAAATCTCCCATACACCTGGATTGGAAAGATCAAAATCCTGAAAATGGCAATACTTCCCAAGGCTATCTACAAATTCAATGCAATACCTTTCAATATTCCATCCTCATTCTTCAAGGAAATAGAAGAGACAATCCAAAAATTCATACGGAACAATAAAAGACCCCGAATAGCACAAACAATCCTCAACAGAAAGAACAGTGCTGGAGTAATATCAATACCAGATTTCAAATTCTACTACAAAGCCATAGTAATCAAAACTGATTGGTACTGACACAAGAACAGACCTCAGGACCAATGGAATCTAGAGACCTATAGCCATCTAATTTTCGATAAGGGAATTAAAAAATTAGAATGGAAGAAAGACAGGCTTTTCAGTAAATGGTGCTGGCAAAATTGGTTAACAACTTGCAGAAAATTAAGCTAGATCCTTAGGTATCACCCTGCACCAGAATCAACTCCAAATGGATCAAAGACCTCAGAGTCAAACAGACACCCTGAAAACATTACAGGATGGAATAGGAGAATCCCTAGGACTCCATGGCACAGGCTGAAATTTTCTTAATAGAGACCCAGAAACACAACAAATCAAGGAAAGTTTGGACAAATGGGATTGCATGAAATTGCAGAGCTTCTGCATGGCAAAGGACATAACTAGCAAGATCAATTGAAAGCCCACAGATTGGGAGAAGATCTTCACTAGCCATACAACAGACAAGGGTCTCATATCTAAAATATACCTGGAACTCAAAAATTAAATCGCCCAACAACAAATCCTCAAAGAAACAACTGACCCGAAAATAAGTGAGCTAAAATCTTAAAGAGAAACTTCTCTGAAGAGGAAAGAAAGATGGCAAATAAACTCATGAAGATATCTTCAACCTCTCTAGCCATACAAGTATTGCAAATCATACCAACACCTCATCCCATTTAAAATGGCTATAATCAAGAACTCTAATAACAACAGATGATGGAGGGGATGTTGGCAGAAGGGAACTTTACTGCATTGTTGGTAGGCATGTAAAGTTGTTCAACCACTTTGGAAAGTAGTATGGAGGTTCCTCAGAAGACTCCACATAGAGCTCCCCTATAACCTAGCAATCCCACTTTTGGGCATTTACCCAAATGGTCACAAATAAGATCATACTAAAGCTACCAGCACAACTCTGTTTATTGCAGCATTATTTACCATAGCTAAGATATGGAACCAACCCAGATGCCCCTCAGTAGTTGAATATATCAAGTAAATGTGGTGTATATACAAAATAGAATTCTATGCCTCCATCAGAAAAAAATGACATTGCTCCATTTGTTTTGGAAAACCATTATATTAAGTGAACTAAGCCAATCCCAAAGAAACATAGGTCCAATGGTTTCCTTTATTTTCAATAACCACTGTGTGTCTGAGACAAGCAGAAAAGGTCAGACAAGTTGATGTTAGGCGAAATTAACCCCAAGATAAGGATTCAAATGATTTTTTTTCTTTATTGCGATTGTTCCTAACATATTTATAAGATGATTTCCTGGTTGCTTTGAAAGTCATTCCGCCTCGGTATAACCCCTGCTTTCACTGTATTTGATTTTGGTATAATTTGTGGTGGGAATGGGAAAAAACAAATCGTTTAAATAGGGATACTGGTGGACGCATTGCAGCGATGAGATATACAAGTCATTATGTAGAAATGGAACTTTCAACGTTGGCCGGTGAGAGTGGGAGGTGGGCAGGGGTGTGTCTGGAGAGCGGGGGGGGGGGTGGAAGGAAAACGGATGGGAAGGGGAAATAAAGGAGGATGCATAAATGCTTGATGAGAAATGTACTCATTATCTTGCCCATGTAATTGTTACCTCTCTGTATAGTATTTTCACAATAAAATAAATAAATGGATTGCTACAGAATAGATTCTAAATGTAATATTTAATGCTATTGGATTAATTGAAGACAAAGGTTTACAGAAAAATTTAAATGTCAGATAAATTTGAATATTCCAATAGACATGTTAAAGTTATATAATTTGAAAATTCACAGTTCAAGGCAAACCCTGACAGGAAAGTCTGAAAGACCCTTATCTGGAAACAGGAAGTGACACTGTGGCTCAAGTGATAGAGGGCTCCTCTATGTTTACACCCAGGTCTTGAGATTAAACCTCGTCACTGACAAAAAGAAAATAAAATTTAAAAATTAAAGCATTAGGGCTGGGAAGGAGATTCAGTAGTAGAGTGCTTCTCTTGCATGCATGAGGTCCTGGGTGCAATTCCTCAGTACCACATAAGCAGAAAAATACTGGAAATGGCTCTGTGGCTCAAGTGGTAGAGCACTAGCCTTGAGCTGAAGAGCTCATAAGGGACAGTGCCCTCCTCCCACCACCACCACCAACAAATTAAAGCATCAAACAACCTGAAGATGTTGTCCAGAATAATGAGTGCGGCATTATCCATTTACATGACTTAGTGACTTTAAACCTTGTTTTCCAGGGGAGGTGGTGGGCAATTTGTGTGTTTGCCAAAACCTGAAAAATTATTTTGTACTTTCCCAAGGAGGAAGAAAGGAGGGAATGGGGGAAGCAAGGGAGGTGTTTGGTGAAATTGCCTTTTGGTACAGTGGTTGTTTTCTGGAGTCAAATTCAGATAAATTCTGCTTGCAATCCTAGTTGCATGGGGAATGAGGAAGCCATGGCCTGGAAGTGGTTTTGTCCTGTCCTTGGCCTGGTTCCAACCACCATTAGATAATCCATGTCCCACTTCAGGACCAAGATGCCTTGAAGACTACTGATGCACTGAGCAGGTGGAACTAACCACAGCCAGAAAAGGCAAAATATGCAATGCCGAGGGCAACACTGAAAATCTACACCAGGGAGAGATTTTTAAAAATATTTTTATTGTAAAAATACTATACAAATGTTTTACAGTTACATGAGTAGGGTAATGAGTACATTTCCTATCGAACATTGTTACCTCCTCCTTTGTTTTTCCCCTACTACCATTTCCCTCACCAACTCTCCAACTCCTTCCTCCTTGACCCCTGCCTGACATTGTAAATTCATTTTCGACTCAGTGTCTTGTACATCTCATCGTCACAATGAGTCAACCTGCATCTCCATTTAAGCATTTTGCTATATCCCTTCCACTCCCAAAATTACAAAATATGTAAATAAAGTGCAGAACACTGGAATCAAATACAGTGAAAACAAGGATTATACCATGGGGGGATAAACCTACAAAAGAATCATAGCGCATTATAAGTATATTAAAAACAAAAACAAGAAAGAAAGAAAGAAAACACTTGTGTCTCTGACTTGGGGTACATTTCACTTAATATTATCTTATATGGTCATGTTACAACAGCCTTTGGTCATCTCTGCTTGACCTAGACATGTGCTAGTCCTTGCAAACAAGGGAAACCATGGGTCCTATGCTTTTAAAACTTATTTATATCTCCCAATTCTTTTTATCTCAGTGAAGGAAAATGTTAGAAAGTAGAAATTATATGTGGCACCTCTTCCTTGAAGTACCACGAAGGGGAGTGGCACTTCCTAATGGGACTCCTGGGATGAAAACCACACAGCCCATTTAGACCCATCAGAGGTCTGTTTGGTGACTTTGAGGGGATTCAGGACACCGCCTTTCTGATGCCACGTGTGCAGCACTTGTTGCGGGGGGCTGTAGCCAACAAGGCTCCATGAGTGACCAAAAGAAGCAACCCAGATTCAGGTGCCAAAGCCAGGAGGGAGGGAAGGCAAGGCAGACCCTAACTCCTGCCTTCCATCTGTGCAGCCTACACTGACAAGGCCAGACCCATTGCCTTGCTTTGGAGCCCAATGAGGTTAGGGGTTGAGCTCATTGCATCCAAACGGATCATCCCCGGAATAGCACTGAGAGCTGGGCCCATGTGGACCAGAAGGACAATGAAGGAGGCTACCCAGAAAAGCAAAAGGGGCTTCCGGTCCATTGTGCTGCAGCGGGTGCAACGCAAGTTCAGGCTCCTCTGGCACTGAGGGTATAGCGATGGCCTTATACCCTGAGTCCACAGGGTCCACAGGGACCCTAAAATGGAGGTCCGCAGAGATGCTGAAGGGGTTCCAGGTTGCTGAGCTGCTGCAGCTGTCTCAAGCCGGCTGGCAGAGCTCCAGCACATGGCTCCATTTCCAAGACCACCTTACAGACTGATGAGGTGAACCAAAGCTGGGCTGCCTGGCCCCAAGCGGGCAGAGTGCACGCCCAGCCTTCCTTCTCCCATGGATTGTGCAGTGTACAAACATGGTGTCCCCCACCCCCACTCATGTGGGCAGGCAGTAACCCCAGAACAGAGTGTTCCTGGGATGGCCCACATACTTAGGACCACCGCAGACTAGTACCAGCATAGCTGGAGGAGGATGGGGCAGCAGTGGTCTCAATCCACCCTATGCCTGCCAGCTCCTGGGTGAAATTGAGCAACAGAGACCAGGAAGTTAGGTGGGCAGGGTGGGCGGGGCTCATCCGACAAGCCTGGAGAGCATGCAACACATCCACTTACTATACATCCACCAAGGGAAGGGGCCCCACTTCTCAACTGGTGACCTGAGGAGGCACCCATACCCACAGGGACTGCAGAAATGGAGGTTCATGTTGTGATTCGAAAATTGCTCCAGGGCACAGGCTTGCTGCAGCACTGAATAACTGGCAAAAAAGAAATAAAAAGGAAAGACATCCACTAAAAGTTTTCATCAATGATAACCTATTATAATTTAAAAAGAGTTACTTTCCTCTTGTCCTATATTTTTCATAGAGCTCTATGAATTAACCAGAAATCTCCAGAATTTCTTCATGCACAGTAATACAAATAAATATAGCTATACAAATAAATCTGTGCTAATTCCTACATTGTAGCTAGTAGGTTTTGATTATGCTTTCGGTAGCAGCCACAGTAACACTAATCCAAGGATTGCTGGGGATCAGAAGATTAAGTCCAGAAAGGAAAATCCATGAGATCTGTATCTCAAATTAACTACTAAAAAGACAGAAGAAAACTTATGGGTAAGTGGTTTAGTGTCATCCTTGCACAGAATAAGCTGACAGCAGAACCAAGGCCTGAGTTGAAGACCTGTGGTGAGTTCACACACACACACACACACACACACACACACACACACACACACACACACACACACACACACACACACACACACACGCACACACACACACACATTTCCCAGTTAAAGCAAGTAGAATATCTGTTTTCCCAGGAACATGTCTGAGTAACTATCCTGTATGTTTGGATATTTTTGAAAGCTGTAGTATCAACTTACCTAATTTTAATAAATGACACCCTATTCCTTATTATTTAATCCTGGTTGCAAGACACATTTTCATGTAGAAAACTGTTTGTTCCCAAAATCCTGACTCTTTTGGTTTGTAAGAATGAGATAATTGTGCCTTTAATTCATTAGTTCATAAATTAGAAAAGTAACCCTAACCCTAGAACCAATTGCTTTTGGATTCAAAAGGCCACACAAATACACTAGATTTCATCCTTTGTTTCACCTCATCTTTCTTAAAATACTTTGTGGTTTTACTCCATATCGTGCCATTTTACTCCATATCGTGCCATAACCTGAACCCTAACTGGAACTTTTAGATTAATTCTCACACTAATAATGCCCTAATCCTAATATTATTAGCAATATCCTCTTTCATATTCATTATAATTGTAACTTTACTTGTTATTCGAAGAGTTACTTCCAGTTTGACCCTAAATTTTCCATTTGCCTAATGCTAAAACTAAGCCCAGCTGGAACTAAAACCTAACTTTCCACCTAATGAGAGTCCAAAATTAATGTTAAAAAATACTCTAATTTTTAATCATTCTAATGAATACTCCAATTTGCATTCTGGAAATGAAGTTCAATTTGCCCTAATTCCAACAAATTTCCTGACTCTACCTCTGAAGCGATCTTATTCCCTAATATGAACCATTATATTAATTGTCCTCAAATTCTCTTATCAGGAAAACCACTGTAGTTTCCATTGATCTTACCATTTCCTAAATCACTGTATCCTAAAACAGTTTCAGATTTACTTACCATCTAGTCCATTACTTAATGCTAACTCTCAACCTACACCTGGCTGGAAAACTCTCATTAATCATTACAAGAATGATCACTGAGAAATAAATATAATGATAATGCTATAGTTACTATTCAATCTGACATTTTTGCTTCTATTTGTTCATGAAATCTTAATTTTATACAAAAAACTTTCATATTTTGTAACACTAATTAAAATTAGAACAAAATACTGACCCTGACCTTAATCCAAATTATATATCAATACTAACATTCACACAAGAACACTAGTTTTCACTCATCCTAACTTGATTCCAAACATAGGTTTCAATATTTTTCCAAAATCTTAGTCATTTTCTAACCCTAAATAATCATAACTGGCACATTGGGAATAAACATAAGCCTAATTGCAAGGTGATTCTAATATTAACTCTAGTTAACATTAATTCTAATTCTTACAAGGATTATTCTAAAATTTATCTTCAATTTGAGCCTTATTTTTTTAATCTTTCACTCTAACTCTAACCATGGCTGGAATCCTAACCATAACCTTGACACTAATGCTATCTCAATTCTAAATTTTATGAAAAATGCTCATTTTGTGTTATTCTAACTGAAATTCCACTTGGAATTCTTGAAATAAATTGCAGGTTTTCCAAAACCCTATAGATTTTCTCACTCGTATCCTGAATCTATCTTGTTCCATAAGAGGAATCATGATACCCATTGACTCAAATCCTGATCTAATGAAATACATTGTACTTCCATTATCCCAGCATTTCTTGAATTCCTAGAACCTAAAATAAGTTCACATTCACTTAACATTTATCCCATTCCTTTTTTTTTTATTTTTGTTTTTCGTGGGGCTTGATCTCTGGGCCTGGACATAATCGCTGAGTTCTAGGCATGGGCATGATCCCTGAGTTCTTTAGCTCAAGGTGTGCACTTAACCACTTGAACCACATAACCACTTTCTGGTTTTCTGGTGAATAATTGGGGATAAAATTCTCACAGACTTTCCTGCCCAGGCTGGCTTTGAATTGCATCCTCAGAAATCAGCTTCCTGAGTAGCTAGGATAATAGGTGTGAGGCACCAGTTTAATCTATTTATTTACTCTATCCTCAACACCCTTTAACATGAAACCTAATTCTAATCACAATCTGAATTAACACCAAATGGTTAATGTAAAGAAAATTGTCTCTATTTTATTCAATCACACATTTTTTTGCTTCTACTTCTTAGTGGAAGACTAAATTTTACCCTAAAGCTTATCCTTCTTTAATTCTAACAAGAACTAAAACAGTAATTCATACTTTAAAGCAAATTATATCTGAATTTTTAAAGTAACACCAACACTGGTTTTCATTCATTCTTACTTTGATGTCATTCATTCTTCTTAAAATATGTTGCAGTTTTACTCAATATCTTACATCTTTTTCTCATTCTAAGCCCAACTCTAACTGCAACACCTTTCCTAATCCTACACCTACATATGACCGAATTATAATGTTAATAGCAAGCCTCTACTTCACATTTATCCTATCTCTTGCTCAGAGTGAAGGTCTAAATTTTACTTGCATTTTGAACCTAAATATTTTTATCATTATTATTTTAATTGTGAAAATACCATACAGAGGGGTTACAATTACATAGGCAATTTAATGAGTTCATTTCTTATCAAGCATTTTTGCCTCCTCCTTTGTTTACCCTTCCCATCCCTTCCCATCTCCACCTGCTCCCCAGCCAAAGTTGGAAAGTTCGTGTTTTGACAAAATGTCTTGTATATCTCATTGTTGCAATGGGTCCATTATGCAGCAAAAATATCTCTAAGCAATATATTTTTCAATAAAATGTCTCAATCCTTAGGTAAAGTGCATTATAGTTTAATATAAAGTATATCTCAAAATAGAAATTCTGCAACTAATCTAAAGTATGTTTTCCTGCACAAAATGCTCTGACTTCTAGTCTTGTTATTTGATTTTAATTATATTTTTTATTTTTGACATGGTCCCTACTTATATTTATTACAAACTTCTGTAATTATACAAATCATGCCTGTACACACTAATTTGCGTAATTTAATATTCAATCAAAATTATTTTTTTCCTGTCTCCCACAGGGAAGGATCTAGTGCTAAAGTATATGGAATGGAAATCTGCAACTTGAGGATGGGATCATGAGCACTTTCTGCTTGGCTGAACAGGAATTCTTGTTTCTACAGTACATTCTTACCATTTAATCAGACAAGGAAAGCCACAACATTTGAAGTTCATATGAAGGAATTACATTCCTAAAAGATGTGGCAACCCAGCTCTAAATTTCAATCTTATCACTAATTCTTTGTGCTTGCTGGCTGATATTTTTCTCTCTCATATGTTTCATATTATTAAGCATATTAGTAATTCAGCTGTCAGTAGATGGCAGGAAACTCCTGAAAATCACAGCTATTGTTGTGTAATATTCAGAAGAGAGGAAAAAATTATACTGATCTCCAATTCCTCCCTTTGGCCTTCAGTATACGAATTAATTGTCAAAACAATCAAGTAAGATGTTAGTTCATTTTTCCCTTTTTAAATAGAGATTAAGCAAGTGTTTTTCACAGTAAAAATTGATGACAGTTGTATCAGAGCTCTGATATGAGCACCTGCTCCCTAAGAAGTAATGCTCTATGGATTGTAAATATGGAAGCCACTCTCTCTCTCTCTCTCTCTGCCTCTCTCTCTGCCTCTCTCTCTGCCTCTCTCCCTCACTCTCTCCCTCTCTCTCTCTCTCTCTCTCTCTCTCTCTCTCTCTCTCTCTCTCTCTCTCTCTCTCTCTCTCTCTCTCTCTCTCTCCCTCTCTCTCACAGAGCTGCTATACAGACACATCAGAGATCAGTTCTATTCCTTTGTAATTATAGTTGATTGACTGGTCCTGTATGTTACCCTGAGATCAAGTCCCTTGTTCTTAGTATCCTTTGTTTCTTTGTATGCTTCAGGCCGATTAACAGTTGTCTGAATACAATATCCTCAAACTTTACATTCAAGTCAAACTCCATGAATTCATACTACTGTTCCAAAATACTAAAATGTATTGGATCTAGAAACCAAAAAAAAAATACACCTTGTTATTTTAATAGGAATTGACATCATGAAAGTAGATGAATATTGATCAGGAACTGAGGTAAGAGAACTTGAGTATGTGGGAAAATGTAGAATACTGTATGTCTTTTAGAGATACAGAATCATCTTCTATAGGCCCATTTATTGAATACTTCTCATCCTTTATTGAAAGGTCAATTTATACATACAGTTTTCTAGTTACTTTGCTTACCTATCACTTCTGATCACAAATCATTTTATGAATGTTTATACTATCTTTGAATAATTCACACGATTTGCATGTACTTATAATCTTGAGACAGTCTGCTACTACATCTTTCATTCTATGTGACGAACCCTTATGTTTTGTTTCTCTGTTTGCTGAATAAATGTATTCTTGGAAAGAGGATATTCACAGCAAATTTGAGTGTAATTTTTATTTTGTAAATTTCAAATATAATATAAACTTTTTTAAATTTATTTTTTTGAACATACTGTACAGAGGGGTTACAATTACATGGGCAAGATAATGAGTACATTTCTTATCAAGCATTGCAGCCTACTCCTTTGTTTACCCTTCATATCCCTTCCCAGCCTCTCCCCGCCCCCCCAACCGTTCCCCCAACCCCACCCCCGGCACCAAAGTTGTAAAGTTCATTTTCGATAACTTGTACTTCTCATTGTTGCAACGGGTCCACCTGTATCCTTAAATGACTTATTTTTCCCCATCTCCTCCACAAATTATACCGACATCAAATATAGTGAAAGCAAAGGTTATACTGTGGGGGAGAGACACACAAATCAACAAAGAAATAATCTTATAAATGCATTAGAAACAAATGCATGAAAGAAAAATACCTTTAAATACATACTAAAGGTTCATTTTCCTAACATCACATTATCTGACCATTTCTTCTTGACTTATACATATACTAGATATTGCAAATAAGGGAAACCATGGGACCTATGTTTCTTTGGGCTTGGCTTACTTCACTTAACATAATTTTTCCAAGCCTTTCCATTTCCTAACAAATGGAGCAATGTATATATCAAATATAATATAAACTTTGTATAACTAATCATATTCTAAAAATGAGTGATATTCATGAACACGCTATTTTGGTGCATTTATGTAAATTGAGTCTTGATGTGGTGGTTCTTGTGTCTGATTGAGTTAACCATTATCTTATTCATTTATGAACATGTGCATTGCACTTTTTAATTTTTACATATAAAATAGTCCCCAAGCATTTATTTTAAAGTGATAATCAGGAAGGTGTCTTCCTATTCCAATCTTTATATGTACTTCAGTAAAAGTACTACAAATACATAATGTTTACTGGAGCAATATAAAAGATGAGAACTTATTTCTAAGGAGAATAGATTTATTGATTAAAACATAGAAAAGATTTAAAAAGTCAGTATTCTTGCTTAAGACTGCATAAAGTTCATATGAATGTAGCTCAAGATGAGACTCAAAGATAAATTCATATTTATATTACTGAGATTTACATCACAATAAGCAATATAGGTATTTAAGGAATTGGTCAGTCAAAGTCCGAGATACCTAATGGATGAAGAATGGAATAGAAAATAGCAGAGGAAAACAATTCAACATGCAGCTATTATGATTTTATAATTCAAATATGAAAGAAATGGAGCTTTTGCTTTTCTGAAGAAGAAAGTTTAGCCAGTAATTTCAATGTAAGTCTTCAGTTGTATATGAGTCTAAAGTCTTTTCCTCCAATATATTGAAGAGTACTATACTCATCCTCAGAAATGTAAATCAGTAATTATTTTAATCAACTTTGGTTAATATTAATTTACTTGTGTAGCAAATAAGTTAAAATATTCTCTCTCTTTCCTTCAATTAACATACATTCCATACTTTACTGTCTCTTAATACAAGCCTGAAATCACTAGTTCAAAGTAACACAAACAGAAATACAAAAATAACCTGATACAACAATCAGAAATCCTAAATTACATGAAAAAGTCCACAATAGAAAAAATAAATCTGAGGAAGAGGAAAAACAATGGCAGAAGATCAACAGAAGTTTACTCTAGCTCTCTCTGATAAAATAGAGATTTAGAGTCCTAGCAGTTACTCCTCTTCTAGAGGGTCACACCAAGTCAGCTATAATGTACGATTCAAAAGAAGATTTTATACTGTCTTCACAAGAAAACAGAAATCTATGAAAAAGTTTCCAACCAGGCAGTTGATTGCTGTGACTGTGTTGGCCAACATATTCAAAAACACATTTGCAGTGTGAAAATAAAAGGGTAACATGGAAAAAAGCAGGAACAGAAATGTACATCAGAGAAAGCCACATCCATACAGAGAGACAACTCACCATACCACTGGACAGTCTGAACTCTCACTGGAACCACAAGTATGAAAATCAGAACATCCCAACACAACTGGTTTCTACTCCTACACTTAATGGTCGAAACAAAAACTTAATTCCAGAAAAGCAAATCACAACAGAAGACCAAACCAACACCTGAAAATCAACCAAGAACATAGAGATTCACCTATTAAGATCATAGATCCCCCAAAAAGAAAGCCTCCAAATGGACAGAACAAATCAGAAATATACAAGAAATGTGATGTCAAGGTAGTATAATTCACACAGTAAATAACCAGGCATTAGAACAGACAATCAAGATGTAGAAGATAGTTACCAAAATACATTACATATAGAGCTGAAAAATGTGATTAATGGAAAGATAGAAAACCTCTACAAGAAAATTTGTGAACAAGATGAGACCAACCAATCATTAGAAAAATAATTCATGGAGACTACAAACAGAAAGATAAATAAATTCTGAGAATAAAAAGGAGTCCAAGAATAAAATAGATGCCTAGTTAAAAGATATAAGAGAAGACACAGCTAAGAAAACAACCCTTGCAACTCCCCCACCCAAAGAAAAAATGTACAGAAAGTCCATGCAAGGCCTAAAACAAAGCATTAATAAAGGGATAGAACCCCTGAAAATGACCAATTAGAAGACAGGTAAATCAAAAACAAAGAAGAATGTCTCCACAGTAAAAAGATGACATAGAAGACAATCTCAGGGTCAAAGACAGAATAGGCCTAATAGGAAAGAGGAAATAATCATTTAGAAAAACTCCAAGAAATAACAAATGATCTTGCCAGAACTTCACGACTCAGTTAGAAGATCAAATTTCAGGGAAATAGGTATCAAGAAGGAGAAAAGCAAGAAAATAAATGGATGAGAAGCATATTACAGAATTCTAGCAGCGAACATGCCAAACATCCAACAAGATAGGCTCATGCAGAGAAGTCTTTAGAAACCAAACAGAATTCTAGAACTGAACAATCCACAACCACATCATAATCCATTAGAGGATCATTAGCGATCAAGGAAAGGATTCTTAAAGCTGCCATAGAGAAAAGATTGAATATTTATAAAGGATTATTTATAAAGAATTTATAAATTTATACATTAATAAATTTATAAAGGATTATTTATACAGGACTATTTATAAAGGACTTATAAATTTTTAAAGGATTATTTATAAAGGATTATTTATAAAGTATATTTAAGAAATTGGTCATATACAGTCAGAATAAATACAGATTTCTTAGCTGACATGGTAAAAAGGAGAGCCTGGCATTATATATGACAGACATTAAAGTTAAACAACTACCAACCGTGAATATGGTCCCAATCCAAACTCTCCTTTACATTTAAAGGATATATAAACATACTTCATGACAAAGAAATTTTGAAACAATGTATCTCCACCAAATCAGCAGGATTGAAGTTAATCAAATATACCCTACATAGAGAAGATCAAGGAGAAGAGGAAGAGGAACTGGTTATATAAAATGCTCGCTACTACAGAACAAGGTAAATATATTAAGTGTAGATGAGGCACAGCTCCTAACAGCAGGTGTATAACATAGCAGGATTTATCAGATATTTCTCAATCTTAACTCTCAATATCAATGGACTTAAATTTCCAAATAGAAGACATATATTAGATAGTAGTATCAAAAAAGAAGATGCATCCATATAATATCTAAAAAGACACATTTTATTGACAAAAACAAACACATACTCAAACTAAAAGGCTGAAAGGAAAATTTTCAAGCAAATGGAGACCATAAACAGTCCACAGCAGAATTACTAACATAAGGTAAAATACTACTCAAATTAAAATTAGTAGGAAGAGACATTATATATTGATAAAAGCAACTCTCCATGAGGAGGATATGACAAGTCTAAATATCAATGCCCTGAATACTGCAGCATCCCACTTCGTCAACCAAATACTACTTAACCTAAAAAGACATCTCAACACATCATTCCCTTCCATGGATTGGTTATGCAGGAAAAACTCAACCAAGAAACTGATGATCTAAATCACTACATTGACCATTGACCACCTATCCCTTACAGACATCTACAGGATATACATTCAATGTCAGACTATACATTCTTCGCAGCAGCTCATGGAAGATTCTTCAAAATAGAACATATCTTATGTCACATAGAAATTCTGTCCAAATTTAAAGAAAAATTAATTGAATTCCCATTTCTTGTTAGACCATAACAGAATAAACTTAGTATTAAACAACTAAAGCAAAAAAAATTCTCAAACCAATGAAGTCTGAACAAAATGTTGCTAAATTACCAGTGAAACACTGAAGGGATTCGAATGGAAATCTGAAAGTTTCTAGAATTTAACAAAAATGAACCCACAAAATACCAGCTACTCTGATATTTGCAATACTTACACGAAAATTTATAGCTCTGTGTGCCTACAGCAAGTAATTGGGGAAATCTCAAATGAATATTTTAATTATGTAGCTCAAGCTCCTTGAAAACAGGAAGAAGCCCAAACCCAAAGCAATAGACAGAAACAAATAAAAAATTAAATCAGAAATAACTAAATAAAGACAAAATAAAATATAGAAAGAATCATCAAATCAGAGTTGGTTTTTTTAAATAAATTAACAGACTTGACAGACCCTTACTAAATCTAAGATCTGTCTTGTTCTTACATGCATAGGCTTTCTATGATTTATTTGTTCTACAAGGAATTCTACTCTTTAATCTATGATTTATTTGTTCTACAAGGAATTCTACTTTCTAATCTTTGTGTGATCCATTTTAATCTCTCTGTTCAGTCTTTCTGACACTCTCTCTGGAGTCTCATTTGAGTTTGCCTCATAAAAAAAATATATTATGTATCAGCTAAATGACTTTCAGCATCTGTTTTTTGCCTGACTTCATGTAGGCTGTGATAGCAGACATGACTGGATGTGCTTACTGGAGTTTTTGTTTGTTTGTTTGTTTGTTTTGTGTGGTATTTTTTTTTTGTTTTAGAGGTCTAGGATTACTATTCAAGGTAGTAGCTTCTCTGGGTCCCAGTGATCCCCTGACCTAAAGTCAGTGGGTTTTTCTCCTAAAGATACAAAGAAACAGCTGACTAAATTCCTGTTAATTATCTCAAAATGAGGCATTCCTTGCAAAGCCATCAATAATCCTCTGTATCCACTTATAGAAATGGCCTATCAAGATGGCTTTTCAAGGTTGAGTGTGAAAAATGTTCATTTCCAATTCAGCACCATGAAGCAGATCACATCCCATGGAGCAGACTTTTGGAAGGGAGGTCTCCTTCCTTCCTTCTCTTATGATACATCAAACCATAATATTCTGCAGTTGTGGCCAGCCTGGAGAACATTTCCCCAAGAATATTCTGTATTGTAAAAAAGGACCAACTATGCAAATAAAGGTGAAAATACTTGTCTACTACAGACTGATTTATCTTTCTTTTATCTGTTATTATTTTCATTACTTCAAACACATGGATAAATTATGTTGGGATTAGACATGTCACAAAGAATTACTGGAATAAACATTCAGTTTACTTTCATATATCCTATATAATGCACTTAACCCTTTATGGAAAATTAAATCTGATTGTAGAAACAATGTCAGAAATATAAAATAAGCCTCAATATGAATAATCTGGCACATATACACAATCATCTACTCAGAAATCCAGCCTCTCTTTAAATATTTGGAACAAAATAATAAAAATTTAATTAATGAATGTGACTTTTAAGTATCATCTGAAATACTCATCATGTATATGATTGTATATGTTTTAGATGTTACCTAGACAGGAATTAAACATGCATGTAAAATTCAAATTTCCACAATATAAGCTAGATTAGAGGAGTAATACCCTCCTGTATTTTGTGGTGTGAATTTTACTACAATGCTGAACCTTTCCACCTAATACCGAGAGTCATGTGCAATAATTTATTTTTTCATGGTAAGATGAGTGATAAGTGTAGGATACACTTTGAATTATTACATTAATTTATTAAAATTAGTTTCACTTTTTCTTTTCTACATCTGCAGAAAGTAAAATTATATATGAAACATTCAATATGAAGTAATCAATAATAAGTAAAGTATTATTAAAATGATATACTATTAAACTGTGACTTGAAATATAGTTCTAACAAATTGTGATGTAAACAACATTTAATAGAATTATGGGTAATGTTTTTTAAACTTACCATCTTGTTATTTGTTTCTAATTGTGTCATTTGTTATTCTTGATCCAAGTCAACTCTTCACCTCAATTGTTTAGTTTTCTATTTTATGTCTACTGGTTTGCTAATTATGCATTTTGTTTTCCCTTTTTAGTGACTGAAATGAGGCTAAAAATCTGCATGCTAGTTTATTACTTCTTACGTTAAATTCAAATTGTTGCTCTCCACAGCTGTTGTACTTTTCTTTGTATAGTACACAATTTCCCCTAGTCCCACCGACTGTATTGCTCCTCTCATATATTTTATTTTATTTTTTATTTAAATTTTATTGTCAAGGTAATGTATAGACGGGTTATAGTTACATAATTAAGGTAATGAATTAATTTATTTTCTAACTTGTTACCCCTTCACCCATTTTTCTCCCTCTTCCCTCCCAATGCACCTCTTAGATCGTTTCCAACCTATTGTTTGTATCACTGTTGCATAGGTTCCCCCTTTGTCCTTTGTCTCACTATATTGTTTTTTTTCCTTCCCCTTCTCCAGTTCATATCAACATATTTACAATACCCAGGGTATCAATATCAAATACTGTGACTACAGGGGATAAACCATAAGTGGGTAAAACACAAAAGAATAAAAATAAATCATGTAGTACATTAAGAACAACAACAACAAAGAACATGCCTTGGAGTTCATTTCACTTAGAATCACCCTATAGGGTCATATGTACATAGCTATTGAGCTATTCTACTCATCTACTAAGATTATCCTTGATGTACACAATAATGCTCCTATGACCCAGTAATACCACTTTGGGGCATTTAACCAGATGATCACAAACAAGGCCACACTAAAGCTACCAGCACAATTATGGTTATCACAGTATTATTTACCATAGCTAAGATAAGGAATCAACACTGAAGCCCCTCAGTAGATGAATGGATCAAGAAAATGACACACACACATTCACATATACACATACACACGCATACTATGCTTCCATTAGAAAGAAAGATACCACCTCATTTGTAAGGAAATGGAAGGTCTTGGAAAAAATCATATTAAGTGAAATAAGCCAGACTTAAAGAAACATAGTTCCCATGGTTTCCCTTATTTGTAATAATTAGTTTACATCAAGGATAATCTCATGTATTTTAATTTGACAGTTTGTTCTATGTTGAGCATGCAACATTATAATAATATTGTTTGTTATCATTTCTGCAAACAGGCAGGTATATTGAAAGAATTACATTCATCTTATCAATTACTGAAAGAAGAACAACTAAAAGAGCAACCCCTACTAGGAAGAACAACTCCTACTTACTTAGCTTCATTCCTATGTAAGGCGAGTGTTGTCCCCTGTATCCTCATGTTGTACATTTCAAATCTATATCTCCTACTGTATATATAGTATCTTCTATATTGTGAACTAAATGCCCCAGAAGTTCCACTTTGCTTTACTTAAAAAAAACTGTCTTAGTATTTGAGGTGTGTGTATGTGTGTGTGTGTGTGTGTGTGTGTGTGTGTGTGTGTGTGTATGTGTGTATGTGTGTGTATTTACAAAGATAAGAACACGGGGGAGGAGCTGCGGTGGCGGGGCGGGCATAGCCGAGCCGCGCTCAGCAATCGGGAGCCGCGGCCGAACTTTAGCCCAAGAAGTCCGAACGCGCGTGGAGGGGGAGGGGGAAGAGCGGGACGGGGGCGGAGAACGGAGTTCCTGGAAGGAGCGGCCGCCGCCGCCGCGCCCGCACAACATGGCCTCCTCCTCCTCCACCTCCTGGTCTCCCGGGGGCGCCGAGGGCACCGCTCCCACGCAGTTAATCCACCCACCTCTTACAGTGATAATGGATTCATAAGCCAAGTAAGTGAACTTGGCTTTGGGCAGTACTCATTATGATTCCTGTCTGGCTTTTACACGTCTTACCATTATATGGACTAAAGCTCCATAAGACAGTTTGAACTCTGCCATGCAGGGTTTGTGGATACTGTTGGAGTGTGGTTGCTGAGAGAGATGTTGTGAGCATTTAAAAATTTTAATCTGGAGTTCCGGGAAGATGGCAGAGGAGAAGCTGGAATCTGAACAAGCTCTCGCATAGAAAGTAGTTTTAGAGTTCCAGTGAACAGTCCTAAGCCAGAGAATCACACCAAGTGTGCCATCACAGGACAGAGAGTTAGACAAGAGAGGGGAAGCCAAGGAAATGCATCAGCTGCCGCTCCGGCGGCGGGGTCGCGGCGGGGACCACCGCCGCGGAGTCATACCTGAGACACAGAGAGTCGGGGACGAAGGAGCCAGACGCAGCGGACGAATGGATTCTACTCAACACCAACAAGAACCGACAAGGAGCGCACATCTTCATCCTGCTGTTTGCAGACCAGAGACGCCCCAGGATCCAAGACTCGGCGTGAGTACAAGCCTGACGTGCTCACTCCTCAGGGAGCAGAGGAGGGAAGGCCACCCCTCCCCCCCCAGCACCGGTGATCTCCATCTTGGATACCGACAAAGCTCGGAGGAGCTGCTAGCTCCAGCTCAGGCCTTGGAATAAAATGAGTCATTTAGCAGGTCACAAGAACTTAACGGCGAAGTGACCTGCCAGACTCAGCTCCATCCAGGGAAAAGTCACCCAGCTCAGGCACCAGCCATCGGAGTGCCTTGCATCACTGTGTAACCAGAGCCAGAGGCTGCCCCTCCCTCTAGCAGCCACCACAATCAATTGAAAAACAGAAACCCTGAGAATGGCTCCAGGCTGGGCACTGTGAGCTTTATCACAAAATAGCCCCAGGGAAAAGCTACTGTTTGTTGAGAGGCCTCAACTCTACCCAGAACCTAGCCTCATCACCACATCCCCCTCTTTTGTGACTCTCAAAGCAGACCACCCTCCCAGAAAACTAACCTGGGAAGGGGATCTCAAAATCTTGGGTAAAGCAGAGCATTTTTCTGCCTCTTCCAACCAACCGACTTAAGAAACCAATCAAGCCACAGGACCTCAAGCTGACCAGAGACTCCAACAAGAGACTGGTTGCAGACAAAAGGGAGATACAGGATTCTTCCCACTCCTCCCCCCCCCAAAAAAAAAATCAAAAGACTTTTTTTTCTTTTTTTTTCTTCTTCTTCTTTTCTTTTTTTTGCTTGTTTTTTGTTTTTTGTTACCTTATATATATATATATATATATAAATTTTTTGCCTTCTAAAACTTTTATTAATCTTTAATTTTTGCCTCTTCTGAAAAAACAATTGTTTTCCAGTAACTTTTTTTTTTCTCATCTTATAATTTTTATTTTAGGAATACGTGAATGAGAGTTTTCCTTTCTTTTCTTGTCTTCTTTCTCTTTTTCTTTCTTTCTTAATTATCTTTTTGTTTTTTATCTAGTTCTACTGAACTTCTGATCTTTTCTTCTCCCTTTCCCATCCTTAAAGCTTTTCACATCTCCTCTATGTCCCTCCCCTTCTCTGAACATATTCACATTCCTCTCTAAATAGACGGTCTTTTAACCTCTATAATAACATTAATTTTTACGTTTCTATTCTTTTTCTGGTCTCTCTTTATTCCCCTTTCCATCTCTTCTTTTTCTCTCTCTCTCTACTTGCATCCTACCCAACCCATTTCCTGCACTGTGATTAGGACATAGTTAACTCTCCCTGTGCCACCCCACACCAATCTATTCCTATTTTTTACCCACATCTCTCCCTAATCCTAATAATTTCTGGTTTTCCAAATTCTTTTCTGCGGTTCGAAGTCCTTTAACATATAGTCTTTGATGTTGAATAGATGTATCTGTTGAACTAGATTGTATCTGTAGACTACTGACTGTACAAATGAAAACTTTGGTTGATGGTTGCCTTAAGATAGTGTTCTAGCACAAAACTGGTGCAATCTTTATCTCAAATGGGCCGAGTAAGCCGGAAAAACACAAGAAAAATGGCAAATTCGGGTATCTCAATTCCCAACCTTGATAATCAGGGATTAGAACAGATAAAGGATAATCCAGAGGAGAGTTCCCAAATAGCTCTACAAACACTAATAGCAAACATGATAAATGAGAAGTTTGACAATGTACAAAGGACTCTGTATGAGCGTGATAGGGAGAGAGAGGAGGCATCCCAGAAGTTTATACAGGAATATCATAAGCGTGAGGAAGCTTCTCAAAAACTGATACAGGATTTGCGTGAACAACTTGAGAATACTCAAAGAGAAAGGAAGGAATGGCGTGAGCAAGCAGAGAACACTCAAAGAGAACTGCAGGAATCCCACAGAAGGGAGGAAACTAATCAAAGAGTAATTCACGAATTAAGAGACCAGGTAGAGAATACACAAAGATCACTAAAGGCATTCATGGAATCCATTAAAAAAGAGCTGAAGGAAGTCAGGGAGACCACAAAGGGAATACTGAATGGAACCCAACAGAAGGAATGGGAGTCCAAAGAAACCATAACCAATCAACTAAGTGATTTGAGAACAAACACTGAACACCAAATTAAGGAAGTAAAGAAATTCATACAAGACCTAAAACAGAGCTTCAACAAAGAACTTGAAGCTGACCAATTAGAAGGAAAAGAGATAAAAAACAAAGTAGAAAGTCTTGACAGCAGGTTAGACCATGCAGAAGATCGAATCTCAGGGATTGAAGACAGCCTAGATATTATAGAGAAAGAACATACAACCATCCAAGACAAGTCCAAGAAATATGATAGGTCTATCCAACACCTGGAAGACACCATCAGAAGGCCCAATCTAAGGATAATGGGTGTAGAGGAGCACCTAGAAACAGAAGTTAATGGTCTAGGAAATTTGTTTAACAGGATCCTAGCAGAGAACTTCCCAAACATACAAAAAGATAGGCCTATTCAGATACAAGAAGCTTTTAGAACCCCAAATAGACCAGACCAGAATAGGACATCCCACCGTCACATTATAATCCACACAGGATCAACCCAGACCAAGGAAAAGATCCTTAAAGCTGTCAAGGAGAAAAGGTTAATCACCTATAAAGGGAAACCAATTAGAATCACCTCAGAATTCTCAGCAGAGACAATCAAAGCAAGAAGAGCCTGGAATGACGTATGCCATGCCCTAAAAACCAACAACTATCAACCAAGAATACTGTACCCAGCTAAACTCTCCTTCATAACTGAAGGCCAAATAAAAACCTTCCATAGCAAAGAAAAATTGAAACAATACATCTCCACCAAACCAGCCCTGCAAAAGATTCTTAAAGATGTCCTACACATAGAAAACCAACAAGAACACAACAAAGACCAAGAAACTGCACCCAAACTGAGAATCCAAGAACCTTAGGAAGAACCCAGTTTTCACAGCCCCCAAGAAGGTGGATAACATGGCAGGAACTCTCAAATACGTCTCAGTCCTATCTCTTAACGTTAACGGACTGAACTCTCCAATTAAGCGACATAGACTGTCTAGTTGGATTAAAAAACAAGACCCTTCTATCTGCTGCCTGCAGGAGTCACATCTTGCCCGTAAAAACAAACATATTTTCAAGGTTAAAGACTGGAACAAAATCTACAAAGCAAACGGCCCTCATAAACAGGCGGGAGTTGCAATCCTAATATCAGATAAAATAGACTTCAAATTAAAATTCGTGAGAAGAGATAAAGAAGGTCGCTACATACTAATTAAAGGATCTCTCCTTCATGAGGATATTACAATTCTAAATATCTATTCGCCAAACAATGGAGCACCCAAATTTATCAAAGAAACACTAATTTCCCTCAAATCCCATATATATCCAAAGACATTAATTGTTGGGGATTTTAACACACCACTCTCTCCACTAGATAGATCAACTCGGCAAAAACTCAACAGAGAAACCGCAGATCTAAACAGCTGCATAGATCAACTAGACTTAACAGATATTTACCGAACATTTCACCCAGCAGCATCAGAATACACGTTCTTCTCAGCAGCACATGGAACGTTTTCTAAAATAGACCACATTTTAGGCCACAAAGCAAACATGTCTAAATTCAGAAATATTGAAGTTATACCTTGCATTCTCTCTGACCACAAGGGAATAAAATTAGAACTCAACACCAAAAGCCACCAAAGAAAGTCCGGTATCACATGGAGGCTGAACAACACACTGTGAATCATGAGTGGGTCATGGAAGAGATTAGAAAGGAAATTCAAATGTTCATGCTATTCAACAAAAATGAACACACAAATTACCAGCTCCTCTGGGACATTGCAAAGGCAGTACTCAGAGGCAAGTTTATAGCTCTGAGCTCCTACATCAACAAATTGGAGAGATCGGAAACTAACAATTTAATGACACATCTAAACCTCCTTGAAAAAGAGCATCAAGATAAACCCCAATCCAGTAGATGGAAAGAAATAATCAAAATGAAATCAGAATTAAATAAATTAGAATCCAAAAAAACTATAGAAAGAATCAACAAAACAAAGAGTTGGTTCTTCGAAAAACTTAACAAAATTGACAGACCCTTAGCAAACCTTATCAGAAAAAGGAGAGAACACACCCAAATTAATAAACTCAGAGATGAGAATGGAAACATCACCACGGAAACAACCAAGATTCAGAACCTTATAAGGGAATATTTCTCAAAACTTTATGCTAATAAGTTTGAGAATTGACAGAAATGGACCTTTTCCTAGCAAATATTGACATGCCAAAACTAAACCAAGATGAGTTAAACCAGCTTAACAGGCCCATATCAAGAATTGAAATAGAAACAGCAATAAGAGACCTCCTAGCTAAGAAAAGTCCAGGACCAGATGGTTTTACAGCGGAATTTTACAAGGCCTTCAAAGCAGAGCTCACACCAATACTCCTCCAAATCTTCAATGAAATTGAAAGAGAAAGCTCACTACCGAACACATTCTATGAAGCCATCATAACCCTCATCCCAAAACCAGGCAGAGAATCATCAAAGAAAGAGAACTATAGACCCATTTCTTTGATGAACATTGATGCAAAACTTCTCAACAAAATTTTGGCCAATCGACTTCAACAATTCATCCAAAAAACCATACACCATGATCAAACAGGATTCATTTCAGGGATGCAAAGCTGGTTCAATATATGCAAATCAATTAATATTATTCATCACATCAACAGGAGCAAGAATAAGAACCACATGGTTATCTCAATAGATGCAGATAAAGCATTCGAAAAGATCCAACACCCCTTTATGATGAAGGTTCTGGAAAAATTAGGAATCCATGGAACATTCCTCAATACAATAAAGGCTGTATACGACAAACCTACAGCCACCATTATACTCAATGGTGAAAAACTGAAGCCATTTCCTCTTAACTCAGGAACAAGACAAGGATGCCCACTCTCTCCACTTCTCTTCAATCTAGTATTAGAATGCCTAGCTACAGCAATAAAACAAGATGCACACATAAAGGGGATCCAAATAGGGAAAGAAGAAATAAAACTCTCCCTCTTTGCAGATGACATGATCTTGTATTTAAAGAATCCCATAGACTCCACTCCCAAATTACTCAAGATGATTGAAAACTTTGGCAAAGTCGCAGGTTATAAAATTAGCCCCCAAAAATCAATGGCTTTTCTATATGCCAACAATGAGAAAAGTGTGGCTGAAATTAGGAAAGCAACTCCATTTGTAATAGCCCCACAAAAAATAAAATACCTAGGAATTAACTTAACCAAAGAAGTGAAGGACCTCTATGATGAAAACTTTAAAATCTTGAAAAAGGAAATCAACACAGAACTTAAAAAATGGCAAAACCTCCCATGCTCCTGGATTGGCAAGATTAACATCGTGAAAATGGCAATACTTCCCAAGGCTATCTACAAATTCAACGCGATACCTATCAAATTTCCACCCTCATTCTTCAAGGAAATAGAGGAGGCAATCCAAAAATTCATATGGAACAATAAAAGACCCCGAATAGCAAAAACGCTCCTCAACGGAAAGAACACTGCTGGAGGAATATCAATACCAAATTTCAAACTCTACTATAAAGCCATAGTAATCAAAACAGCTTGGTATTGGCATAAGAATAGACCTCAGGACCAATGGAATAGAATTGAAAACCCAGAAATGAACCTACAGACCTATAGCCATCTAATCTTCGATAAGGAAGCTAAAACAATACAATGGAAGAAAGACAGCCTCTTCAGTAAATGGTGCTGGCAAAATTGGTTAACTACATGTAGAAAACTAAAGCTAGATCCTTATATATCACCCTGCACCAGAATCAACTCCAAATGGATCAAAGACCTTGAACTCAAAGCAGACACTCTGAAAACATTACAGGATGGAATAGGAGAAACCCTAGGTCTCCTTGGCTCAGGTCGAAATTTTCTGAATAGAGACCCTGAAGCACAACAAATCAAAGAAAGGTTGGACAAATGGGATTGCATAAGATTGCAGAGCTTCTGCAGGGCAAATGACATAGCTGGCAAGATCAATAGAAAGCCCACCGATTGGGAGAAGATCTTTACTAGCCATACAACGGACAAGGGTCTCATATCTAAAATATACTTGGAACTCAAAAAATTAAACCACCCAACAACAAATCCTCAAAAAACAACTGCCCAATAAATAAGTGGGCGAAAGACTTAAAGAGAAGCTTCTCTGAAGAAGAAAGAAGGATGGCCAATAGACACATGAAGAAATGTTCAACATCCCTAGCCATAAAAGAAATGCAAATCAAAACAACATTGAGATATCACCCCACTCCAGTTAGAACAGCAAAAATCAAGAACTCTAACAACAACAGATGCTGGAGGGGATGTGGACAGAAAGGAACCTTACTTCATTGTTGGTGGGAATGTAAACTTGTTCAACCACTTTGGAAAGCAGTATGGAGGTTCCTCAAAAGACTTCACATAGATCTCCCCTATGATCCAGCAATCCCAGTTTTGGGCATTTACCCAAATGTTTACAAACAAGACCACACTAAAGCTACCAGCACAACTATGTTTATTGCAGCATTATTTAC
Source organism: Dipodomys merriami (assembly GCF_024711535.1). Taxonomy (NCBI): domain Eukaryota; kingdom Metazoa; phylum Chordata; class Mammalia; order Rodentia; family Heteromyidae; genus Dipodomys; species Dipodomys merriami. Next base: position 72,424 of record NW_027206382.1, read on the forward strand.
CATAGCTAAGATATGGAACCAACCCAGATGCCCCTCAGTAGATGAATGGATCAAGAAAATCTGGTATATATACACAATGGAATTCTATGCCTCCATCAGAAAGAATGACATTTCCCCATTTGTTAGGAAATGGAAAGGTTTGGAAAAAATTATATTAAGTGAAGTAAGCCAGGCCCAAAGAAGCATAGGTCCCATGGTTTCCCTTATTTGCAATATCTAGTATAGGTATGAGTCAAGCGGAAAAGGTCAGATAATGTGATGTTAGGAAAATGAACCCTTAAATATGTATTTTAATGTTTTCGTTTCTTTCATGCATGTGTTTCTAACGCATTTATAAGATTATTTCTTTGTTGCTTTGTATGTCCCTCCCCCACAGTGTAACCCCCGCTTTCACTATATTTGATGTCAGTATTACATGTGGAGGAGATGGGGACAAACAAGTCGTTTAAGGATTCAGGTGGACCTGTTGCAACAATGAGAAGTACAAAATGTCATGTCAAAACCAGCTTTACAATGTCGGTGTGGGGGGGGAGGGGGGTATAATTGGGTGGGGGGAGGGGGGTAAAATTGGGTGGGGGGAGGGGGGAGGCAGGGAAGGGAAGTGAAGGGTAAACAAAGGAGGAGGCTGCAATGCTTGGTAAGAAATGTATGCATTATCCTGCCGATGTAATTGTAGCCCCTCTGTACAGTATGTTCTCAAATAAAATAAAATACAATTAAAAACAAAAAACAAAAATAAGAACACAACATTTTTATTCATTTCGAATACATCTTTCAGGTCATTGTAAGTTGTGGCTTATGGAAGCAGTCTCTTGTTATTTTAAGGATGAAACAGAAAAAGATATTTGTGTATGTACCATAGTTGCTTTATTAGTCTGTAGTTGAACACTGAACATTGACTTATATCTTGGCTGCTCTTGTGAATAATGTGAATAACAATGCACTACAGATGTATTTATGAGTACCCAGAGAGAAATAATCACATGATTGGTGGGTCATATGATATCTCAACTTTGTATTTCTTTAAAAACTTGCATACTTCTTTCTACAACGAGAATACTAACCTGTTTTTTGACCAATAGTGTAGAAAATTTCCGTTTCTCCACATTCTTACCAACATTATTACCGTTTATTCAAAAGTAATAAAGGGCAGGATTTTACTATCTGCAGTACCCTAGACTGGCCTTAGACTTAAATCCAACCTCCTAAATGCTTGGAATTACAAGCCTTTACCACCATAACTGGTTCCATTGATTTTTTGATGAGTTATAATAGTTATGAAGTTGTATCATAGTAATTTTGAATTATATTTCTCTAATGACTTCTGCTCAAAAAGCATTAAGGCAGCAAAGAAATTGTATTAAACACAACTTTGTAAACCCACAGGCAATTTTCAGGGCTTTATGGAGAACATGTCTATTCAGAACTTCTGTCCATTTTTAATACAGGTTCTGTTTAATCTCATCTTTAATTTCGCTAAACCAGATCAATAATTAATTCAAGGTAGTAGCAAAGAAAAAAAATGAAGCAACTCTTAACATTTTTCAGTTTTCAATAACATGGTATTGCTTATATCATTTTCTGTTAAAAATTGGCACTATATAACTCAATTTAGTTAGACCTGTTACAAGGCTGTAGTTTATTTATTTTACATTGATTGTTCTTTCCAAAGCCTGTTTGTCTAATTTCCCTTGGTTTCTTTCAGTCTCAAGCAGCTCAGATTTCAAACTGAAGAACAGATGGAAGGAAGCAAACAAAAAAAATACAGTTCCTCTCATCCGATGATGCCTGTGTAAGAATGAGGAAAGAGTTCATCCTTCTAACAACCTATGATAGGACAACAAAAAAAGAATTTATTCTTCTATGTCTTCTTTATCATTGCGATGTAACTTACATGTTGTAAAACACAAAATACTGCTCAGATACTTTTATGTTTTATCAGTTTTGCACATTTTCGTATGGATTTCACCTCAGTCTAAAACATTCCTTCATCATTCTGTCCCTGATATTTTTACACTATCAAGACATAACATAACCAGTTTGATTTACATCATGAGAAGTTATCCACCTGGCTTCCTTGGAAGCAGAGCATGATCAATAGATATTACTTCTAGTTGCTCACTACATGTAATGGTTTCTGTATTACTTATCACATTCTATTTAATATTTTAAAAAGATTGCTGGCTAAACTCAAAGCTCATTTCTAGAAGTTTATGTTAAGTATTTCACAAGTTTTATTCCCTTAATTGTTAATATAACATTTGCTATAATGCTAATGTTATTACCATTTTAGTGTTGGGAAAAATTGTAATTAAAGGCCGTAAGTGCATGGCCTACAGACACACACAGTGAGGAAAGAAATGAGTCAAAGTTTCCAAAATCTTTTCAGCAATACTCAAATGGTAGATAAAATCTCTCCATTCTATGACACTCTCAATTCAATATTCATATTGTCCAAGAAACAATAGCATACTAAATATTGCCCATGGTGATTGTTTCTGTCACATTTGCCTTCAATACAGATTGTGTTGGTGACATTGGGTTATCTTGCACAGAACTGAGCTTATACATTGAAATCCAAAGAGAGGCAAATTTCTTCTGTCCCACAATTCCAGTATCCTTTTTAAAAAGTACTAAAACTTTTAAATATCATCACCTACTGTCTTATAAGTATCCAAAAAGAAAAAAAAATCATAAATAATCACTCCAAAATGCTTTAAAATTGGAGATGCTAAAACATGCCCTCTGAAATAAATATTCTTCTACTTTTAACTTTATTCTGAAAGCCTTTGATGGTTTTTCACAACTGTAATCCTAACTACTAGGGATATCTACTCAGGAGCCTGAGATCTGTGGATGACAGTTGGAAGCCAATCATGGCAAATAAATTCATGCGATTATTTTTTAAAAATTTTAATGAACTAGCAAAGGGCCAAGAATGGAGATGTAGCTCATTTAGTAACTAGAGAGAAAAGGCCGAGCAAGACCTTGAAGCCCTGATTTCAAACTCTGAGCACGTCAACACACATTCAAGTGCTTGAGCACATGCGTGCATTCACACACATATTTATTCAAAATGCCTTCATATCGGAGTTTTGCATGAATTTCTTTGCTAACGACATTATATGTGTAAAATAAAAGAAATAAACTCTTCCATCTCAGAACATTTTTATACGTTCTTAATGTAAAAAAACTGTAAAGAGGGGTAACACTTACATGAGCAAGTTAATGAGTACATTTCCTAACAAGCATTGTAACCTCCTCCTTTATTGTTCCCCTACCGTCCCTTCCCTCCCACCTCCACAAGTCCATTAACCTCCTCCCTTTCCCTGCCTGAATTGTAAAGTTCACTTTACAACACAGTGTCTTGTGTATCTCATTGTTACAATAGGTCTACCTGTATCCCTATTTAAGCATTTTGGTTTTTTTTCCTTCACCTCAGCAAATTAGAGGAGAGTATATACAAGATGTAGGCGCACCAACTTCAAATAAAGTGAAAATAGGTGTTATAGCATGGGGGAGGAACATATAAAGAATCAAAAAAAAAAAAAAAAACACTGCAGGTTATAAGTATGTGAGAAACAATAGCAAGAAAAAAAAAAAAAACCACTTGTGTCCCTAACTTGGGTTTCATTTCCCTTAGCATAATCTTATATGGTAATATACACATAACTTTTGACCTTTTCTGCTTATCGCAGACATACATTAGTTATTGAAAATTAGAGAAACCATGGGACCTATGTTTCTTTGGACTTGGATTACTTCACTTAATAATTTTTTTCCAAGTCTTTCCATTTCCTAACAAATTGGGTGATGGAATGCTTCAGGAATTTTCCTGTCGTCCTTGCTCAGTGGCCATGCTAATCTTCTCTGTATCATTCCAATGTTAGTGTATGTGATGCTGAATTGAGCACAGAACATTTCTATAGATAAATTGTAATTGATTTTCTTAAACTAGACAATTCAACAAAAAGTAAGTTTAAAAGAATTGTCGTCAAATTTTAGAACCATGAACTTCTTACATAAGTACACATTTAAGAATAAAGTCAAGATTGACATGTCAAAAACAAAATAATTCCAGATATTTGTTGTTCAAGAGATGTGTAGGAGGAGGAATTCAATTATTCTATACAAGGGATCTGTCATAATTAACACTGCAACAAGTGTTTAGATTTGTTAAACGTTTTAATATTTTCAATATATTTAATTTTGGGAATTTGCTTATATATGCCAAAACTGGGACTGTTTGGCAGGTCATAATACTTTTCTATCAAGTATTTAAGATTTATGGTAGCAGTTAACTACTACTAAGTATGTACATTTCAGATTTTATAGAAACTTTACTAATGAGACTTTGCAAAGTCTTTGTGTAAAGGAGCAGAATAAAGAGTTGACTATGTTAACTACACAGATTCTGTTAAAACTGTAGGCCTTCCTTACTTCATATGTTAGTGAGGAATAAATGATGATAGAAGCCATTTACAAATTATGAGACGAACTATAAATGGTAATCGTAGTGGGTGATTTAAACACTACTCATAGCCTATAACATTCTTGTTGAACATCATAATCTTAGACAGTGTTAAATGTAAAGAAATATGGCAATAATAAAATCTAATTTGTAGTACACTTCAAATACTGAAAACACTGGTAATTGTTTTGTTTTTTATTTTATTAATCATTAATATTTCATAATTGGTTTTATTTTTTATCATTGTTTTCCTTGTTGTAATATAATACAACTTTTTGTAAGTTGTCATTAGGAGGTACTTTGAGAAGGTAACTGGGATGGCCACACCATTTTTTATAGGTGTATGTGAATTTATAAAGAGGAAACTTAAGAACAAAATATGGATTTAAAAAATGATCAAGTGGAGTCTGATTCAGGAGTGTTGATATATGTCCACACCTAAAATATTAGCCCTAGGCTGAAGCAGAGTTATTACAGAGTTGAGGACACAAAAGTGAGAAACTGTGTTTTGTTTTCTTTTTTATTTTTATTTTGTTGGTCATGGGGTTTGAACTCTGGGGCCTGGTGCTGTCCCTCAGCTCAAGGCTAGTGATACCACTTGAGCCACAGCACCACTTCCATCTTTTTCTGCTTATGTGATGCTGAGAAATCAAACACAAGGCCTCATGCATGCAAGGCACGCATTGAGCCACCTTCCCAGTACCTGAGAGACTGGGTTTTAAAAAATCATCTAACCAAGATTTGCTTTCTGCTTTGGGTATATAATGAAATAGATGAGTATCTTTTTATGTTTTTGTGCATTGTCATACTTATAAATTTATATACTAACTTCACCCACTTTATCCTTATCAAAGTCACGAAATATCTCTGAGAGTTTGCTCCTATGAAGATTGTTTTTGCATTTACAATTTCTTCTGAGTAAATTTTATTTTTTTATCAAAATCAATTTATATTTCATGTTGATGGGTATTTACAAAGAGACAGGGATATAGAGGATTTAGTTTACCAAATGAACATTAAAATTTGAGCTCAAAAATAAAAATCAGCCTTAACACATATTTTCATATCTTTCCCTACAATGTATGAGGGAGGCTTTTTAGCTACAATTTTCTTGGGCTTCCTAGATTTACAATTCTTAAATCACAGAGACATGCTGTAATGGGAGTAAGAGTTTTTGGTATGCTTTGCCCTTCAGACTGTTTCTTGTTCCTCCCTTTTCTCAACTCCATTATGAGAGATTTTTCTCAGAGATGAATCCATCTCCAAATTTTCACTTTTCCTAGCTGGACAAATGAATTTGCAGATCAAGACTCTTAGACAGAAAGAATTTAAGAGCCTGAATCTAAGACACTTCTCTCATACAGCATCCCTACAAAGACACAAGTACCAAAACAGGATACATAGTTTCATTTTTTTCTACCAAGGCCAATGCATGAGGTTGCTTACTTCTGAGGGTGTCTGTTTGTGCCTCTTACTGATGTTGCAGATTAACTTTATACCTAGTTCCACTATCAACTACCAAGGATGGCATGTTTAGATCATCCAGGAGTTTGGCTCAACAGGGCAGCTGGATGTGTCTCCTATCAGGGGTTCCTAGGATCCCTCATGAATGGCACAGAAGATCTGTGTTGGAAATACCGGGGGCAATTAAGGTATTCTACAAACACCATCTCAGCAAGGCAAAGTTTACTCCTACAGAAGGCATGCTGTCGCATGTCCAAGTTGAATAAGCACACTGGATAGGCAGCCCACCACTGGCTCCCATGAATTTGAGCTTTGGGATCATCTTTTATGATGACTCAAACTTTTTACCCCTTTCAAACCAGTCAAATGCCTTAACAATCAACCAAATCCGAACAGCTGGCCATATGAAAAATAACCAACTTTTACCCAGCTGGTGTTCTACTACTATTGCCATGTCTCTAGCCCTTAGCACTTCTCTAAAATTGGTAAGGTTTTGACTACCTTTACAAGGGCAGTGCTTATATCAGTCAAGCACTTCAAGATTTAACTTCTACAATTCTCCCATCTGATTTTGCTTTCTTTTCTTTCAAACAATAATCATTGACTTTCCTATTCAGCAGTATCCAATAAGATATTTTGATTTAAAAAAGGGTTTGATTAAGGCAGTTTTTCAGTCAGTCACGGAAAAAATAAAAACCTGTTATAGAAGAGATAAAGCACCCATGTACACATTACTATGAAAACAATTACTAAAGAGGTAAATATTGACAACATGACTCATTGTTGAAATGCTTGTTCTATCATCAAATTCGTAAAGGGATCTGCCACCACACACAGACACACAACTTTTTTATAAGTGACTGGGGGCTGGTCTTAGGTTTGATCTCATGCTCTGGGCATTGTCCCAGAGCAGTTTTACTCAAGGCTACCACTTTAGCCACAACTCCAGTAGTATCTTTTTTTGCACCTTCATTGGAAATAAAAGTCTCATCTTTCCTGTCTGGGTTGGCTTCAAACACAAATCCTCAGAATTCAGTCAATTGAGCATTTAGGATTATACTCAGCATCATCTCAGTTTTTAGGTAATTTGTTTCCAGTATTCAATCCTTGTAAGTCTTTTTGTATCATTGGCCTCCAACCACCACACAGATTACCTTTGAAGTATATTTATTTTTATATATTTATTGTAAAAATACTGTACAGAGGGGTTAGTTACATGAGGAAGGTAAAGCATACATTTTCTATCAAGCGTTGTTACCTCCTGCTTTATATGTCCCCTACCATCCCTAACTTCTGAGCTTCAAAACTACGCTATACGCTCCCCCCGAACCCCGCCTAAATTTTAAAGTTTGTTTTTCTACTGTGTCTTGTGCATCTTATTGTTACAATGGGTCAACCTGTATTCCCAATTAAGTATTCTATTTTTCCCTTTCCCTCTCCAAACTAGAGAAGTGTATATACAAGATGGAGGGCACCAACATCAAAAACATTGGAAACAGGGGTTATGCTGTTTTTTGGGGGGACAGAATACAAAGAAACAAAAATCACATGGAACATTATAAATATGTTAGAAACAATAGCAAGAAATTACAAAAAAACACTTGTGCCCCTATGTTGGGGTTCATTTCACTTATCACCATCTTATCTGGTCAAGTATTATATTTAGTCCAAATTTTTCCCATTCAATCCTACCAGTGGCTCCTAATTATTTTACATGGTGGAATTTCCAATAAACAAATCCTGCTGATAAATAAAAGCACATATTGGAATAATTCGATTATGGAGATCATAGATTGTGGAGATCAACAGAATAAAACTAATTTAAGCTGCTGTTTTTGGTTTCTAGCTTTAAGCTCCTAAGTAAATATGAAATTTGTAAATATGTAGTTTGTATTTGCAAATATGAAGTTTGAATGACCCGCTAGCTAAGAAGTCTCTCCTTACTTAATTTAAGGTGTTTGAGAATGGTCAGGTGTGGATTGGCCAAAGGAACCAAAGTACAAATTCCATTACAGTTGGCCTGTAACATCTCCAATAGTGGTCTCCTGGAATACCACCAGACATTTCCCCTGGCTATGATTTGTACTTACTGCTCATCTCAAAGTTCGGCCTTCACTACCTCTAGGTAAGTTTCATGGAAATGTCCAATTTTAAATGTCCAATTTTCCCCAGGTAGTTGATCTGGAAAGAATGGAGCTGATCAGTTTCAGGGTTTTTTGAAACAGACTCTTGCTTCTGAGAAGAGCAACAAGTTGTTCCAAGTTGTCTTGGATCACATTTTGCTGACCTATCATGAATTTCATGCACATGGGGTCTGAGCTCTGTGACAGCACAAAGAGGACCTCTTGTGTGACCTCTCTGCAACACAGTCATCGCAGTACTCCATATGTGGACAGAATCACCACAGTATTTACCTCACTTATTCAGTCTCAATTTGAATCTGGGTAGACTCAAAATTGGAAGACATACACAGAGTGTCTGCTCCAAGTTTGAATTTGCAATCATATCATAAGATTACCTAGAGGGTCCATTGAGGCCCTGGAACTAAGCATGATCACTTTAAAGGCATTAAGAGTGTTTGGAGTTTCCCAAGTAGGATGTTTTCACAAGTCAAACATTAGACGTTTATCTGGATATTATGAAACTGAATCATGTTTTGACCAGTTTTTTCATTAACACCCTCGTTACTAGAAGGTAAAGCCCCTGCCCACTAGAAGGGAACCTAGCATTATTGTTAGATAGAAACCCCCAAAACTCCTTTCCTCTTGGTAGGAAACCCTTCCTCCCTCTTGGTAGGAAACCCTTTAGGTGTAGCTTGCCTTTTTTTTTTTTTTTTTGGTCGGTCTTGGAACTGAACACTTTGCCTGGGTGCTGTCCCTCAGCTCTTTAGCTCAAGACTAGTCCTCTACCACTTGAGCCACAATACCATTTCCAGTTTTCTGAGTGGTTTATTGGTGATAAGAGTATCACAGAATTTATCTGCCTTGCCTAGCTTTGAATGATCCTCCTCAGATCTTAGTCTTCTGAGTAGCTAGGATTACATGCATGAGCCACCAGTGCCCATATTTTTTTTCTTTTTCCTTTTTTTTGTTCTTGTATTTGGCGGTTGTGAGGCCTGAAATTTGGGCTGGGACACTATCCCTCAGCTCTTCAGCTTGAGGATAGCTCTCTACACTTGAGCCACAGTGCTTTTTTTGTTAAATGGTTCTGAAATATCGAACCCAGGGGTTCATGCATACAAGACAAGCATTCTACCGCTAAACCACCTTCCCAGCTCTTCGTCTGAGTTCTTAGTTAACTCACTTGCCAATGTTCAAACCTTCTAAGGTCTTTGTGCAGGGGCTGGGAAGTTGGTTCAGTGGTGGAGTGCTTGCCTTGCATGCCTGAGGCCCTGGATTCGATTCCTCAGACCACATAAGCAAAAAAGAAAAAGCCAGAAGTGGCACTGTGGCTCAAGTGGTAGAGCGTTAGCCTTGAGCTGAAGAACAGAGGGACAGTGTCTAGGCCCATAGTTTAGGCCCCAGGACCGGACCCCCCCCCCCACGAAAAAAAAGGTCTTTGTGCAGCTTTGGTCTCCAATCACCACAGAAGCTGTTCCCTTTGAGATAATGTTTCTAGAGCTAATTTTCCCATGCCACCCTACTAGAGCATTTAGTTTATGGGTTAAAAAAATTTAGTATAATTAACAAACCTCTTTTGATTTTATTCTACTCTATATTTTATTTTTGCCAATCCTGGGGCTTCCTGAGCTTCTTTTGCTCAAGGCTAGCACTCTACCAGTTGAACCACAGTGCCACTTCCAGCCTTTTCTGTTTCTGTTTATGTGGGTCCGAGGAATAAAATCCAGGGCTTCATGCATGCTGGACAAACAAAGGCATATTCCCAGCCTCCAAAATATTTTATTTATACTAATCATAATATAAAATTGATTCATAAGGTGCTGTCTGGTTTCAGGCTTTGAACGTTTTGGAAACTTTGGAGGTGGGGGATCCTGAAAACCACTTAAGTAATTAGGAAATACGAATGACCCTCCAGGGAAGAGGTCTCTCCTAACTAGTATAAAATGTTTGAGAATGGACAGCTGGATGAAATGCTAAGGTGAAAGGGATGGCTAATTGAACCAAAGTACAGGTTCTACTCTTGTTCGCCAGGAAGGTCTACAATACTGGTCCTCCACAATACCATTAGACATCTCGCCTGGCTATATTTAGTGATTATTGCTCATCTCTTCAAGGTTTTGATTTCACTGCATCTTGTTAAGTTTCCCAGAAATGCCCATTATCCCTCCCCATACCTACAGAAGCAAGGGGTATAGTTGGCTTGGGAAAAGAGATTTTTGTCTTAGATCCATACTCTTGTGAACAGCAACAGCAGGGTCTTACAAGTTTCCCCAAGCTATGTTTGACTGAGAGATCATGCACTCCATGCTCTTAGGGATCTGAGGTTCATCATAGTAGGAAGTGGACCATGTGTTTCTCTGGTTTCTGTGCCACAGAATCTTAACAGTAATGGTTGGCAGAATATTTAACCCATTTCACCCAAGCATTATTTTCTTGGTCATAAGACTTGAGCTGAAGGGCTCAAGGACAGCAACCAGGCCCAGAGTTCAATGCAAAAGCCCTACTACTTGAGCCACAGCACCATTTCCAGTTGCTGGTAGGTAATTGGAGATAAGAGTCTCAAGGACTTTCCTGCCTGGGCTGGTTTTGAACTCTAATTCTCAGATCCTGAGTAGCTACGATTGCAGGTTCAAGCCACTGGCACCTGGCTTTTGACTTCAATTTTAAGCCTACTCAGAGAGTCTGCTTCTGAAACTAATGTTCAATGTCATACATCCTTGGATCAGCTAGATGATCAATCCAGGCTTCAGAGTCAAAATGGGCAGCTGAGGGAGTTTAGTGAGTAGGCATTTTTTGAGTTCCACTTTCAGGATATAATATTTAAAACACACACATACAAGCACATATTCATAACAAGTTTTTGTTTGGACAAGTGCACATTATGGAACTCCATAATGAAAATCATCCATTCTTTAATAGTGTTCTCAGACCTTTGTCAACATTCTCCCAATGGATTATCAGAAGCAGGTACTTAGATCATTTTCCTTGGGTTCCTTAGGCCTAGAATTCTTATTCCCCATTTTAGCATGTCTTTTGTGATTTCAATTTTTGGTGCACTTAATCTTCCCTATTGTAAGTTTCTTGTGCACACTTCCCATATTTAACACTCCCGTTACTGGAGATTTCTCAACAATGGATTCTTCCAGCTCCCACATTTTTATTCTTGGGCCAGAGAATGAAAACACACATTGAGACTCAAGTTCTCTTTGTGCCTAAGGCACACTCATCCCATAAAAATCCCCAACCAACCAGGTAGTATGCTCTAGTTCAATTTTTCCTCTCATGGCTTATGCCTGAGATTACCTTCTATTGAGGTATTTCCTTGGGCCCTTTCCTGAAATTGCTGATAAACTTTCCATCCTTTACCCCAACAGATGGTGTTTAACCAAACCTTGAGCTATCTCAACAAGTCAGGATGTGTCTCCTCCTGAGGGTCTCCCTACACCCCCCTTGCATAACATGGATCCTGGATTAGTCCCCACATTGTTGGGAATACTCCCCTACTGTAACCCAATATCACAAGAATGACCACCAAGTTGAAAGGAACTTAGCATGGCAAAGTTTAGCTCTGTTAAAGGGCATGTTATTGACAGGAAGCAACCACTCTGAGTAGGAAGTCTGCCCAAGTTATACCCCTAATGAGTTACTACTTCTGGTATTGATCACATGTTATGTTCACAATCTTGCTGTATTGGCTCTTTTGAAGCTCAGCTGGTTATTTTGAAAGGGGTTAACAATATCAGAGCAATCCACTAAACCAGTACAACCAGGCCAGAAATTGTTAGAAAATTCTTACTCATCTTGTGCTCTATTATTTAAACTATTCCTTAAGTCCCTAGAACTATTTTATTAACAGGATATACTTTAGTTATATAGCTTTTTGGAAGATGATTATGCTTAGTCAATGTTTTCCCTCAATCAATGATTTTCAGAGAAAAAGATTATTCTAACTCCTACACAGTCCATTCCCAGACAGAATTTATTATAAACAGCTTCCTTTTTGGAATGGAGGCTTATGAGCTTCCAGGTGAAAACACCTTATTTGCATATTGCCTTGATTCCCTTAGGCAAACTCGCCTTAGCAAGTAATTATGAAACCAACAGCTATGTGTGGCTGCTTCATTATAAAGAACCTGTCTTGTGCTTGTGCTCCTACTGCTAATAGAAAGAGGAAATTCTGCTTTCTGGAAGCACATAGCTATGGACTTAAGCATGCTTACTGAACCCTGAGCACAGAGCACAGATTGAGCTGCAGCATTTTCAGAGCCATAGATGAATCAGTCAGATACCAGCTGCTGGGCTGACCACAGGGCACACTTCGGATGCCACATTTCTGAGGCAAAGCAGTTCAAAGCTGCGAAGACACTATGGTAAGAAGAAGCCTGAGGGGGAATTCTTGGTGGGAAGGAGAAGGTGAAAGTTTGGATTTAGGTTTTAGAAAATGCAAGCCACTTTCTGAATTGCTTGAGGCAGCGAGCAGATCATCATATTTTCTAGCCCTCTAGATGCAGATTATGAGAACACTTCCCACATCTCACACTCAATCCCTGCTGCCTAGTTAAGCAATTTTTAAGAAAGCAAAATTCAGCGAACCTGATCTAGCTTGTAAAGAATAAATAGCCTCTGGCTTTAGAATACATCAATTTCTATCTTGGAATAAGATGAAGAAAGTAAACCACATTCTACAGAATTAACACTTTGCTGCATTAACTTTTCATTTATTAGATTTATACAAGAAAAAAGAACTCTGAAAATTTCTGGAGCCTTTGCTAGCCTAATATCAGATTCTTGTTATTTTTTTATTTATTTGTTTGTTTTGTTTTTCCTAATATTTTAGAGATTCTAGTTAGAAGAATTGAGAAAATGCAGACATTAGCCTGGTTCAGATTAATCTGAAACCACACCACCTAAATTATCAAATTTTAAATCTATTCTCAAAGCTGAAGGTCAAGGCTTCCCTTCCCTGCAACATCTTCAGAATAGAAGTATTGTCTATGTCTCGGGTTTGTATTCTTTAAAGAATTAGAGAGCAGAACAGTTTTTAAAGCAGTTTTTCTTCAAAGCAAAAAGAGAGCAATGCAACAGTCTCTTCCTCAAAGCAAAAACAGAGCAGTGAAACAGACTCCCCAGCGAAAACAGGGACATAGTGTCTCATAATTGGTTTCCTAGTCTCAGAGCATGAGTATGGAATTTTTCCTTATAGGATGCCCCTTCTCAGAGCACAAGCACAGAAAACACTTTTGATTGGATGGGAAGTAGAAGGACACACGCCAGACCATAGCCAGAAAAAGCCATGTGTTAGCACCTAAAGCTTCATGGGGAAAAGGGTGTGTATTTTTTGCTGCATCATTCATCCCCACCATGTTGGAGCCAGTTCCAACCATTACCTTTTATCCATAACTACCCAGATGAAGTGGTTTAACTCCCTCTGAGTGGCACATGAGCACTTGTTGCTCACAGGGCACTGTACATTGTGATGTCCCATCAACACTATGTTGACAGAGAAATTGGATGTCTAAATTGCTTTTTTGAAGAAGCAAAGCCCTCTGACTTAAACTTGCACACTTAACTTAAAATTTATTGTCTTTTTTCAACTCTATTAGCATTATCTACTTAAATAAGTGGATCTTTCATTTTGATATATCCACATAGGCATACAATGTAACATGATTAGGCTTAACCCTTTCATAATTCTCTCCCAGGTTTTATTAATCATTTTAAGAATACAACATAGTAGTAATAAGTACATTTACAATATTGTACAATCTCAATGTCCACACTCATTACGTCCTCCAAGATTTAAATTCTTTATTCATTAAAACAATTTTCCACTCTCCTCTGCTTCAAAGTATACATCAAGTATGATTTTGCTTCCTGTCTCTATCAATTAGACTGTTCTATGTAACTACTGATATAAGTAGAATCATGTAATATTTGATCTTTTTATGACTGGCTTATTTCACTTAGCAGTATTCCAAAGGTTCAATCATAATATAGAATATGTCACAACATAATTCTTTTTTTTCTGGGGGGGGGGTCCGGTCGTGGGACCTGAACTCTGGGCCTTGACACTGTCCCTCAGCTTTTCAGCTCAAGGTTAGCACTCTACCACTTGAGCCACACCGCCACTTCCGGCTTTTTTCTTTTTGCTTATGTGGTGCTGAGGAATTGAACCCAGAGCCTCATGCATGCAAGGCAAGCACTCTACCACTGAGCCACATTCCAAGCCCCATAATTCTTTTAAAAGTTGAAATAATATGCCAATGTATGTATAAACCACAATTGCTTTACCTATTCATTTGTTGATGGACACTGGATTGCCTCTATGTTTTGAATATTTTACAAAATAAATATGAGTGTACAAGATCTCTTCCAGACCTTGCTTTTAGATGTTTAGAGTATATGCCCAGAAATGGAGTCACTGGATCACAGGAAAACTCTTTTTACTTTCTGTTTTTTTTTAAATTTTTTGTCATGGGGCTTGAACTCAGGGCCAAGTCACTGTCGCTGAAATTTTCCTCTACGATTTTAAACCACAGATTCACTTCCAGTTATCTGCCCAGGCTGGCTATGAACCGTGATCCTTGCATTTCAGCCTCCTGTCCTGAGTGCTTAGGATTACAGGTATGAGTAATCTTGTTTTTAATTGTTTGAAAAGATGCCATCTGTTTCCCATAGAATGGTTCCAATTTTACCACACTTTTGTCAATATTGTACTTTATTTTTTTGTAGTTATCCTACCTAATTCATATGAAGTGGTAATTTTCTTCATTATTTTGACTTACATTTTCGTGGTGATTAGTAATATTAAATACCTTCTTCATGGGCTTGTTAACATTTTGTCTTCTTTGGACAAAAATCTGATTTCTATGCACATAGTAAAATCAGGTTGTGTGTCGTGGCAATGATGTTTTTTTTAATATAATCTTGATGTGAACCACTTATCAAATATATACTTCAATAACTGTATCCCATTCTGTGTTGCTTTTTTGGACACTATTGATTGCAACCTTTGGTGCATCCTGATTTATGTTTTCCTACAATGAATGACCTTCATTGATGTCAGTTTCTAGTATATCTTCTGGTCCTGTAACTACGAACCATCATATTGATTTGTACTCCTGCTATGGTAACAGTGAAGTAAAGCTATATAATTATGCTCTGGTCACCTATCTCCTGCCACTTTTGGATCTCTCTCCCTTAGCTCTTTGTAAAGGCCGTGGGGCATATCCACAAATTATTTGGTCCTTAAAAACCTGTAAAAAGTTACAGACCTTAAATTTAGTTAGTTTTAATGGAAATACGTGACTTCCAATTTCTTTTTTTCCTTTTTGTACATTTTTGATTGTAAGAATACTGTACAAAGGGGTTACAGTTACATGACAAGGTAATGAGTACATTTCCTATCAAGCATCTTTGCCTCCTCTGGGCAAATAAGATGAAAATTGAGAGCTTCGTAATATAGAAGCACACCAAAACTCTAGGTATATATTATTCTTCATATGAGTATTTAGAATTGTGTGAATCTAGAGATTTAACCTATTGCAAGTTAATAATGAACTTGTCACACATTAATGGATGCTAGACGATTTATGATGCTCTTGGGTCAGAGACAAAAAGGACTTAATTTTTACAGTAATAGTGAACGCCAGTGAGATATGTGTGTATGTGTATATTTATGTATTTCAAGTGTATTTCCCATTCCTCAATGCCACTGAGTGAAATAAAGATAGCCATGTGAAGCCTATACAAACAATATATTCTGAGTTTGAGCAACTGCGATCTTTATAATGAGCAATAGGCATGCCTGAACTTTACTCTGGAGGATGACAATAGCTTAGAAAAAGATTGCAAATATACTATGGAATATACAACAGCTATTATTCACTTGAAGATATGCAAACACTTGTGACTGCCATGGAATTTTTCTTTTTCTTTTGTTTCTTGAATGTTCCTAGATACAAAGACCAATACATATTTCTCCTAATAAACGCATACCTCCCCTTAAAAATGAGGCATGACAATTTGTTGAGAATACTTATTATTTTTCTTGCCCTAATCCCTCAATCCTATCTAGAGTACAATTCAACAAAAGAAATAGATGGAATTCAAATTTAACACATCTAGAAGCTTTTCTCTTAGGGCCATTTCTTAATATAGGGGTGGAAGAAATTAAGGAAAAAATAGGCCCACAAATATATATTATGAAGATATTCTATGTATTTTAACAGTAATAAATGATTACATTTCTGTTTTTAGTGTGTGAATATTTACAGAGTATGTACAAAGTGCCAACGTTTATGCCAGGGCCTATCATGGAATAGAACATAGCAAATTTTCTCTATATAGTTTGTATATATATAGAATTCACCTGTCTGTCTTCTCTCCCATTTTGATAAACAGAGCACCAGTTTGATTGAAATATAGTCATTATTTTTCTACCTTCAGGACTCCACACACTTTGTTATCTACTAAATATAGAAAAGATTCATGCATAACCCTCATCTTCAAGGAGCAATTCTCAGTATCCCAAGTAGCTTGTGTTTATCTCCCACCCCTTTCCTCCCAGCTGTCAATCTAGCTGAGTGATGGCTGAATTCTATAAGACAAGAAAGCTCAGATAATTCACAGGCATTCAGTTAGTATCTAATGGAAAATTCTTCACTTGGATTATCTTTTATTATCATCTTTGTCAGAACTTCAGCTTCCTTATTTGGAAACTGAGCTGTTCTGTTAACAGTGAGTAGATGAATCTTATTATTTAAAATTTCATTTAACTGAAATTGGAAGAATTAATTTTTCAGACACTCTTGACATATGAGATTCATTAGGCACATATAGCCAGTGGCTAGTCTCTTAGGCAATGCATATATAGAATATTTCCATTATCACAGATGTTTCTGTTAGAACTGTTTTAGAGCATGTTTTAGCTTGTTAAGGCATGGTCCATGTTCATAAACTATATATGCTCCGTAGGTGGTACTCAGACTGAAGATCCAACCAGAAAGGCTAGACACCCATGAAGTTAAGGTATAGGTATATATTGTTTTACATAGGCACACTTATTTGTGAGGAGGAAGAGAATCAAACAGTCAACGTCAGCAGAATCAACCCTCTCCACTCCAGGAAAGGATAGGTAAAAATTTTAGCAGTTCTTTGCAGCTTTGCTTCTGTGATTGAAATTGACTGTGGTATTCTAAATCGTGATTTTGTTGGAAAATATAAATGTGTAATTATCATATTAGCTCAGTGAAGAATTAGGGTTTGTGCTTTGTAAATGTAATTTGGTATTTATAAGTGACTTTTCAATTTCTCCTGGTATCAATACACCAAAAATATCTTTATATGGTTTCTGACTTGTTTCTTTCATTAATTTTGTTGTTCTTACAGCAGGCATTTTAGAAATTAGTGGAAAAGTTAAGACTTTCTTGTGTTTTGCAATTCCATTATTTCTCCGTAAGTTTAATAAAAAAATGAGAATCCAAGGTCTATATGAAGAAATTGCATCTCAAATCACCCATTCACGTTCATGAATTAATGGAGCAAAGGGAACTGGGTCCCCAGAATCTCACCTTCAGAATTCAAGAATGAGATGGGAATAAGACAAGGAAAGAGAGACATAGTAATTTGCACTGAATTTACTGTGCTGTCACAATGAACAATCTTTTTGAATCCCACAGTTAGCTTTTTTTGTGGTTTTTATTAGTATGACAAAGATGACTGACTTTCCCAGATTTACAGTTTGAAGTGTGTGGGACACATTCCTTTATCTATGGAATCTTCCTTAAAATTGTGCATTATTCACTTTGGGTCTCAGTGCCATTTCCATCCTTGTCGCAAGTATGTATTTCTACAAATGGAGACGTTGGTTCATCATTTGTCTTTAAATGATTGAATTATGTGGATTTGGGAGGTTGTGTGATTTGCTTTAGAAGGAAGGTATTATGGGTAAGACCCTTTGGTTCATGTTGACATTTCTTTGTGCAATTCTTATTAGGGTCCTTACTCATGGACTCATGTGTAAGTAATTCTCCCCATATTCCAATATACTCCAGTAGAGTGGGGCAATGCATTAAAATTTAAAACATGCCTATAACTCTTTTAAAGTATACTTTTAAATATAATGATATAAATAAAAGCTTTTGTTTTTATTTTTTATTTTAATATTATTGTCAATGTGATGTACAGAGGGATTACAGTTAGATAAGTAAGGTAGTGATAACATTTCTTATCTAACTTGTTACCCTATCCTTTATTTTTCTTCCTCTTTCCTTCACTCTCTCAATCCCTCCCAAGTTGTGCAGATCATTTCCAACGTATTGTTACATTTGATTTCCTTTAATTAAATATTTGTGATGTTCCCATCCTGGAAGTCCACAATGTAAACACTGGAACACCACAGTTAGACCACTCTGCCATGCATATATG
The DNA here is from genome assembly GCF_024711535.1 of Dipodomys merriami. NCBI lineage: Eukaryota > Metazoa > Chordata > Mammalia > Rodentia > Heteromyidae > Dipodomys > Dipodomys merriami. The sequence continues at coordinate 90,907 of NW_027206382.1, forward strand.
CATATGCATATTTTTCTACAATTTGTTGTCATATATTTGTTTGATTATTCATTTGTTTATTGCCCAAACTGGAGGCTGAATCCAGGGCCTACACAAGGTTCTCTGTTTTTTTTTTTTTTTTGTCCTCAACGCTAGCCACAGGCCCATTTCTGTCATTTTGGTGGTTAAATGGATTTTCCTCTGGGGGCTGGTTTTGAACCATGATACTCAATCTCACCCTTGTGAATAGGTAAGATTACAGGTGTGAGCCTACTTTATAAGTTGACTTTTCATATCATTATATCATTCATATATTTCCTATCCTTAGAAATTTCATACTATTCTAAGAACATCACTTATAATGATTACATGGGAGTCCAGTGCTTATAAATTCGAGAATTAATTAAACTGTCCCTATCACTGAAAATCTTTGTTGTCTCCAAAATATTAAATGCATCATTAAAGTTCTTTTGGATTTTTCATTCTAGTATTTATTTTTATAAATAGATAAGTATCTGCTAGCTGTTAGAAGGAAGCAAATACAAATTTCTTGTTACATAATGATCCATCTTAACTAAAACAGTACGTTACTCCTCCCCATAAAGTTATTCTTTTCCCAGTGCAGTTCCAGTTTTGTAACTTTTACATACCTTACCCACTATACTGCTTTTGTCGAAAATCCCTCTTGCTATCATCCAGTTTTTGTAAAAACATTTTCCATGGTATTTCATTAATAGGAAGGCATATTTAACTAATACCAACTCAATGTCATCATTTTCACTGGTATTAACATTTTAGCCTGGATCAGAACTTGATTCTAACAACATTTTATTTTAATGGAAATATCAGAGTATCAATCAGAAGTCTGAGGGTTCCCTTATGAACAAATTTTATCATTCATTGCTTATTTTTGTTTTGGAATTTGAAGGTTAAAGATTACCAGCTCCCATATGCTCTGTTGTCACTGCATTTGATTCCAGTTCTCTACATCATGTATATTCATTTTTCTAATTTTGGGAGGGGAAGGGAAACAACAAAATGCTGAAACAAGGATACAGGTTGACCAATTGTAACAATGAGAAGTACAATACACTATGTTGAAAACGAACTTCACAACTTCAGGGTAGGGGGAAGGAGGAGTTGGGGAAGTAAGGAGGGAAGGGAATATAGGGGGAAAACAAAGGAGGGGGTAACAATGATCGACAGGAAATGTACTCATTACTGTACTGTAACTGTAACACTGTAACCTCTCTATAAAGTTTCTTCACAATAAAAAAATATTTTTTAAAATATTACCAGCTCATACTTCCACGGTTAACTTGCTATGCACCTTAAATGCTTCCTATGGCTCAAAATGGGAAACCAAAAAGAAAGCAACTTTCAATATATATATTTTTATTGTTGTAACATAGAGATACCAAATCCAGTGCCAAGTGCACAAGAACCCAGAGTACAGTCATTAACCTCTAGAATTCTGAGTTGTTTTCTTTGGCTGGAAATCTCTTAATTGAATTATGCAAAATATGCAGAAATGTCCTGAAAAATATTCATGGATAAAAACAGTTCTACAAGATCAGGAAAATTTGCACCAAATAAAAAAGAGGAAAATAAGACAAGAAAAATTCTATTCCTGTTTATATAAAAACTAGGATTGGACATGGGTCTACCAATAGACTGAAGAAGAGAAACAATTATTTACGTGAGTTGTTATTATAAATGTAATAATATAATGATATACATGGTAAAATAGAACCTGATGATGAGCCATGAACTCTGCCTGGGGAGTTCAAGAAAATCCTTATTGCTTAGTATCGTGATACATAGGAAGAGAGAAAACAAATATTCTGTAAAATGAAGAAAATCTTATGAATTTCGGTAATCTCCAAATATAATGATCAAGAAATGTAAAGTATCAGGAACAAGGTAGCAGTGAATTGGAGAGTGAAGTTGGAGAGATTGAAATGACCATATTCCTTGGTATTATGGCACTTTCTTAATATGCACAGGGCCCTGGGTTCAATCCCCAGCACTAAAAGGGAAGGAAGGAAAGAGACCAAGAAATAATTGCAAAGTGGGTCTGGCACCATCATAGAAGTTTTATTCTCTAGCCCTGGATTTCATACTGTTAATTACACATTATTACTGCATGGGAGATTTTAAAAGTACACTTGCCCAATCTCAGCAATTTTTATATGCATGGGTACAGATGTATCAACTACAGCTGATATGACTTGGGGGCACCAGTAAAGCACCCAGGATAGACATATCATGGTAGCAAATATGAGTCTAGAACTTGAATAAAGGTCTGTGAGCCTTTATTTCTGCAGAAAAATAAATGCACATGGTATGTTAGCCTAAGTATGGATATAGATTACTCCGAGTTTAAATGTATCAATATACCAGCTTTGCAACTTTTGGTAAATTACTTACCTCATTTGAAGCCTCTGTTTCCTATTTTGGACATGGGAAATAATGAGACTACAGTGCAAGAGTGTTCATAAAGTGTTTTCTGGCTATGTATTTTTAAATTTATTATAACTACCATTAGTTAACTTGATTACATAGTGTGAATGTGCACCAGGTGCTGAGGAGCATGGCCGAAGACTATGAAGTGTCCTGTCTTAGGTCACTCAGGTACTTGATGTCATTCCTTACACTCCCAAATTTATGAAGTCAGAGTTGGACAATGGGCAGTTTTAAAACTTTTCTCTATGGAGCCTTAGCATTTTTCAGTATCAAAAGGTCTCTGGAAAGATGGAAAAATAAAATATAGAAACCAGGGCTGGAAGGTGGCTCAGTGGTAGAGTGCTTGCCTTGTATGCCTGAGGCCCTTGGTTCGATTACTTTGGTTCCATTCCTCAGCAGAAAAAGCCGGAAGTGGGGCTGAAGTTCAAGTGGTAGAGTACTAGTCTACAGTTGTAGAGCTGAGGGACAGTGCACAGGTGCAGAGTTCAGGCCTCACGACAAACAAAAAAACCCACAAAAACAAAACAAAACAAAAACACAAACAGTCCATTTCAGATGTCTTACTGTTAGCCCTTTAGACCTATGATGACAAATTACCCATTACTGAATTGGTTTTAAACAACAAATTTATTTCTACATTCTGGAGGCTGGAGATACAAGATTGCAATGCCGGCATAGACAGGATTTTTTTTTCTTCTGTGTAATGCACTGTATTAACTATCAGAAGTAAAATCTATTCGGTTTTATTTTAATCCCATTCATGAAGGCTTGCCTCTATGACTTAATTATCATCCACATATAAACAAAAGCCCACTTCTGCCTCAAACTGGCTCTCTTATCAACATGTGGCACTAGTTTGTTTTGGGTATTGAGGTACCAGTATTCTAATTTTACCATACCAGCAGCAAACCTTCTATAACTTCCAGTGTGTAGGTCATAAGTAGTTAGAATTATAAGCATGTACCACTACATCAAAATGATTTTTTCTAAAAAGGAAACTTCAGTAGTTCTGCTAACAAAGAGATATTCAATAACTTCTCTTTAGTCTCCAATTCTGACTCTGGAACTTCTTTCTCATTTTTCTCCTCACTGAAGCTGGCAAGTTTGTGATAACTTCAGTTTGTTAATGCTTTCAAAATATTCCTTTTTAGTCTACATTCTTCATGCCTCATGTTCCATAGCATAGTGATTTTCCTTATCAAAAATATTTGTCTTAGCCAGGAGAGGTGACTGATGCCTACAATCCTAAGTACTCAGGAGGCTGATATGTAAAACTTTAGTTGAAATCCAGCCAAATGTTTTCTATCTAAAAGGAAACTGGGTGCCTCTTAGTAACATAAAAATCATAATTCCATATATGTTATAATAACGTCTTACAAATTTAAAGTTATTAATTTGATAACCTTAATAGAAACAAAAAATTAAACATGGATTCTCTAAGGAAATAAAAGTCATTCATTACAACCCTAACTTGTTTTGGGAGAGAGCTGAAATCTCCTTCAGAAAACATAACCAGGTGCCATTGTTACATTCTCCTTTCAGTCATTATCACAGATGCTTCAGAGGAAACATACCTCAATAGATATGAGTCCTGGAACATATCATAAATGCCAGCATTTAATGATAGCTCCATGGTAAGAAAGAAAATCTTCACAAATTTTCACGCACCTGAACAACCCATCCTATTGCTTTGCTCTGAACCTAGATGAGTTTTCCCATTTGTCCTTCTGTGGCACTGCTTCTGGGGCACATGTGTGTCTTTTCCTTTATTCAGGCGATATGGAGTCTTATTTCCCTTGCAAATATTCTGAGAAGATATTGCCAGGCCACAAAAACTACAGATAAAATTTTTGTCCCATATTCTCCCCTTACAGTTCTCCTGTCCGGAAAAACTGTTTACTGAACAAAATGGAACAATGATTGCACAGTCATATAAACAGTATCACACCAGTCATAAAAACCAGAGAGGAACAAGTAGAGGAATCATTATCTGCATTTTACCAGTATCAATTGACCTACTGCTCCATTTGTTTAAGTGGGACAACTAATAGGTATTCTGTTAGCTGCCCGTGGCTCACACCAGCAATCCTAGCTACTCAGGAGACTGAGATCTGAAGATTGTGGTTCAAAGTGAGCCCAGAATAGAAAGTCCATGAAATTCTTACCTCCAATTAAGTACCAAAAAGCTGGAAGTGTTACTGTCGCTCAAGTGGTAGCAAAGCAGCTCAGGGACAGCACACAGGCCCCAGAACTAGCACACACACACAAATACAGATGCTTCTACTTTTCCTGGCCATGTTCTTTTTAATAATGCTTCTTTTGGTGAAGATTTTGTAAGTCTAATAATCTTGATGCCAATTAATAGCTATGCTGTCTTGGGCTTGTCGTCCTCATCTTCATCTTCCTTGCCTGTACAATGAAGAAAATTCTTTACAAAACTGGTGCAGTAGGCTAATCCAGTCATAATGTAACTGTGTGAAAGTGTAACCAGGTAAATTGAGGGGATGGGTTGGTAGAGAGAGAGAAGAATGATTAAATTGGTGACATTGATCAAGATGTACTCACAAAATGACATATTAAATTAAAACTCCTAAAAATAAAAACACTTTTTACACGACTTATGTATAATTTCTTAAGTAGAGAAAAGTGTAACCAATCCATCAGTGCAATCCACACCTCTTAGGTTTAGATTGCACGTAGCTGTTTTTTTTTTTTTAAGAATACAGAACAGAGAAAAGTGGAACATATCATTTCCTGAATAAAACTTGTCAACTCTACCCCAAAGTTACCATCAATATTGATGTTGACATACACCCTTGATTTCATGCAATTAGAGCATATTTCCCCTCCATCCCTCAATCCTGGGTTTGAACTCAGGGCCAAGATTCTGTCCCAGAGCTTCCTCTCACCCACACTCCGTCAAAGCTAGTGCTCCAACATTTGAGCCACAGCTCCAAATCTGGCTCTTTCTGGTTAATTGGAGATGAGTCTCATGGGTTGTCCTGCCCAGGGTGACTTCTAATCATAATTCTCAGGCTCAGAATATAGGTGTGAGCCACTAGTGCTCAGCTTGAGAACATACTTTTGCACTGTAATTCTCCTTCTTGAAACCTCAGGAGAAAAGATTCAGAGAGCCCCCAATTGAAGAACATTCTACAGAATGCCTTGTCCCATACTCCTGAAAAAGGAGAAATGCCATCCCTTCACTTTGGTGAAAACAATAGATGTTAGCTTATTATGACAATAATAATAGATATTATTATATTGCTCACAATATGTATTCCCCTCCCCATTGATACCAGGCTTTGTTGTATAACTTACTTTGACAAAGGAAATGTGAAAAATGATGACATGTGTCTTTTCTGAGCTTTAGTCCTGTGGTTTACGTTCTTTTCTTCCACTGGGAACCACCAGCAGTCAGTGAATCCCAGAATGGACACCATGCTGAGTGGCAGTGGACCTGGAAAAGGCTTGGTAGCATGAGAGAAAGTAATCAAAGTTGTAAACTACTGTGTCATTGTGTTTGGTTTCCCACAGTGAAATTAAGCTCACACTCAAGTCCAGTTCTAGGTAATCTAGGCCTCTTTCTCTCCACTCCCTCACACCCCTTCTCATTTTCTGAATATTTTCTCTTCTATCAGATTCTCCTCAGGTGACACCAGTTCCTGAGTCTCCTTATCCAAGAAACTGTTTTTAGGGTTAAACATTTCAACTTCCTATATTACATTTTTTAGGTGTTTCCTCACTTTTGTCTTTCTGGGGTTTTCAGCCAGAAGCTCCCAAGTGTGATGGATCCCGAGATAAAATCGTTCTGCTGGGGTTGGGAAGGTGGCTCAGTGGTAAAGTTATTGTTTTGCATGCATGAGGACCTAGGTTCAATTCCTCAGCACCACAGAAAAAGCCAGAAGTGGCGCTCAAGTGGGAAAGTGTTGGCCTTGAGCTGAAGAGCTGAGGGACAGTGGACATGCTCAGAGGTCAGGCCCCACAACCGACCCCGAAAAAAATCCCTCTGACACATCTCCCTTGCTTGCTTTCACTCCCATCATGTTGGTATACTAAGAGGCCAGAATAAGATGAAGCTCCAGAAACCTCTGGACAGAAAGAGAAACCAACGCATGGAAAGTGAGGGGCGTTTTAGAAGAGATTGGGAGCCGAACACAGGCAGGAAGGCTTATGGCTTCAGCCTCAGCTGTCTTCTGAATCATTGCCCAGTTACCAGCTGTGAGTCTTTGCTCCAAAATCAATGTGGAGAATTCTGCATTTCTTATTGACTCATGTACATACACAGACCTAATTAGGCATCCAGAATTACTTAAAATATAGATTTCCTAAATCAGAAAAATCTGTACCAGAGAAAATGGGCAGAAAGAAATTCATTTAATCAGGTTCAATTCATTTTTACATGCTTAATTTAACTGAAAGAACATCAAATTCACCAAGCCTTCACAAAATCAAAACATCCAAGCAACTACATTTTACAGAAAGTAATTATTCACAGCACAAATCTGAATTTCTGAAGGAGTGGTACTCTCAGAAAATAAGGAATTCCGGTTCAGGACACATGGCAGACATTTCATTTCAGCATCAAGATTAAATTCATTAGCACAGGCTGCAAAAGTTGCTTACTCGGGCTGGGAAGGAGGCTCAGTGATAGAGAGCTTGCCTTGCATGCCTGAGGCCCTGGGTTCGATTCCTCAGCACCACATAAGCAAAAAAGAAAAAAGTCAGAAGTGTCACTGTGGCTCAAGTGGTAGAGCGCTAGCCTTGAGGTGAAGAGCTAAGAGACTGCGCCCAGGCCCAGAGTTCAGGCACCACGACAGGATCCACCCCCCCCTCCAAAAAAGTTGCTTACTCTCAGCACATAAGCACATATCATTTTTTTCTGATCCTTAATAAAAAAAAAGATGGAAGAGTTTGATTTCCCTTCTCAATTTAAATCTTCAAATTCACATTTTCTCCTAAGGAAGTCATTTATCTTACTCACCTGAAAATACTGAATATGTCTTCAAAGGAGGGTCTTCTGGGCATCAAGGAGCAAGATAGGAGTGAAACCGGCTACAGGAAACTGAATTGTTCAAGAATAAAGATGTTTGTAATTCCATGGAAAGCCTTGATGGCACAGCTAATCTAGTTTGAAAGGGTTTGTCCTTTCCACAACCTAGGTGGTAAGGTGGTTAGATGGGAGGGGAGAAATGTCTTAGTTTCAGAAAAAAGACAAAAGAATGGAGCATGGGTTTTCTTCTCAGAAGAGAACCTTTAAATAGGATACATTTTTCTCTTCACAAAGCAATTATAGAGTAGTCTCCTTCACTCTAATTTCCTTCTTTAGTTAGTTACCTGTGCTCAACTGTGCTCTGTAAAGATTAAAAGGAAAAAAATTTCGTATTTTGAAAGAGATCACATTCACACAATACCTTTTTTGGTTTTTGTGGATGTAAGGTCTCACTGTAAATCTCTCTCATTATTTTCTTGCCTCCACTTTGTTTTCTGGGATTACAGGTGTGCACTTCCACACCTATTTCACATCACTTTTTTTACAGTATATTGTTTCATTTCTTCTATTTTATTAGTTACTGTAATTATTGTCTTACTGTACCTAATTTATAACTTAAGCTTTATTGTAGCTATATTTGTCTGGGTAAACGCATAAAATTTTCATCTTTGTATTTATAGGGTGGCTTTGAGAACTGATTGAGTGTACTAAAATCAGTATAGGCTCCAGGCCCATGTAGAAAATAGCATAATATGTCATATAAAGTAAGCTACACTTTACATCACTTCAAGGTTATATCTATTACCAACATATATGTAACAGTATGTAAATAGTTGTTATATTGAATCTGTGGGGAAGAATTTTTTCCTGAATATTTTAAATTTCTGGTTGGGTGAACACCTAATGTGCAAATTCTGAATACAGAGGTTACTTCATTGATTTCAGATATCCAGTTGGAATGTATATCCGGAGGCTAAGCAGGAACTACTGTAAAGATCAAAAAGAAACTTGAAACTCTTATTTTGACATAATTATTCACTCAATAAAATGTGGATAATGTGATTCTGTACCTCTTCCTTCTCTTCCCCTCCTCCTCTTTTTCTTTTTCTTCTTCCCCCTCTTTTTCTTTTTCTTCCTTCCCCTCTTTTTCTTTTTCTTCTTCCCTCCTCCTCCACTCCTCCTCCTCCTCCTCCTCCTCCTCCTCCTCCTCCTCCTCCTCCTCCTCCTCCTCCTCCTTCCTCTTCTTCTTCCTCTTCTTCTTCGTCTCCTTCTTCTTCTCCTTCTTCTTCTCCTTCTTCTTCTCCTTCTTCTTCTTCTCCTTCTTCTTCTCCTTCTTCTTCTTCTCCTTCTTCTTCTCCTTCTTCTTCTCCTTCTTCTTCTCCTTCTCCTCCTCCTCCTCCTCCTCCTCCTCCTCCTCCTCCTCCTCCTCCTCCTCTCCTCCTCCTCCTCCCTCCTCCTCCTCCTCCTCCTCCTCCCCTCCTTCTTCTTCTTCTTCATCTTCTTCTCTTCTTCTTCTTCTTCTTCTTCTTCTTCTTCTTTCTCTTCTCTTCTTCTTCTTCTTCTTCTTGTTCTTCTTCTTCTTCTTCTCCTTCTTCTTCTCCTTCTTCTTCTCCTTCTTCTTCTCCTTCTCCTCCTCCTCCTCCTCCTCCTCCTCTCCTCCTCCTCCTCCTCCTCCTCCTCCTCCTCCTCCTTCCTCTCCTCCTCCTCCTCATCCTCTCTTCTTCTTCTTCTTCTTCTCTTCTTCTTCTTCTTCTCTTCTTCTTCTTCTTCTCTTCTTCTTCTTCTTCTTCTTCTTCTTCTTCTCCTTCTTCTCCTTCTTCTCCTTCTCCTTCGTCTTCTTCTCCTTCTTCTTCTCCTTCTTCTTCTCCTTCTTCTCTTCTCCTTCTTCTTCTTCTTCTTCTTCTTCTTCTTCTTCTTCTTCTTCTTCTTCTTCTTCTTCTTCTTCTTCTTCTTCTTCTTCTTCTTCTTCTTCTTCTTCTTCTTCTTCTTCTTCTTCTTCTTCTTCTTCTTCTTCTTCTTCTTTCTTCTTCTTCTTCTTCCTCACCGTCGTCATCGTCGTGGTCTTCTTCTTTTCTCAGTGCTGAAGATCCAATGCAGGGCCTTGCACATGCTAAACTTGGTATCTACCACAGTTCTACATCCCAAGCCTGTAGAACTTCTGAAAAGCTAGTTTGAGAACTTTACAATGCTTAATAATCAACACCAATTTACCTTTCCTTTCTAGGCTCCAAAACAGGGAAAAGGATGTGGGGGAGGAATACATGAGACAATCATCTAGGGAAAACTTTGCTGATTATAATATTTTAATTTTTTGTTTAGTTGGCATTTAAAATATATTGCTATATAATTTAACGCCTATTTAAAATTTCTTCATAGGAACAAAGACCAACTAAATTTTTTGGTCATTTTTATGTATAAAGTTCAAAATTCTGTCTCTATAAGAATCTTTTCAAACATTCTTTTTTTTGTCAGTCATTTGCTTGATCTCTGTGTTTGAGCGCTGTTCCTCAGCTCTTCAGCTCAAGATAAGTGCTCTACCACTTGAGCTACAGCGCCACTTCCTTAAAGCATTCTTTTGACATGACTTCTACTATCTCTCTTGAGGCAAAGCTGAAGTCTATATATTAAATATTCTAATCATGATATGCAATAATTAGGAAGGATAAAACAATAAAAATCATGAAAAATATGTCAAACACAATAAAAAGGACAGTTACCCATCAAACAGATGCTTATCTTCTTGACAGTTGGAGAATAACAGTCTGAGAATTTGCAGAATTCCTGAAAGGACAATATTTGAATTCAAAAGAAAGAGGAAAACACTTAAAATCTTGAAAGACAAACATGCACCAATCGGTCATGCCTATAATCCTAGATGCTCAGGAGGCTCATTAGTGGCTAAAGGCAAGCAAGAATAAACTAGATAACATCAACTGATAACCATTCATATTTCAAAAAAGGACAGTATAACATAATTGAAAATATATGCAACAGATAGAGGGCATATATTTGTTAATGCTACATTGTTATATCTACAATGAATGATCCTGAGTCTTAAGTATTTTTATGTCATCTAATTCTATATAAATTATTTCTGAATAGGATATTTATTTAAAGAACATATGTAAATTAGTAGTCAATAGGAGAAGCATATGAAATAAGCTCCTCTTTAGTAACTAAGAAAAAAGAAAATGTTACTAGCATGACCATTATATAAGAAGATGACACAAAATATATTAATGCATTTGTGGAGAAATTGCTATACTCCAAATATCAGATCAATTTGTATAATACTGCAATCATTTTAGCACGCAAGTTTTCAAGTCTTCAAAAGGTCAAAGATAATTGTATAAGATCCATGCATTACACTTCTATGAATGTATAGAGAAGTAAAAAACTTGTTTGCACAGGTAATGTAGTTCATTGACAGTACACTGGACCGGTATATGTTAGACCCTAGAAATAATCCGCAAAAACAAATTTTGAAAAGACACGCTATAGAGGATGTATGCTGGACAAATACCTGTAACTGAATTTTACAACTATTTTAATGTCTGTTCTAAAGTTTACACATTTTCTATTTGAAGACATGTGAATTACATGTTAGCAAAAAACTATTGTTAAAAATATTTCACACAAAATTCAGAATACCTAGAAATATTTTTGGTGTTGGCTAAAAACTCTTTGTAAACTACAGTTTTTAAAACGAAGATGTGATTTCTGTTTATTTTGAGTTTATACAGAGATAACTCAATCAAAAAGTGTATGTGATAACTGGAATACCTTGAAATTAGGTATCTCTTATGAGTAATTAATAACTTTTTCTGGAAGAAATATTAGAAATGACAGAAGACACAAATATATGCATCTGCATTTTATGAAAGCCATATGTTACTTGCTCAATCAAATTGCTTTTCTCTACTTTGCTAGGAAAAAGTATACTCAACATAAGAGCCAATAACAATGAAAAGAAACAAAATACACAATCATGGTGATTTATTTGGGAAAATAATAAATGAAATAAAAAAATTCCACTAAAGGGCCTCCAATATTAGTGTCTATGAAGATATTCCTGAATGCCAACATCCATTGAATTTTTGGAATTTTAATTTCTATGAACATATGAAAACTAGAACAAGAAAAGAAATTTAGTCTTAGATCAAACTAGGCTAGGAATATTTTTTTGAAGGGGTCCGGTGGTGGGTCCTGAACTCTGGGCCTGGGTGCGGTCCCTCAGCTCTTCAGCTCAAGGCTAGCACACTACAAATTCAGCCACAGTGCCAATTCTGGCTTTTTTCTTTTTGCTTATGGGGTGCTAAGGAATCGAACCCAGGGCCTCATGAATGCAAAGCAAGCACTTTACCACTGAGCCACCTTCCAAGCCCTGGAATAATTTTCTTAATTGTTTTCTTTTTCTTCTTCTTCTTTTTAAAATTTTATTAATAAAATTTTTATTGTGAAAATACCTGCAGAGGAGTTACAATTTCTGTTTTTTAAGGTCTTCAAACATTTATTTATCTTATTTTATTTTTGATTTTTTCTTACTGTGAAAATACCATACAGAGGAGTTACAATTACATGGGCAAGATAATGAATACATTTCTTATCAAGCATTGTTGCCTATTCTTTGTTTCCCCTTTCCATCCCTTCTCATCCTCCCCCTACCCCCCTCTCAATCCTGCTCCCCTCAAGCAAAGACATGAAGTTCATTTTTGCACATAACGTATTGTACATCTCATTATTGCCACGGATTCACCTGTATCCCTATTTAAACTATTTGTTTTTTCGCTTCTCTTCTACAAATTATACCAACGTACACTACAGTGAAAGCAGGGGTTATACCAGGGGGGAGGGACATACAAAGCAACCAAAAAATAATCTCATAAATGTGTTAGAAACAACCACATGAAAGAAAAAAAAGCATTTGAATACATAACTTAGGGTTCATTTTTCTAACATCAACTTATCTGACCTTTTTCTGCTTGACTCAGACATATACTAATTATTGCAAATAAAGGAAACCATGGGACCCAAGTGTCTTTGGGCCTGGCTTACTTCACTTAATATAATTTTCCCAATACTTTTCATTTCCTAACAAATGGAGCAATGCCATTCTTTCTGATGGAGGCATAGAATTCCATTGTGTATATAAACCACATTTTCTTGATCCATTCATCTACTGAGGGGCATCTGTGTTGGTTCCATATCTTAGCTGTGGTAAATGCTGTTGCAATAAACATAGTCGTGCTGTGAGCTTTAGTGTGGCCCTGTTTGTGATCATGTGGGTAAATGCTGGGTCATAGGGGAGCTCTATGTGGAGTCTTTTGAGGAATCTCCATACTGCTTTCCAAAGTGGTTGAACAAATTTAGACTACCACCAACAATGAGGTAAGGTTTCCTTCTGTCCATATCCCCCCAGCATCTGTGGTTATTAGAATTCTTGATTATAGCCATTTTAAATGGGGTGAGGTGGTATTTCAATGTTGTTTTGATTTGCATTAATTTTATGGCGAGGGAGTTTGAGCATTTCTGCTTGTGTCTATTGGCCATCCTTCTTTCCTCTTCAGAGAAGATTCTCTTTAAGTGTTTAGCTCAATTATTTATTGGGCAGTTGTTTCTTTGAAGATTGTTTGTTGGTGGATTTAATTTATTGAATTCCAGGTATATTTTAGATATGAGATCCTTGTCTGTTGTAAGACTAGTGAAGATGTTCTCCCAATCTGTGGGCTTTCAATTGATCTTGCTAGCTATGTCCTTTGCAATTCAGAAGCTCTGCAATTTCATGCAATCCCATTTGACCAACCTTTCTTTGATTTGTTGTGTTTCTGGGTCTCTATTAAGAAAATTTCGGCCTGTGCCAAGGAGTCCTAGGGTTTCTCCTATTCCATCCTGTAATGTTTTCAAGGTGTCTGACTCCGAGTTCTTTGATCCATTTGGAGTTGATTCTGGTGCAGGATGATACATATGGATGTAGCTTAATTTTCTGCAATTAGTTGACCAATTTTGCCACCACCATTTACTGAAGAGGCTGTATTTCTTCCATTCTACTTTTTAGCTCCCTTATCGAGAAATTAGATGGCTATACGTCTGTAGGTCCATTTCTGGGTTTTCAATTCTATTCCATTAGTCCTGAGGTCTGTTCTTGTGTCAGTACTAATCTGTTTTGATTACTATGGCTTTATAGTAGAGATTGAAATTTGGTATTGATATTCCTCCAGCACTGTTCTTTCTGTAGAGGATCGTTTTATCTATTCGATTCTTCTATTGTTCCATATGAATTTTTGGATTGTCTCTTCTATTTACTTGAAGAATGATGATGGAATATTGATAGGTATATCATTGAATTTGTAGGTAGCCTTGGGAAGTATTGCCATTTTCAGGATTTTGATCTTTCCAATCCAGGTGTATGGGAGTTTTTGCCACTTTCTAAGTTCTGTTTTCATTTCCTTTTTCAGGTTTTTAGTTAAGTTAATTACTAGGTAATTTTTTGTGGGGCTATTACAAATGAAGTTGCTTTCCTAAATTCCGCCACACTTTTCTCATTGTTGGCATATAGAAAAGCCATTGGTTTTTGAGGGTTATTTGTATACCCTGCTACTCTGCCAAAATTTTGAATCAGCTTGAGTAATTTGGGAGTGGCTTTTGTGGAATTCTTTAAATACGAGATCATGTCATTTGCAAAAAGGGGAGTTTTATTGCTTCTTTGCCTATCTGGATCCCGTTTATGTTTGCATCTTGTCTTATTGCTGTAGCTAGGCATTCCAATACTAGATTGAAGAGCACTAGAGCCAATGGACAACCTTGTCTCCTACCTGAGTTAAGAGGAAATTGCTTTAGTTTTTCACCATTAAATATAATGCTTCCGCATGTTTGTCTTATACAGCCTTTATTGTATTGAAGAATGTTCCATGGATTCCTAATTTTTCCAGAACCTTCATCATAAAGGGGTGTTTGATCTTGTCCAATAGTTTTTCTGCATCTATTGAAATACCCATGTGGTTCTTTTCCTTGCTCCTGTTGAAGTGATGAATTATATTAATTGATTTGTGTATATTGAACCAGCTTTGCATACCTGAAATAAATCCTGTTTGATTGTGGTGGATGGTTTTTTGGATGAATTGTTGAAGTCGATTGGCCAAAATTTTGTTGAGAAATTTTGCATCAATATTCACCAAAGAAATGGGTCTACAGAAAAAAAAGAAATGGATCTACAGTTCTCTTTCTTTGATGAGTCCCTGCCTGGTTTTGGGATGTGTGTTATTGTAAAGCACATGGGCACCAAAGATGGCGCTGAGAGTGAGTTGAATGGGCAGAGCCCAATTTGCTTTACATTCAGTGCGTAACCAACCAGAGGAAGCTTAGGTACATGATAAGATGTGACCTTGACAGTGATTGGTTCCTTCTCCTCCACTGCCATCTCACCCGCTGCTCTTTTTTTTTGCTTTAAAAAGGACTTGTTCTGTGTTAATAAATGAGTTTTCCTGCTTGACTTGACTCCCCGCTGGGTCTGATTATCTCCCAGGGTAAGGGAGTCTGAGGAACATGATAGCATCCGCGTTACCTTTCCTCAGACCTCATACATCTTTTGTGGGCTGGACAAGACAGGACATCTGGCGTCCCACTTGTTGCTTAACAGGAAAAGATACTGGCTGAGGTTAAATGCTCTCAGGGTAAGTGAAACCCTTAGTATGTGTAATGCTATCTCACAGAAAAAAGAGGAAGAGGTAACATTAGGCCTAGAAGGAGTAAGGAGGACTTGAGAATTGAGAAGGAACAAGAATGGGTCAAATTTGATGGAGAACACACTGAAACAAGCACAGTGGAAATCAAAACGAGGGTGAAAGTTACTCCCTCTGACTCAGGTGCTCTTGATGGTACTAAGCCCCCTCCCTATTCCTCCTATAGGGGAGGAGGTACGGCACCCCACTCAACCCTCAAGAGGTACCTGCAATACCCGGATCCCTACTGACCTTCTGTGGATGGACCGAGGCCTTGAGAAGTAACCTACTCAGAGGCCTACCTTAGAAGGGAAGGGCCAATTGAGAGCCTGGACCCTAGGCTACAGGATTCACTTCCCCAAGCATATCTGGTCAATCTGGCACCAGGATCTAACAGGCCCTGGGAATGGTATCCATGGGAAGCTAAGGATCTTAATGAGCTCTACAAAGAGGTGGTGGAGTATGGCCCAAACTCTCCTTGGGCCCAGAACTTTTTACAGGATATTGCTTATTACCCATGTGTCCTTAAGCACTGAGTGTCCTAAACAGTTCTGTTTATTAAATGATGTGCTTTCTTTAAGGAGGAATGCAGAGTATGAGCAAAGAATATATGGCAGCCTCAACCCAAGATACCTACTACTTATGCCATGTTAACAGGGATGGCGGAAGGGTACTCCACTGGAGTCAAACAGGCCATAATACCTGGCCCCTACCATGACCAGGTGAGTCAGGCAGGACTTGTCACGTGGTACAAACTGGACGATGGGCCTACTGAGTCCCCCATAGCAGGAGTAAAACAAAACCCTGGTGAGCCTCTAGCTGAGTTTGTAGACTGGGTCCAACAGAGCGTTCACCACAAGCTGCCAGCAGGTAACTTCTGAGATCAGTTCGTAAAGCTGCTTGTCTGGGAAGGAATGAATGAAGACCATCGCATGGCCTGCACGGGATTGAGAGAGAGTTCCTTGAGCAGATGGGTGGTGGCCTTGCAGGATGTGGGAATGCAACAGCAACAGTCCCAATCATTAGCTTTAGCTTTACAGGCTCACACATTTGCAATGTCTGAGGCTATTACCAGGTACTGGCAACCCAGGGCCGAGGAACCCCAAGACCATCGGGGAGAGGGATTTGTTTTAAATGAGGGCAGGAGGGGCACTTTAAGAGGGACTGTTTACAACAATCCCTGCCAACAGGGGAGGGAGGGGGCACACTGTCCCCTACACCCTGTCCTGGGACAGGGAGGGATACCATTGGAAAAAGGATTGTGGATCCAAGTTTTATTTACATGAGAAGCCCTATTTTGGTGTAGCAACGGCCATTAACCAAACCTAAACTTATACCCCTATACCTTATGGTGGAGGAACAGATAAACCTTGGGCACATATGCCCTACTCTGAGTCCTTGGAACATACCTGTATTTGTTAATCAAAAAGCCTCTGAGGCTTGGCATATGCTCCAAGATCTATGTTAGGTAAATGAAAGGAAGGAGTTAGTAGGAATGCCCCTAATAGGCATGCCCTGGACTTCCACTATACCTTCAGAATATACGTTGGTTTTGATTGATATTAAATATTTTTTATGTCCTCCTGCATCCAGATGACTGTGAGAAGTTTTCTTTCTCCATCCCTTTTCTTAATTTTCCCAGCCTGAACGGAGGATTGAACAGATGGTGCTGCCACAGGGAATAGCTAATAGCCAAGCCTTTTTCCAACACTACTTGGCCACACTTTTAGGGCCTGTGATAGGTTTAGATACCTCCGCTGCTTATGCTTACATGGATGATATAATTCTGGGGCACCAAGACCCCAGAAACCTGGAGGGCATTCTGGCCCAGGTTCTCGCCATATTAAAAAAGGGGGGTTTTACCATAGCACTCAATAAAATTCAAAATGCACCTCCTTTTAAAATGCTTGGGTCCCACCTTACCTTGACTCAGGCCAGTCCCCTTAAGCCTTTGCTGGATATTCCAGGCTCTCTAACCTTAATCCAACTTCAGAGTCTTTTAGGGGAAATCAATTGGATGTTGCCATGGGTTTCTGTCCCTAAAGATAGTCTTGTGCCCTTATTTGCCCAACTAAAAGACAGGATGCCCCAAGAATTTATTACAATTACAGAAAGCCATAAGGCAATATTTTTACAGTTCCATAGCTTTGTTTACCATTAATATTTTATATTTTTCAAAAAGGGCAACTGAATCCAGATTTCAGAAGCACTGGGGACAACTAAATTCTAAGCCCCAACTAAAAGTCAGCTAAAGGACCCCCTGACACAACAATGGAGAAAACGTGACCCCCTAGTTACTATCGGCAGGGGATTTGGATGCGTTTTTTTCCAATATGGGAGACAACGCCATTTGGATACCTTCGAGGAACCTTAAGTTTTTATCCATTTCCTCTATACAGGAGGATGTTCAAGGATAAACTAACCAACAAGAAAAGAAAAACAGCTATGGTGGCCTAGGCTTGAGTTTAAAAGTGGAAAGCCACAAAGATAACCATTAACCATCCCCAAGGGAAACCAGCCCTTGAGAAGCCTTGTGTTCTCTAACAATTGCAGATGGCGATACTCTAGCTGTTACTCCCAGTCCTGGCAATTACCCTACGGAATCTGCATCAACTTCAATGGGTGACCTGGGCAATGATCAGCACTGGCAATGCAGAAATCATCAGTAGCACCCCAAGAGAAGCTGTCCCTTAGACCTGGTGGCCTGACCTTCATTTTGATCACCACCCTATGTCATTATGTACGGACTATTTAATATTCCTGTAGGAGCTAATTATTTTAATGTTACCTGCTTTAATTGTCCTTTTACTAATTGCTTGTATAATGGCATTATTGAATCCATAGGTATTGTTAAAAAATCACCTTTTGTTATGCTTCCAGTTTAGATCTTTTTCAACTCCACAGGCAAATAGCTGGATTAGAAAAAGCCCCACCTCTGGACTCTGAACTGGCAAATACTCTATCCCATTCTTGACTGTTAAAGGACTGCTATTGACATTTCTTGGCCCTATAATGCTTTTGCTGATAATGAAATGCTTTCCTTGCATTATACGCGCACTACAAAACTCTTATGAGCTTAGCCAGCCAGTTACATAAGATCAAGCTCCAAGGAAATGAATTTCCCTCGAGAGGAATTGCAGCCAGAGATCGGTAAGAGGGGGTGTCAGTGACCAACCAAAGACAGGGCCTTCAGCTTCACTCTGAAGAAGTTCCTGATGACGGATAAGTCAGACAAGGCAATCCACCCAACGTAAGACAGGTGGCTTCGCTTTTTTAATTTTTTTTTTTAATCCGGTCGTGGGGCCTGAACTCTGGGCCTGGGTGCTGTCCTTCAGCTCTTCAGCTCAAGGCTAGCGCTCTACCACTTGAGCCACAGCACCACTTCCGGCTTTTTTCTTTTTGCTTATGTGGTGCTGAGGAATCAAACCCAGGGCCTCAGGCATGCAAGGCAAGCGCTCTACCACTGAGCCACCTTCCCAGCCCTGGCTTCGCTTTTTTAAACAAAGAAGGGGGAGAAGTTGGGAGTTGTTGGGAGCTGAGAGTAAAGCTCAAAGTTCCTCTTGACACCTGTGCTCACTTAAAGGCACGAACAAGAAACTGGCTTATTTAAAAGACACCAGGTGCCCAGGATTACTTTGCTATGTCTGCAGTTTGTTTTATATTTTCATATTTTTCTGGACTATAATAGAATGGCCTATGTGTGGGGGCCCACGAGGATGCACCCTGCAGGATGTATAGGACTCCCAATACCCAGGGTGCTCCCATATTCTAAAGAGAATGACCTTACAAGATACTGATTTTTTTATATATGCCCAAGAACTAATTGAACTGCTTTGGACATTTCTAACTGTGGTGGGACTGATGTTTATTAGTGTACTAGGTGGACATTTGAGGTAACTGGGACAGGCTCTTGGATCATGCACGAGGGCCCTCCCTATCCTTGTCTGGCGAATCAGACCCCCCCAGACTTGCCTTGAACCCCCAGTGTGGCCAATGCTATTCTTACCAATGTAATCCTGTTAAAATAACCATTACAGAGGAGGGAAAAGGATAACTAATTGGGTGGTGGGTCTGCCATTAAAACAAAAAAGGGGGAATCTATAGAGCACATGGGCACCAAAGATGGCTCTGAGAGGGAGTTGAGTGGGAAGAGCCCAATTTGGTTTACGTTCAGTGTGTAACCAGCCCGTGGAAACTTAGGCGCATGATAGGGTGTGACCTTGACAGTGATAGGTTCCTTCTCCTCCACTGCCATGCTGCTTTTTTTTTTTTTTGCTTTGAAAAGGGCCTGCTCTGTGTTAATAAATGAGTTTTCCTGCTTGACTTGACTAACCGATGGGTCTCATTATCTCATGGGCTAAGGGAGGCTGGGTAACAGGCGAGTGGCTGCATTACCTTTCCTTGGCCCCCATCTATCATTCGTGGGACGGACGAACGAAGACCCGACAGGTTATGATGGTTTCATAGAATGATTTCGGTAGTGAACTTTCTTTTTCAATTTCATTGAAGAGTTGGATGAGTATTTGTGTGAGCTCTGCTTTGAATGCCTTGTAGAATTCTGCTGTAATACCATCTGGTCCTGGGCTTTTCTTGGGAGGACTAAATTGCTGTTTCTACTTCAATACTTGATATGGGCCTGTTAAAATGATTTAACTCATCTTGGTTTAGTTTCGGCATGTCAATATTTGCTAGGAAAATGTCCATTTCTGCCAAGTTCACAAATTTATTAGTATAAAGTTTTCAGAAGTATTCCCTTATAATGTTCTGAATCTCGATTGTTTCTCTGGTGATGTTTCTATTCTAATCTCTGAGTTTATTTATTTGGGTTGTTTTCTTCTTTTTCTGATAAGGTTTGCTAAGGGTCTGTCAATTTTGTTAATTTTTTCAGAGAACCGTTTGTTTTGTTGATTCTTTTTATGTTTTTTTGTGGATTCTAATTCATTTAATTCTGATTTAATTTTAATTATTTCTTTCCTTCTACTGGATTGGGGTTTATATTGCTGCTCTTATTTAAGGAGGCTCAGATGCCTTATTAAACCGTTGGTTTCAGATCTTTCCAATTTGTTGATGTAGGAACTCAGAGCTATAAACTTGCCTCTGAGTATTGCCTTTGCTGTGTCCCAGAGGAGCTGGTAATTTGTGTGTTCATTTTTGTTGAATATCATGAACATTTGAATTTCTTTTCTAATCTCTTCCATGACCCACTTGTGATCCAGCAGTGTGTTGTTCAGCCTCCATGTGTTACAGGACTTTCTTTGATGGCTTTTGGTGTTGAGTTCTACTTTTATTCCCTTGTGGTCTGAGAGAATGCAAGGTATAAGTTCAATGTTTTTGAATTTGGACAAGTTTGCTTTGTGGCCTAAAATGTGGACTACTTTGGAAAATGTTCCATGTGTTGCTGAGAAAAAACATGTATTCTTATGCTGCTGGGTGAAATATTTGCTAGATGTCTGTTAAATCTAGTTGATCTATACAGTTGTTTAGATATGCGATTTCTCGAGTTGATCTCTCTAGTGGGGAAAGTGGTGTGTTAAAGTCCCCAACAATTAAAGTCTTTGGATCTATGTGGGATATGAGGAAAAGTAGTGTTTTTTGGATAAATTTAGGAGCTCCGTTGTTTGTTTAATAGGTATTTGCAATTGGAATATTCTCATGCAGGAGATATCCCTTAATTATTAGTATGTAGCGACCTTCTTTATCACTTCTTACTAATTTTAATTTGAAGTCTATTTTATCTGATATTAGGATTGCAACTCTGGCCTGTTTATGAGGGCCGTTTGCTTGGTAGATTTGGTTCCAGCTTTTCATGTTGAAAATGTGCTTGTTTTTATGGGCAAGTCGTGACTCCTGAAGGGAACAGATAGAAGGATCTTGCTTTTAAATCCAACTGGGCAGTCTATGTTGCTTAATTGGAGAGTTAAGTCCGTTAAGGTCCACAGATAGGACTGAGAGGTGTTTGGGAGTTTCTTCCATTTTATGCAACTTCTTGGGGGCTGCAGCAACTGGGTTCTTCCTATGGTTCTTGGATTCTCAGTTTGGGTGTGGTTTCTTGGCATTTATTGTGGTCTTGTTGGTTTTCTCTGTGTAGGAAATCATTAAGAATCTTTTGTAGGGCTGGTGTGGGGGAGATATATTGTTTCAGTTGTTCTTTTGTATGGAAGGTTTTTAGTTTACCTTCGGTTATGAAGGAGAGTTAAGCTGGGTACAGTATTCTTGGTTGATAGTTGTTTGTTTTTAGTGCATGGCATACATCATTCCAGGCTCTTCTTGCTTTGTTTGCCTTTGCTGAGAAATCTGAGGTGATTCTAATTGGTTTCCCTTTATAGGTGATTCATCTTTTCTCCTTGACAGCTTTAAGGATCTTTTCCTTGGTCTGAATTGATCCAGTGTGGATTATAATGTGACAGTGGGATGTCCTATTCTGGTCTGGTCTATTTGAAGTCCTAAAACTTATTGTATCTGAATAGGTCTATCTTTTTTCATGTTTGGGAAGTTTTCTGCTAGGATCCTGTTAAACAAATTTCCTAGAACATTAACTTCTCTTTTTAAGTGCTCCTCTACACCCAGTATCCTCAGATTAGGCCTTCTGATGGTGTCTTCCAAATGTTGAGTAGATCTATCATATTTCTTGGATTTGTCTTGGATGGTTATATGTTTTTTCTCTATAATATCCATGCTGTCTTCGATCCCCGAGATTCAATCTTCTGAATGTTCTAACCTACGATCAAGACTTTCTACTTTGTTTTTTTTTTCTTTTCTTTCTAGTTGCTTGGCTTTGATGGCTTCAAATTCTTTGTTGGAGCTTTGCTTTAGCTCTTGTATGGACTTCTTTACTTCCTTAATTTGGTGTTCAGTGTTTATTCTCAAATCACTTAGTTGATTGGTTATGGTTTCCTTGGACTCCCATTCTTTCTGCTGGGTTCCATTCAGCATTCTCTTTGTGGAATCCTTGAGTTCTTTCAGTTCTCCATTTATGGACTCCATGAATGCCTTTAATGATCTTTGTGTATTCTCATCTTACTCTCACAATTCCTGTATTACTCTTTGATTAGATTCCTCTGGTTCATGCGATTCCAGGGGCTCTCTTTGACTCATTTCAACCTGTTATTTATTTATTTCTGTTTGAGTTCTCTCAAGCTGCTCATGCAATTCCTGTATCAGTCTTTGAGTAGCTTCCTCATGCTCATAATATTCCTGTATTGGTCTTTCTTTTGCCTCCTCTCTCTCCCTATCATGCTCATACAGAGTCCTTTGCAGGTTTTCAATGTTTTCATTTACCATGTTTTCCAGAAGTGTTTGTAGAGCTTTTAGGGAGCTCTCGTCTGGATTATTAATTATCTGTTCTGTCCACTGATTATCATGATTGGGAGTTGAGATACTCGGACTTGCCATTTTTCTTATGTTTTTCCTACTTGTCTTGCCCATTTGGGATGAAAGTAACACTTTTGTGCTAGATCACTATCTTAAGGTAATCATCAACCAACGTCTGTAGTTGCTAAGTCAAAGTCTGCAGATACACTCTAGTTCAACAGATATATCTATTCAACATCAAAACTATGTATTAATGGGTTAAGAACCGCAAAGAAGAATTTGGCAAACCAGAAATTATTAGGTTTAGGGTGAGATATGGGTAAAAATAGGGACAGAAGGATATGGAAAGGCAGAGGGTGAGTTAACTAAGTCCTAATCTCAAAGTGGGAAATAGGTTTGCTAGATTGATAGTAGAGAGAGAGAAAATAAAAGAAGAAAACGATATAAAAAGAGACAAGAAAAAATAGAAAAACAAATATCAAAAATTAAAAAGTGAAACAATTAAAAACTTAAAAATTATGCAAAATTAAAAACGTAATATTCACAGAAGAATGTGGATAGAATAAGATAAGGGTAGGGATAAAAAGGAGATGTGGAAAACTTAAAAAATGCTTAAAATATTACAAAGATATAAATGAATTTAAGTCTAAAATGTTTTGAATTGAGTAATACCTTTCCAGATTAAGTGTGTACACAATGTGGAATAAGATCTAATAATCGACTATTGGTATATATGAGGATAAGCAGAAGAACAATTAAGTCATGCAAAGAGGAACAAAAGAAAAGAAAAGGTGAAAAGAATGAGAAGGAAAGAAAAAAGGATTAAAAGGTCAGTAGCTCTAAACAAAAAAGAAAAAAAAGAAAAGAAAGAAAAAAAAGAAAAGAGAGAAAAAAGCACACACTTATACCCTTAAAATAAAAAGTATAAGAGGAAGATACAAAGTTAATAGAAATCATTTTTTTAAAAAAAGCTCAATATTAATTTTTTTTAAGTTTTAGAAAAAAATTTTTAATAAAAGGTACAAGAAATTTCTTTGATTTTTTTTTTCTGGGGAATGGGAAGATCCTGTATCTCCCTTGTGTCCTTAACCTGTCTCTAGTTGGAGTCTCTGGTCTGCTTGTGGTGTTTGATTTTGCTGTGGCTTGGTTGGTTTCTTAAGTCTGTTAATATGAGCAGGGAGAAAAATGCTCTGCTTACCCAGGATTTTTTGATCCTCCTCCCAGGGTAGTTCAATGGGAGGGAGATCTGCTTTGAGTATCACAAAAGAGGGAGATGGCTGTTTCTTCTAGGTTAGAGATGCTGTGATGAGGCAATGTTCTGGGTAGAGTTGAGGCCTTTCAGCAAACAGTAGCTTTTCCCTGAGGGGCTAGCTTCTGGGTCACTCACAGAGCCCACCCTGGAGCCTTTTTCAGGGTTTATTTTTAGTGTATTTCAATTGATTTTCAAGGCTGCTGTAGGGAGGAGCAGCCTCTCTCTGTGTGTACCCAGTGAAGAAATCCATTCCTGGGGCTTGCGGCCTGTGCTGGGTGACTTTTCCCTGGATGGAGCTGAGCCTAACAGGTCAGGTTAGGTTCCTGTGACCTGCTAAATTACTCTTGTTTTCTTCCAATGCCTGAGTTGGAGCTAGCTGCTCAGCTAGGCCTTTGTCAGTATCAAAGATGGAGATCTCTGGTAGTGGGGAAGGGAGGGGTGGCCTTCCCTCCTCTGATCCCTGAGAAGTAGTGAGGATGTCAAGCTTCTACT
Organism: Dipodomys merriami; assembly: GCF_024711535.1. NCBI lineage: Eukaryota > Metazoa > Chordata > Mammalia > Rodentia > Heteromyidae > Dipodomys > Dipodomys merriami. The sequence goes on from NW_027206382.1 coordinate 115,118, forward strand.
CATGCCAGAATCTTGGTTCCTGTGTCGTCTCTGATCTGCCACCTGCAGGATGAAGATATCTGCTCCTTGTCAGTTCTTGCTGGTGTTGAGTAGAGTCCGCTCACTTGCTGGCTCTGCCTCTGGTGCCTTCGTCCCTTTCTGTGTTGCAGGTATGGCGGCTATAGCCGCCGCCACTGCCGCCACAGATTTTACCGCAGCTGGGGCAGCTGGCAAGTGCTCAGATCTGTCTCCTTGCCTGGATTTTCCCTCTCTGGCCTAACTCTCTGTCCTGTGATGGCACACTTGGTGTGATTCTCTGGCTTAGAACTGTTCACTGGAACAAAAAACCTGCTTTTTATGTGAGAGCTTGTTTAGCCTCCAGCTTCTCCTCCTCCATCATCCCGGATCTCCCTCTGAAACTTTTACTCAACTATTTTTCATTTCAAAGATAGGCAGTCTATTTTTCCAAAAGTTTCCTAGTGTAAAATAACTAATATTTCAATAGAAAGTAGAGTTTATTAATTTCAAGGGAATTTTAGATATACACATGATATTGTAGTAAAGTTTATAGTATATTACTTGAAAAAATTCTGTTCAAACTCTTAAATATTTGTGTGTAATGACAGGGACAGAGGAAGATAATTCATACTGGTTAGGAATTTGCAATGCCTCAAAAATATATTCAATAATTTGTTATAAGCACATAGTCAAACTACCTGATATGGCTTAGTTTTATTTTGTTTCTTAATTTATTCAATATTTTATCATGGATGCATGCACAGTGGTAACATTAAAATTATTAATCAAAATATAAATATTGCAAAATCATAGACAGGTATCATACATCAATAGTTAGCACTTATGATTCTAATAATAATTTTGATGAAGATGATGATGACCACAGTGTAGCCTGATAATGACAAAGTTGTGATTGAAAAGGAAAAATTTTTAGACATCTTTTAAGCCGGATTTCCCACATAGTACTAAAAAGCAATGGATTAATACAATAAGAATAACAAGAGGAGAGTTTCAATATCAAGAAATACAATCACATAAACAGGTGAGAGACTAAAAACCCTTATGTTATTCTTTCAGTCTCTCTAAATATACTCACTTTTCTTGGTACTATTGTTTTCTTATAAATAAAATATTTATTTGCACATGTAGTTTATCCCACGTAGGTAAAATATAATAAGCTGAATGCTTTCTGTTAGAAATGATCTTGTTTGTTCTAGCCTTGGGAATTGAGGAGAAAGCCTTTCACTACCCACATAGCTATTGGCTTAGTTATATATCCCTAGAAGTTAACAACACATGCCTCAAGCATGCTTCACTCATTAGGCAGAAATCCATGATCAGTTTTAGTTTCCATCCAGTTAACTGGAGAATATCTATGTATAAATTTATTAAGCACACTTGCCAACAAATAAAGCAATAAGAAAAATTTTGATGGACTAAGATGTAGTTTTCAACTTCGTGTGATTAGTTCAAATACCATTCACATAAAGACATTATTCATTAACCAATGTTTTCCAATGACATATTCTTCAATATAGCTGTAAACACATGACACAATTTACATAATGCCACTTACATATCTGGAGTTACCTTAAAAAGACACGGTTCTCAGAGCCAGGAGGAAAATTTATTTTTATTTCCTCATGAAACAATTTGTGACTTTATACCAGTAAACTGAATTTGACTCTTTCCTTATTTGTGAGCTAGATGGAAAACGTAAGAACCCTTCACTTTTCTTTTTTTTTTTTTTTTTGCTCTAGAAGTCAACAAATATATTTTTCAATACTTCTGGTAGATTACATCCATTTACAGATGAGAAATGTAAGGCCAGTAGCCAATGTAATGAGTAAATAATGATACTAGAATTTATGTCTGAGCTCTTCACTCTGTGTACTTACATGCAGAAGTAATTTGGTGATGGAAAGAACCAATATGAAAAGTCTATGGGGAAAAACATACTTTGTAAAAGTTTGTTTAAGTCTAGGTGACCAGTGATGATTACATGAAACAGGCTGGTGTCAGGGGCATAATAAGGAGTACATAGAAATCATATTAGTGACAGAAGTTCAGAAAATCTTGATCATTCATCTTATCTAATGGGTGGGAGCGGAAGGGTAAGAAGAAATCTAAAGGGTTCTACATCTCTGGCCAGGCAACTATGTTAGAGATATTCTTGGTGATAGGGATTGCAGGTGGAAATGATGGATTTAGGGGAAAAAAACTCTGATATTTCTTAAGTTTATATTAAACACATGCAAAGATAGGTTTGTTTAGACATTATCAAAATATCCATGACCATGAATATGAAAAAGAATAATAAAATCGGGGGCATTATTAAAGGGAAGAGGAAAAGGAAAGTCCTGACACAATTTTGAACAATGTGTTTACCAGTGTGGACAAGATAGGAAGAATGAGATAAATAAGGAAACAAGAAAGTAATAAACGCAGATTTACAGAAGTAAAGAAAGGAAAGAATTTGCAGGAAGAATAGGTCAAAAATGTTACAGAGATATTGAAAGAAATATGCTATTTGGATTTGAAAACTAAAAAGATATAGACAATTTAAATAAGAACAGTGTTTTGGAGATATCTCCATGATGAAATAACCCTGTCAATCAACCTGCCACAAATTCTTATATGTAGGAAGTGCTCTTATAAACTTCAAGCTTTTATTCAATGGAAGAGTTCAGACATTACCCTCACCACTAGGATTACATTCCTAAAAGGATAAGGCATTTTGCTTTAATGCCTTTCTTTCATTTTCTCTTACACATTGGCAAGTAGTGGAGGATTCTGATGTAAAAATAATACAATGATAACTTGTAATAACACAACATCTAGGATCTAGTGTTAATTCGGTATTTACTAATTAGCTCCAAAAATTATGGATATTTATATTTCTCCTGGGTAAACTAATGAGCTCCAAGAAAATGTCCCTAAAGAGCATTTCAAATCTCATATCACTGTTTGTCTCAAAATACTTTAAATTATACGCCCTCTAATGTGGGCATAGGGTTATAATGTGGAACTTTCCCCTTCAGATAGTGAGTACTACCCTATGGCTTAAAATGGAGAAAGTACCCTCACGCATAGACTGGGTGTGTGCTCACAAGTAGTGGTACTTGAACAAGGGAAAACATGGGACCTATGTTTCTTTGGGGCTGGATTACTTCACTTAATATATTTTTTTCTAAGTCTTTCCATTTCCTAACAAATGGAGCATTGTTATTCTTTCTGATGGAGGCAAATAATTCCTTCGTTTATATATTCCACATTTTCTTGATTCATTCATCTACTCAAGGGCATCTGGGTTGGTTCCATATCGTAGCTATGGTAAATAATACTGCAATAAACATGGTTGTGATGGAAGATTTAATATGGTCTTGTTTGTGATCATTTGGGTAAATGCCCCAAAGTGGGGTTGCTGGGTCATAGGAGAGCTTAGGAGTTTTTTGAGGATCCTCCATACAATTTTTCCAAAGTGGTTGAACAAGTTTACACTCCCAATAACAATGAAGTAAGATACCCTTCTGGCCACATCCACTCCAGCATCTGTTATTATTGTTCTTGTCTGTGGCCATGGCATCTCCATGTTTTTTTTGATTTGCATTTGGGGAGGTCGGGGATTTCTTCATGTGTCTATTGGCAATCCTTCTTTCCTCTTCACAGAATTTTCTCTGTAAGTCTTTAGCTCACTTATTTTTTTTATTTTTATTTTGAAAATAGTGTACAGAGGAGTTACAATTACATGGGCAATATAATGAGTACATTTCCTATCAAGCATTTTAGCCTCCTCCTTTGTTTCCCCTTTCTGTCCTTTGCCATCCTCTTCCCACCCACCCCCAATCCTCATTGCCTCCCCCACGAATGTTGTAAAGTTCGTTTTCGAAATAACGACTTGTACATCTCATTGTTGCAATGTAGCTCACTTATTTATTGGGCAGTTGTTTCTTTGAGGATTTGTTGTTGGGGGATTTAATGTTTTGAGTTCCAGGTATAGTTAACATATGGGAACCTTGTCCAATGTATGGCTAGTGAATATCTTCTCCCAATAAGTAGGCTTTATATGATCTTGCAAGCTATATCCTTTGCCATGCAGAAACTCTGCAATTTCATGCAATCCCATTTTTCCAAATTTTCTTGATTTGTTGTGTTTCTGCGTCTCTTTTAAGAAACTTTCGGCCTATGCCAAGGAGATCTAATAATGAGTTCAGACCTGTAATGATTTTAGAGTGTCTACTTTGACTCCGAGGTCCTTGATCCATTTGGATTTGATTCTGGTGCAGAATGACATGTATGGATCTATTTTTTTATTTTCTACAAGTAATTAACCAATTTTGCCAGCACCATTTACTGTAGAGGCTGTTTTTCTTCCATTCTATTTTTTTAGCTCCCTTATCAAATATTAAGTGACTATAGGTCTGTGGGTTTATTTTTGGGTTTTCAATTCTATTCCATTGGTCCTGAGGTCTGTTCTTGTGCCAGTACCAAGCTGTTTTGATTATAATGGTTTTGTAGTACTGTTTTAAATTTGGTATTGATATTCCTCCAGCACTGTTCTTTCTGTTAAGGATCGTTTTAGCTATTAGGGTCTTTTATTGTTCCATATGAATTTTTGGATTGCCTTTTCTATTTTCTTGAAGAATGAGGTTGGAATATTGATAAGTATCACATTGGATTTGTAGATAGCCTTGGGAAATGTTGCCATTTTTACAATGTTGATTCTTCCAATACAGGAGCATGGGAGTTTTTTTTGTCCATTTCTAAGTTGTGTTTTGATTTCCTTTTTCAAGTTTTTAAAGTTTTCATCATAGAGATCCTCCATTTCTTTGGGTATATTAATTTCTAGGTATTTTATTTTTTGTGGGGTATTACAAATAAAGTTGTTTTCTGGATTTCAGCACGTTTTTCTCATTGTTGGCATACAGAAAAGCCATTGATTTTTGAAGGTTAATTTTATACTCTGTTACTTTACCAATATTTTTAGTCACCATGAATAATTTGAGAGTGGAGTCTGTGGTTTCTTTAAATACAAGATCATGTCATCTGCAAAGAGGGAGAGTTTTACTTCTTCTTTCCCTATTTGGATCTTGTTTTATGGTTAAACCAGGCACTTTAATTCTAAATTGAAGAGAAGTGTAGAGAGTGGACATTCTTGTTCGTTCCTTAGTTAAGAGGAAATGGCTTTAGTTTTTCACCATTAAGTATAATGCTGGCTGTACTTTTGTCATATAGAGCCTTTGTTGTGCTGAGGAATGTTCCCTGGATTCCTAATTTTTGCAGAATCTGCAACGTAAAGGGGGTGTTGGATCTTGTCAAATGCTTTATGTGGTTCTTGTCCTTTCTCTTGTTGATATGATGAATTATATTAATTGTCTTGCATATATTGAACCAACTTTGCAAGAAATGAAACCTGAAAAGAATCCTGTTTGATCGTGATGTATGATTTTTTTGGATGAATTGTTGAAGTCGATTGGCCAAAAGTGTGTTGAGAATTCTTGCATTAATGATCATCCCAGAAATGGGTCTATAGTTCTCTTTCTTTGATGACTTCCTGCCTGGTTTTGGGATGAGGGTTTTGATGGCTTCATAGAATGAGTTTGGTAGTGAACTTTCTCTTTCAGTTTCATTGAAGATTTGGAGGAGTGTTGGTGTGAGCTGTTCATGAAGGCCTTGTAGAATTCCACTGTAAAACCATCAGGATCTGGGCTTTTGTTAGATGGGAGAACTCTTACTGCTGTTTCTATTTCAATGTTGGATATGGGCCTGTTAAGATGGTTTAACTCATCTTGGTTTAGTTTCGGCATGTCAATATTTGCTAAGAAAAGGTCCATTTCTGCCAAGTTCTCAAACTCATTAGCATAAAGTTTTGAGAAGTATTCCCTTATAATGTTCTGAATCTGGTTGTGTCTCTGGTGATGTTTCCATTCTTATCTCTGAGTTTATTTTGTTGTGTTCTCTTGTTTTTCTGATAAGATTTGCTAAAGTTCTGTCAATTTTGTTAATTTTATCGATGAATCAACTCTTTCTTTTGTTGATTCTTTCTATTTTTTTTGGATTCTATTTCTTTAATTCTGATTTAATATTAATTATTTATTTCCATCTACTGGATTGGGGATTATCTTGTTGCTCTTATTCAAGGAGGCTCAGATGTCTCATTAAATTGTTGGTTTCAGATCTGTAGAAGTTGTTTGGGTTGGAACTCAGAGCTATAAACTGGTCTCTGAGTACTGCCTTTGCTGTGTCCCAGAGTAGCCGGTAATTTGTGTGTTCATCTTTGCTGAATATCATGAATATTTGAATTTCCTTTCTAATGTCTTTCATGACCCACTGGTCATTCTACAGTGTGTTTGTTTATCAGCCTCCATGTGATACAGGACGTTCTTCAGTGTCTTTTGGTGGTGAGTTCTAATTTTATTCCCTTGTTGTGTGAGAATGCAAGGTATAATTTCAATGTTTCTGAATGTGGAAAAGTTTGCTTTGTCACTTAAAATGTGGTCTATTTTGGAAAATGTTCCATGTGCTGCTGATAAAAATGTGTATTCTGATGCTGCTGGGTGAAATATTTGGTCGATGTCTGTTAAATCTAGTTGATATATGCAGTTGTTTAGATCTCTCTGTTTCTGTTTCTCTGTTGAGTTTTTGCCGAGTCGATCTATCTAGTGGGGAAAGTGGTGTGCTAAAGTCCCAAACAATTAATGTCTTTGGAGCTATGTCAGATTTGAGGGAAAGTAGTGTTTCTTGAATAATTTGGGTGCTTGGTTGTTTGCTGAATAGATGGTTTGAATTGTAATATTCTCGTGAAGGAGAGATCCCTTAATTAGTAAGTAGCAACCTTCCTTATCTCTTCTCACTAAATTTAATTGGAAGTCTATTTTATCTGTTATTAGGATTGAAACTTCCACCTGTTAATGGGGGCTGTTTGCTTGGTAGATTTTGTTCCAGCCTTTCACACTGAAAATGTGTTTGTTTTTATGAGTAATATGTAACTCCTGAAGGCAGCAGATAGAAGGATATTGCTTCTTAATCCAACTTGACAGTCTATGTCGCTTAATTGAGAGTCAATCCGTTAATGTTGAGAGTTTGGTTTGAGACATGTTTGGGAGTTCCTGACATTTTATGCCCCTTCTTAAGGGCTACAGCAACTGGGTTCTTCCTATGGTTCTTGGATTCTCAGTTTGGGTGTGGTTTCTTGGCCTTTATTGTCATCTTGTTGGTTTTCTATGTGTAGGGCATGGTGAAGTGTCAAGTATAGGGCTTGGTGGATATATATTGTTTCAGTTGTTCTTTGGTATGGAAGGTTTTTATTTGGCCTTCGGTTATGAAGGAGAGTATAGGTGGATACAGTATTCTTGGTTGATAGTTGTTTGTTTTTAGGGCATGGCATATGTCATTCCAGGCACTTCTTGCTGTCTCCGCTGAGATATCTGAGGTTATTCTAATTGGTTTCCCTTTGTAAATGGTTGATCTTTTCTCCTTGACAGCTTTAAGGATTTTTTCCTTGGAATTGATCCTGTGGGGATTATAATGTCACGGTGGGATATCCTGTCCTTGTCTGGTCGATTTGGGGTACTAAAAGCTTCTTGAATCTGAATAGGTCTATCTTTTTGCATGTTTGTGAAGTTCTCTGCTTGGAACATGTTAACCAAATTTCCTAGACCATTAACTTCTGACTCTAGGTTCTCCTCTATACCGATTATCTTCAGATTAGGCCTTCTAAGGGTGTCTTCCAAATGTTGAATAGATCCAACATATTTCTTGGATTTGTCTTGGATAGTTGTATTCTCATTCTTTATAATAACCTGGCTGTCTTCAATCCCTCAGATTCAATCTTGTGCATGGTCTACCCTGCTCTCAAGACTTTCCACTTTGTTTTTAATTTCTTTTCCTTCTATTTGGTCAGCTTTGATGACTTCAAATTCTTTGTTGGAGCTTTGTTTTAGATCTTATATGAACTTCATTACTTCCGTAATTTGGTTTTATGTTTATTCTCAAATCACTTAGTTGATCGGTTATGGTTTCCTTGGACTCCCATTCATTCTGTAGGGCTCCATTCAACATTCCCTTTCTGGTCTCCCTGACTTCTTTCAGCTGTCTTTTATTGAATTCCATGAATGCCTCTATTTGGTAAGAAAGTAACACCATTTTTGTGCTAGAACACTATTTTAAGGAAGGCATCAACCAAAGTCCTATAGTTGCACAGTCAAAAATCTGGGCCTTTTGTCAGTATCAATTTCTGGGCCTTTGTCGGTATCAAAGATGTAACTCTCTGGTTTCTGAGGAGTGAGGATGTCAGGGTTCTACTCATGCCAGTCTTCGTTTCTGGGCTCTCTGTGGTCTGCGATCTGCCGCATGAATATATCTGTTCCTTGTCAGTTCTTCCTGGTGTTGAGTAGAATATGCACACTGTGTCTGGCATCTTTTTGACTGGACTTTCACTGTAGGCATGGTGGCTCCGGCGCTGATGCTCAGATCTGTTTCCTTGCCTGGATATTCCATCTCTGGCCAAACTCTCTGTACTGTGATGGCACATTGGGTGTGATTCTCTAGCCTAGCACCGTTGATTGGAACACTAAAACTGTTGTCTACGCAAAAGCTTGTTTAGCCTAGACCTTCTGCCATCTTCCTCTGAACTCTAGATTATGACTTTTTATACTCTAACTTGGGACAATGATCTGCTGTCAGTGGTTTTCTTCTTTTCTCCTTCTTTTGCCCTTCCACTTACATAATTTTTATTTAAAGAAACATATTTGAGCTTGTATTTCTAAATTCTTCAAAATTATCTGAATTTCATTATACTTCTGGCAGCCTCCTATATATTTCTCAAGGGAATATTTTGTCACTACCATTTTTATCCTATATGATATTGGATATCGTTCTGCCTAGTTCAGTGCAAGATATAAATTACACTCATCCAGATATTTCAACACTTGTACCACCATAAACTCCTTTCTTATGTAGAAACCATGATTTTAGTATTTCTGGGGAGGTGTCATCTGTCATTTTTGAATTACCCTAAGTGATACTTATATGCAAACATGTTTTAAACCAATATGCCATTCAGTAGATGAACGACTCAACAAAATGTGATTATATATATATATATATATATATATATATATATATATATATATATTATATATGGTTGAATTCTATGCTTCCAATTCAATAGGAAATGGAAACATTTTTAAAAATCGTGCTAAATAAAATAAGCAACACTCAAAGAAACAGATTCCTTAGTTTCCCTCATTTTAATAATAGGAAATTTATAGATTAACACTAGCAGATGAGCAGAATGGCTCAAAAGCTTTGTATATAGGACCATACAAGATCATCTTGAGCAAAATGAACACCTAGATATGGAAATAGAGGTTTTTCTTTGTGGTTGTTTTTTTTAATGTACTATGTGATTTATTTTTTCTTTTGTGTTTTACCCTATAGTTTATCCACTGCTGTATTTGATTTCAGTACTGTGTGTATTGCACATGCATTGATCTTAATTTGACAAAATAACATGAACAACAAATTGGAGAGACAAAGGACAAAGGGTAAACCAATGCAATAGCATACTCACAAGACAACATGTTGGAAATTTACATTACAACTTGTGAGGGGTTTGGGGGGAAAGGAAAAGTGTGAGACAAATGAGGTAGTGGGTAAAATTTTGACATGTTATGTATTCAATACCTTACAATTAATGCAACCCCTGTATATATCACCTTAAAGATAAAATTAAACTAAAAATGAAGTATACATGAATAAATAAAGTATACATAAAGTATAATTTCACTGTATTGCTATAGTAAATATTATTCTATGTGCATTACCTTTTTAAAAATGAACACTATTTGGCATCTATGTTGAGTTAATTACACCTTTCTTTATCAGAGGTTCATAAACTTGAATGTTATCCAAATATACAATATTTTCTCAATAGACCTGCCATAATTTAAAAAAAAATTAAGTTTGGTATTGTCTGATAGTAAAACAGAAAACAGTTTAATTCTTTGGAAACTCCTAGCTTTTAAAACTGAATAATTGTTAAAAAGAGAGAATATATGTGTTCGTCAAAGTTCTTTCAAATACTAAGTACTCATTTTCAAATACTGAACATTCCATATCAGAGATATTCAAAGTAGTACCTGTTTGCATGTTATTTAATTCTGCAATAGCTGTAGTTTCTAATGGGGTGTTACATACTGAGAAATCAACAGAAAAAAATAGCCACATTCTGGTGGGAGATATAACTACAATGTATGTGTAATAATTAATTCCTCAAGAATAAACATTTGTTCATCAGAGTAAGCTATTATTTCTGTGACCATCTATCCCAAGCTTTAATGCCATAAGGTCTTCCTAGCCCAACAGTTTCCAATTTGTAGGGTGCACCTTAAAATTCCCTTAATTCACATCATGAATAGCTTATCACTATTGTGAAAAAACTACCGCACTTGTGCTAATATGATGCCTTCCTATTGTGGAAAGTACACTACACTAAACTTTGCTGCAACATTTTTCTGATTTCTAGAAATCAGGACACTTGCAAATATTATTTATATTTTTTATCTATCATAGATATTCAGGAGGCTAAGATCAGAAGATTATGGTTCAAAGTCCACCCAGTCAGGAAGATTCTTTAGATTCTTATCTCCCATAAACTTCTCAGGAAAACATAGACTCAAGTGGCACTGAGGTTTAAGATGTAGGGCATGAGCCTTGAGCACAAACCGGCTCAAAGGGAGTGGCCAGGCCCAGAGTTCAAACCTGAGGACACACCAAAAAATAAAAACCAACTCCAACCCTAGCATTTTTCTCATTTTATACAGAGGCATGTAATTAAGGAAATTTCTTCCTGTATTACGAATAGATAGAAGACCAAGACCTCACACAATTACTCTCTTCATACCATGTTACACCAAAGCCTCAAAAAATTGCTTGTTCTAAATTTATAAATTAATATCATCCATTTGTTGGCAATTCTGTCTAGATTATTAATACGATCATTTTATACATGAACTGTTGGAATTATCAATTAGGCAAATAAAATGCCAGCTTCATTTGTGAATTTGTCAATTAAAACCTCTACTTAAAAAGAATTTTGCAGTATCCTATAGAATATGACATTACAAACAAAACCAAAATATTTATTTTAAATCTGAATTCTAATTTAGCAAGGTCTACAAAGTCCTACATTAGATGACTTTTGTATTTTTTCCAGCCTTAAACTTTTGTAATCCTTCATTATTTCTTTGAAATCCAACAGAATGATGCTTAGTTTTTCGAATTTTTGATTGGGAATCATGAGCCATTTTGCATCTAGGAATGTTGTGTAATGAAGAGAGCATTTAAAACACAACTGAGGATTATATATGAGTTGCATTTCAATAGGAAACTTGCCTTCTCAAAATATAATGACAAAATTAGCCCAAACTTCCAACTGTGTATTCCTCTCTTGTTGTTTGGCTTGTTTCATTGAGACAAAATTATACTACCTGGACCAGGGAACGTATCACTATGTAATCCCACTCTCTAATCTCCTGTCTTATTCTGAGGGCTAGAATTCCAAGATTTTATCAAATTGCCCTGCCATAGTTTGATGGTTTATTTAATCTAGATACAGACTAGCAATTCTGAACTTCTCGTATGATCTTATACATTAGACTGACTGCTCAAACCGTTTATGTACTATTTTCAAAGATGTTTTATCATTTGACACAGGATATGAACATTTTCAGATGCACCTGCAGGGGTCTCTGATTCATTCTTCCATGGATCCAATCCCTTTAATAATGATTACTTGAATTTCTTGTTATCTCTGGTCCCTAGGTATGGAATATTCTCAAACTTCTTTGAAGAAATTTCACTTGAGGACTTTCTTTTTTTTTTTTTTTTTTTTTTTAAAGTTTTAACCTTGACATTCTTTTTTTTTTTTTTTAATTGTATTTTATTTTATTTGAGAACATACTGTACAGAGGGGCTACAATTACATGGGCAGGATAATGCATACATTTCTTACCAAGCATTGCAGCCTCCTCCTTTGTTTACACTTCACTTCCCTTCCCCGCCTCCCCCCTCCCCCCACCCAATTTTACCCCCCTCCCCCCACCCAATTATACCCCCCTCCCCCCCCACACCGACATTGTAAAGCTGGTTTTGACATGACATTTTGTACTTCTCATTGTTGCAACAGGTCCACCTGAATCCTTAAACGACTTGTTTGTCCCCATCTCCTCCACATGTTATACTGACATCAAATATAGTGAAAGCGGGGGTTACACTGTGGGGGAGGGACATACAAAGCAACAAAGAAATAATCTTATAAATGCATTAGAAACACATGCATGAAAGAAACGAAAACATTAAAATACTTATTTAAGGGTTCATGTTCCTAACATCACATTATCTGGCCTTTTCCGCTTGACTCATACCTATACTAGATATTGCAAATAAGGGAAACCATGGGACCTATGCTTCTTTGGGCCTGGCTTATTTCACTTAATATAATTTTTTCCAAACCTTTCCATTTCCTAACAAATGGGGAAATGTCATTCTTTCTGATGGAGGCATAGAATTCCATTGTGTATATATACCAGATTTTCTTGATCCATTCATCTACTGAGGGGCATCTGGGTTGGTTCCATATCTTAGCTATGGTAAATAATGCTGCAATAAACATAGTTGTGCTGGTAGCTTTAGGGTGGTCTTGTTTGTAAACATTTGTGTAAATGCCCAAAAGTGGGATTGCTGGATCATAGGGGAGATCTATGTGAAGTCTTTTGAGGAACCTCCATACTGCTTTCCAAAGTGGTTGAACAAGTTTACATTCCCACCAACAATGAAGTAAGGTTCCTTTCTGTCCACATCCCCTCCAGCATCTGTTGTTATTAGAGTTCTTGATTTTTGCTGTTCTAACTGGAGTGAGGTGATATCTCAATGTTGTTTTGATTTGCATTTCTTTTATGGCTAGGGATGTTGAACATTTCTTCATGTGTCTATTGGCCATCCTTCTTTCTTCTTCAGAGAAGCTTCTCTTTAAGTCTTTCGCCCACTTATTTATTGGGCAGTTGTTTCTTTGAGGATTTGTTGTTGGGTGGTTTAATTTTTTGAGTTCCAAGTATATTTTAGATATGAGACCCTTGTCCGTTGTATGGCTAGTAAAGATCTTCTCCCAATCGGTGGGCTTTCTATTGATCTTGCCAGCTATGTCATTTGCCCTGCAGAAGCTCTGCAATCTTATGCAATCCCATTTTTCCAACCTTTCTTTGATTTGTTGTGCTTCCGGGTCTCTATTCAGAAAATTTCGACCTGAGCCAAGGAGACCTAGGGTTTCTCCTATTCCATCCTGTAATGTTTTCAGAGTGTCTGCTTTGAGTTCAAGGTCTTTGATCCATTTGGAGTTGATTCTGGTGCAGGGTGATATATAAGGATCTAGCTTTAGTTTTCTACATGTAGTTAACCAATTTTGCCAGCACCATTTACTGAAGAGGCTGTCTTTCTTCCATTGTATTGTTTTAGCTTCCTTATCGAAGATTAGATGGCTATAGGTCTGTAGGTTCATTTCTGGGTTTTCAATTCTATTCCATTGGTCCTGAGGTCTATTCTTATGCCAATACCAAGCTGTTTTGATTACTATGGCTTTATAGTAGAGTTTGAAATTTGGTATTGATATTCCTCCAGCAGTGTTCTTTCCGTTGAGGAGCGTTTTTGCTATTCGGGGTCTTTTATTGTTCCATATGAATTTTTGGATTGCCTCCTCTATTTCCTTGAAGAATGAGGGTGGAAATTTGATAGGTATCGCGTTGAATTTGTAGATAGCCTTGGGAAGTATTGCCATTTTCACGATGTTAATCTTGCCAATCCAGGAGCATGGGAGGTTTTGCCATTTTTTAAGTTCTGTGTTGATTTCCTTTTTCAAGATTTTAAAGTTTTCATCATAGAGGTCCTTCACTTCTTTGGTTAAGTTAATTCCTAGGTATTTTATTTTTTGTGGGGCTATTACAAATGGAGTTGCTTTCCTAATTTCAGCCACACTTTTCTCATTGTTGGCATATAGAAAAGCCTTTGATTTTTGGGGGTTAATTTTATATCCTGCTACTTTGCCAAAGTTTTGAATCCGCTTGAGTAATTTGGGAGTGGAGTCTATAGGATTCTTTAAATACAAGATCATGTCATCTGCAAAGAGGGAAAGTTTTATTTCTTCTTTCCCTATTTGGATCCCCTTTATGTCTGCATCTTGCCTTATTGCTGTAGCTAGGCATTCTAATACTAGATTGAAGAGAAGTGGAGAGAGTGGGCATCCTTGTCTTGTTCCTGAGTTAAGAGGAAATGGCTTTAGTTTTTCACCATTGAGTATAATGCTGGCTGTAGGTTTGTCATATACAGCCTTTATTGTATTGAGGAATGTTCCATGGATTCCTAATTTTTCCAGAACCTTCATCATAAAGGGGTGTTGGATCTTGTCAAATGCTTTTTCTGCATCTATTGAGATAACCATGTGGTTCTTATTCTTGCTCCTGTTGATGTGATGAATAATATTAATTGATTTGCGTATATTGAACCAGATTTGCATCCCTGAAATGAATCCTGTTTGATCATGGTGTATGATTTTTTGGATGAATTGTTGAAGTCGATTGGCCAAAATTTTGTTGAGAAGTTTTGCATCAATGTTCATCAAAGAAATGGGTCTATAGTTCTCTTTCTTTGATGAGTCCCTGCCTGGTTTTGGGATGAGGGTTATGATGGCTTCATAGAATGTGTTGGGTAGTGAGCTTTCTCTTTCAATTTCATTGAAGAGTTGGAGGAGTATTGGTGTGAGCTCTGCTTTGAAGGCCTTGTAAAATTCCGCTGTAAAACCATCTGGTCCTGGACTTTTCTTAGCTGGGAGGTCTCTTATTGCTGTTTCTATTTCAATGCTTGATATGGGCCTCTTAAGCTGGTTTAACTCATCTTGGTTTAGTTTTGGCATGTCAATATTTGCTAGGAAAAGGTCCATTTCTGTCAAGTTCTCAAACTTATTAGCATAAAGTTTTGAGAAGTATTCCCTTATAATGTTCTGAATCTTGGTTGTTTCCGTGGTGATGTTTCCATTCTCATCTCTGAGTTTATTAATTTGGGTGTGCTCTCTCCTTTTTCTGATAAGGTTTGCTAAGGGTCTGTCAATTTTGTTAAGTTTTTCGAAGAACCAACTCTTTGTTTTGTTGATTCTTTCTATAGTTTTTTTGGATTCTAATTCATTTAATTCTGATTTAATTTTGATTATTTCTTTCCGTCTACTGGATTGGGGTTTATCTTGCTGCTCTTTTTCAAGGAGGTTTAGATGTGTCATTAAATTGTTAGTTTCCGATCTCTCCAATTTGTTGATGTAGGAGCTCAGAGCTATAAACTTTCCTCTGAGTACTGCCTTTGCTGTGTCCCAGAGGAGATGGTAATTTGTGTGTTCATTTTTGTTGAATAGCATGAACATTTGAATTTCCTTTCTAATCTCTTCCATGACCCACTCATGATTCACAGTGTGTTGTTCAGCCTCCATGTGATACCGGACTTTCTTTGGTGGCTTTTGGTGTTGAGTTCTAATTTTATTCCCTTGTGGTCAGAGAGAATGCAAGGTATAACTTCAATGTTTCTGAATTTAGACAAGTTTGCTTTGTGGCCTAAAATGTGGTCTATTTTAGAAAACGTTCCATGTGCTGCTGAGAAGAACGTGTATTCTGATGTTGCTGGGTGAAATGTTCGGTAAATGTCTGTTAAGTCTAGTTGATCTATGCAGCTGTTTAGATCTACGGTTTCTCTGTTGAGTTTTTGCCGAGTTGATCTATCTAGTGGGGAGAGTGGTGTGTTAAAATCCCCAACGATAAATGTCTTTGGATCTATCTGGGATTTGAGGGAAAGTAGTGTTTCTTTGATAAATTTGGGTGCTCCATTGTTTGGCGAATAGATATTTAGAATTGTAATATCCTCATGAAGGAGAGATCCTTTCATTAGTATGTAGCGACCTTCTTTATCTCTTCTCACGAATTTTAATTTGAAGTCTATTTTATCTGATATTAGGATTGCAACTCCCGCCTGTTTATGAGGGCCGTTTGCTTGGTAGATTTTGTTCCAGCCTTTAACCTTGAAAATATGTTTGTTTTTACGGGCAAGATGTGACTCCTGCAGGCAGCAGATAGAAGGGTCTTGTTTTTTAATCCAACTAGACAGTCTATGTCGCTTAATTGGAGAGTTCAGTCCGTTAACGTTAAGAGATAGGACTGAGAGGTATTTGGGAGTTCCTGCCATGTTATCCACCTTCTTGGGGGCTGTGAAAACTGGGTTCTTCCTAAGGTTCTTGGATTCTCAGTTTGGGTGCAGTTTCTTGGCCTTTGTTGCGTTCTTGTTGGTTTTCTATGTGTAGGACATCTTTAAGAATCTTTTGCAGGGCTGGTTTGGTGGAGATGTATTGTTTCAATTTTTCTTTGCTATGGAAGGTTTTTATTTGGCCTTCAGTTATGAAGGAGAGTTTAGCTGGTTACAGTATTCTTGGTTGATAGTTGTTTGTTTTTAGGGCATGGCATACGTCATTCCAGGCTCTTCTTGCTTTGATTGTCTCTGCTGAGAAATCTGAGGTAATTCTAATTGGTTTCCCTTTATAGGTGATTAACCTTTTCTCCTTGACAGCTTTAAGGATCTTTTCCTTGGTCTGGGTTGATCCTGTGTGGATTATAATGTGACGGTGGGATGTCCTATTCTGGTCTGGTCTATTTGGGGTTCTAAAAGCTTCTTGAATCTGAATAGGCCTATCTTTTTGTATGTTTGGGAAGTTCTCTGCTAGGATCCTGTTAAACAAATTTCCTAGACCATTAACTTCTGTTTCTAGGTGCTCCTCTACACCCATTATCCTTAGATTGGGCCTTCTGATGGTGTCCTCCAGGTGTTGGATAGACCTATCATATTTCTTGGACTTGTCTTGGATGGTTGTATGTTCTTTCTCTATAATATCTAGGCTGTCTTCAATCCCTGAGATTCGATCTTCTGCATGGTCTAACCTGCTGTCAAGACTCTCTACTTTGTTTTTTATCTCTTTTCCTTCTAATTGGTCAGCTTTGATGGCTTCAAGTTCTTTGTTGAAGCTCTGTTTTAGGTCTTGTATGAATTTCTTTACTTCCTTAATTTGGTGTTCAGTGTTTGTTCTCAAATCACTTAGTTGATTGGTTATGGTTTCTTTGGACTCCCATTCCTTCTGTTGGGTTCCATTCAGCATTCCCTTTGTGGTCTCCCTGACTTCCTTCAGCTCTTTGTTAATGGATTCCATGAATGTCTTTAGTGATCTTTGTGTATTCTCTACCTGGTCTCTTAATTTGTGAATTACTCTTTGATTAGTTTCCTCCCTTCTGTGGGATTCCTGCAGTTCTCTTTGAGTGTTCTCTGCCTGCTCACGCCATTCCTCCCTTTCTCTTTGAGTATTCTCAAGTTGTTCACGCAAATCCTGTATCAGTTTTTGAGAAGCTTCCTCACGCTTATGATATTCCTGTATAAACTTCTGGGATGCCTCCTCTCTCTCCCTATCACGCTCATACAGAGTCCTTTGTACATTGTCAAACTTCTCATTTATCATGTTTGCTATTAGTGTTTGTAGAGCTATTTGGGAACTCTCCTCTGGATTATTCTTTATCTGTTCTAATCCCTGATTATCAAGGTTGGGAATTGAGATACCCGAATTTGCCATTTTTCTTGTGTTTTTCCGGCTTACTCGGCCCATTTGAGATAAAGATTGCACCCGTTTTGTGCTAGAACACTATCTTAAGGCAACCATCAACCAAAGTTTGCATTTGTACAGTCAATAGTCTACAGATACAATCTAGTTCAACAGATACATCTATTCAACATCAAACGACTATATGTTAAAGGACTTCGAACCGCAGAAAAGAATTTGGAAAACCAGAAATTATTAGGATTAGTGAGAGATGTGGGTAAAAAATAGGAATAGATTGGTGTGGGGAGGCACAGGGAGAGTTAACTATGTCCTAATCACAGTGCAGGAAATGGGTTGGGTAGGATGCAAGTAGAGAGAGAGAGAAAAAGAAGAGACGGAAAGGGGAATAAAGAGAGACCAGAAAAAGAATAGAAACGTAAAAATTAATGTTATTATAGAGGTTATAAGACCGTCTATTTAGAGAGGAATGTGAATATGTTCAGAGAAGGGGAGGGACATAGAGGAGATGTGAAAAGCTTTAAGGGAGAAGAAAAGATCAGAAGTTCAGTAGAGCTAGATAAAAAACAAAAAGATAATTAAGAAAGAAAGAAAAAGAGAAAGAAGACAAGAAAAGAAAGGAAAACTCTCATTCATGTAATTCTGAAATAAAAATTATAAGATGAGAAAAAAAAAGTTACTGGAAAACAATTATTTTTTCAGAAGAGGCAAAAATTAAAGATTAATAAAAGTTTTAGAAGGGAAAAAAATTTTTATACATATATATATATATATATATATATATATATATAAGGTAACAAAAAACAAAAAACAAGCAAAAAAAAAGAAAAGAAGTAGAAGAAGAAAAAAAAAAAAAAGTCTTTTGATTTTTTTTTTTTGGGGGGGGGAGGAGTGGGAGGAATCCTGTATCTCCCTTTTGTCTGCAACCAGTCTCTTGTTGGAGTCTCTGGTCAGCTTGAGGTCCTGTGGCTTGATTGGTTTCTTAAGTCGGTTTGTTGGAAGAGGCAGAAAAATGCTCTGCTTTACCCAAGATTTTGAGATCCCCCTCCCAGGTTAGTTTTCTGGGAGGGTGGTCTGCTTTGAGAGTCACAAAAGAGGGGGATGTGGTGATGAGGCTAGGTTCTGGGTAGAGTTGAGGCCTTTCAACAAACAGTAGCTTTTCCCTGGGGCTATTTTGTGATAAATCTCAGCGCCCAGCCTGGAGCCATTCTCAGGGTTTCTGTTTTTCAATTGATTGTGGTGGCTGCTAGAGGGAGGGGCAGCCTCTGGCTCTGGTTACCCAGTGAGGCTAGGCTGGCGCCTGAGCTGGGTGACTTTTCCCTGGATGGAGCTGAGTCTGGCAGGTCACTTCGGCGTTAAGTTCTTGTGACCTGCTAAATGACTCATTTTATTCCAAGGCCTGAGCTGGAGCTAGCAGCAACTCCGAGCTTTGTCGGTATCCAAGATGGAGATCACCGGTGCTGGGGGGGGAGGGGTGGCCTTCCTTCCTCTGCTCCCTGAGGAGTGAGGATGTCGGGCTTGTACTCACGCCGAGTCTTGGATCCTGGGTCGTCTCTGGTGCCGAGTCTTGGATCCTGGGTCGTCTCTGGTCTGCAAGCTGCAGGGTGTAGATGTCCGCTCTTTGTTGGTTCTTGCTGGTGTTGAGTAGAATCCGCTCGCCCGCTGCGTCTGGCTCTTTCGTCCTGGACTCTCTGTGTGAGCGCTCAGGTATGGCCCCCGGCTGTGGTCTCTGCCACTTGCGACCCTGCCGCCGCCGCCGCCGCCGTGGCGGCTGCTGGCGACCACTCGGGTGCTTCTTTTTGCCTTGGCTTCCCCTCTCTTGTCTAACTCTCTGTCCTGTGATGGCACACTTGGTGTGATTCTCTGGCTTAGGACTGTTCACTGGAACTCTAAAGCTGCTTTCTATGCGAGAGCTTGTTCAGATTCCAGCTTCTCCTCCGCCATCTTCCCGGAACCCTCCGAGGACTTTCTAATATTAAAAATTACCACTTGATCTAGTCTTACTCAAGATATATTTTCTATTGTTTTCTAACATTTTTCCATATTGTGAGAGTTGTTTCATTTGTGCAGGTGTGTTTGCACATGTATGTGCCTCTGTGTGTATGTGAATGTTTGTATGTGTGTATGCAAAAGCCTCAGCAACCTTATTTAGCAATCTTGCTCATGACTAGTATTCCATCACTTGAGCTAACGCCTATTATTGTAGCTACTCAGGAGGCTGAGATCTGAGGATTGCAGTTCAAATCCAGTATGAGTAGGAAAGAAAGGTTCTGAGACACTTATCTCCAATTAACCACCAGAAAATTGGAAGTGGCGCTGTGGCTCAAGAAGTAGAGCAACTAGCCTTGAGCTGAAGAGTGGAGAGATATTGCCCAGGCCGAGTTCAAACTCCGCCACAACCATCACAAAAAAATAGAAAAAAGATAAAAGAAAGGAAAAGAAATAAGATCATGGCCACCAGTTCATTGCTAGTATAATTCCTGCTTTCTCACCATGGACTTTTTTTCCAGTTAAGTCCATGCTCTTATATGTAACTTGCTTTGGAACCAGAATTATTCTTCCATTGTACATTTTACAAATTTGCGTGATAAGCAACCATAATTTAGAGATAGAAGATGAGAGAGTGGCCTCATTGTTCATGTCCCTCTTAGTATTAATTATTTCTCTATGTCACTCCCATAGATCTACATAATGGCCTTGGCTTTCTTGGTTCAATGTTGTCTTATTTTCAGAGTCTTCTATAGTATATTGATCCATTATACTTAAACACAGAACTTTTCTTTCTCTTATTCTTCCTATTTTTTCTTCTACTGTAAACTTGTGTACACTTGGGAAATAATGCACAACACACACACAAATAAACTTTTCTGAGAATCTTCTCCCAGTTAAATTTAATTTAAGAGCACTTATGAAATTTGAACTTAATGTACTCCTGGATAATGGTTTCTTTTATGTATTATAGTAAAAATAGTGTACAGAGGGCTTACAGTTACATAAGTAAGGTAATGAGTACATGTCCTATTGTTACATCCTCTTTTGTTTTTCCTATGGTATCCATTCCATCCCCATCTACCAAATTCCCCCTCCCTTCCCCAAGTTGTAAAGTTCGTTTTCTACATAGTGTCTTCTTCATATCGCTGTTACAATAGGTCATCCTGAATCTTTGTTTCAGCATTTTGTTGTTTCCCTTCCCCTCCCCACACTAGAAAAATGTATATACAAGATGCAGGGCACCAACATCATATCCAGTGAAAACAGGAGTTATATCATGGGGGAAGAACATGGAGGAGAAACGAAAAAAATCACATAATACATTTTAGATACATCAAAAACAATTGCAATAAAGAAAAAAAAGTTGTGTCCCTATCTTGGGGTTCATTTTACTTAACATCTTATATGGCCATATGTACATGAATAATGTTTTTATAAGCCATTTAAATTTTATATTTTGTATTTACTAAGTTGTCTCTGAAAGGTTTGTTACCTCATATCCAAAGATGTCTTTAAATTAAGACAATAGAAGGCTTATTTTATGCCAACACAAAATATAAACACCAATGATATTTTTCCCTAAAAAAAAACACTGATAAAAAAATCATGAAATTCGGGGGAAGATGGCAGAGGAGAAGTTGTAGGCCAAACAAGCTCTTCCATTGAAAGCATTTTAGTATTCCAGTGAACAGTCTTACGCTACAGAGTCACACCAAGTGTGTCATCTAAATACAGAGAGTTTGGACAGAGAGGGTAAATCCAAGCAAGGAAACAGATCTGAACACATGCAGCTATCCATGGCTGCAGTTGCAGAGTTGGTAGCAGAGACATTTGTAGCAGCCATAACGACAGAGAGCTTGGTTACCTCAATTTTTAGAATATTTATAACTAAATGTAAATTGTTTACAAATAATTATTTGATGATGGATGGAAAATGAGAAAAAATTTGCATACATATTTACTACAGATGCAAACAGATTCACCTGGTTATTTCTTAATCTTCAATTGTTGGTTTCATTCATGCATGGGGAACATGTAGAGAAATGAAAATTGCAAACTTACATTTACTAAAGGGTTAATTACAAGTTTAAGTTGGGCTAAATACCACATTTTATAAATTAAATTGTTTTTGTCCCTTCCCTCCTCTCTCTCTTCTTTCTTTCTTCGTAGCTTCATTCCTTAATTCCTTCCTATTTCCTTCCTTCCTTCTTTTCTTCTTTCCTTTTTCCCTCCTTCCCTCCATCCCTACCCCTCTCTCTCTTTCTCTCTTCCTTCCTTTTCTTTCCTTCTTTCTTTCCTTCTTTTTCTTCCTTTCTTTCTTTTACGCAGACTATTTCTTATGGTTATAGAAAAATACCAACTGTTATAATCCAAGGTGTTATGAGTAATTATAAATATACTATATTAATATTAATCTTAATAACCTATGTTATATCTTAAGACAACTTCACAAAATTTCATGATAAGTATCAAATATTACTTTCCATGATATTGTTTATTTCTTCAAAATAAATAATAATTTATACATAATATTATGTTGTGTTGTTCTTGTGATTTGAACTCCAGACCTATCCCTTGATATTTTTTTCCTAGCAAGGACATTGCTCTAACATTTGAGCCACAACTCCACTTCTGGCTTTGTATGTGTGTGCGTGTGTTGTGATGCGTGTGTAATTAATTGAGATGCGACACACAAACTCTTGTCAAGTCTGGCTTTTTAAATTTATTTTATTTTTTATTGTGAAAATACCGTACAGAGGGGTTATAATTACATGGGCAAAGTAATGAGTACATTTCTTATCAAGCATTGTTGCCTCCTCTTTTGTTTCCCCTTCCGAACCCTTCCCATCTACCCCCCCTGTGCCCCTCACCTGGCCAAAGTTGTAAAGTTCGTTTTTCTATTTTTCTTTTTTTTTAATATTATTTTATTTTATTTGAGAACATACTGTACAGAGGGGCTACAATTACATGGGCAGGATAATGCATACATTTCTTACCAAGCATTGCAGCCTCCTCCTTTGTTTACCCTTCACCTCCCTTCCCAGCCTCCCCTTTCCCCCCACCCAATTATACCCCCTCCCCCCCCACACACCGACATTGTAAAGCTGGTTTTGACATGACATTTTGTACTTCTCATTGTTGCAACAGGTCCACCTGAATCCTTAAACGACTTGTTTGTCCCCATCTCCTCCACATGTTATACTGACATCAAATATAGTGAAAGCGGGGGTTACACTGTGGGGGAGGGACATACAAAGCAACAAAGAAATAATCTTATAAATGCGTTAGAAACACATGCATGAAAGAAACGAAAACATTAAAATACATATTTAAGGGTTCATTTTCCTAACATCACATTATCTGACCTTTTCCGCTTGACTCATACCTATATTAGATATTGCAAATAAGGGAAACCATGGGACCTATGCTTCTTTGGGCCTGGCTTACTTCACTTAAGATAATTTTTTACAAACCTTTCCATTTCCTAACAAATGGGGAAATGTCATTCTTTCTGATGGAGTCATAGAATTCCATTGTGTATATATACCAGATTTTCTTGATCCATTCATCTACTGAGGGGCATCTGGGTTGGTTCCATATCTTAGCTATGGTAAATAATGCTGCAATAAACATAGTTGTGCTGGTAGCTTTAGTGTGGTCTTGTTTGTAAACATTTGGGTAAATGCCCAAAACTGGGATTGCTGGATCATAGGGGAGATCTATGTGAAGTCTTTTGAGGAACCTCCATACTGCTTTCCAAAGTGGTTGAACAAGTTTACATTCCCACCTACAATGAAGTAAGGTTCCTTTCTGTCCACATCCCCTCCAGCATCTGTTGTTGTTAGATTTCTTGATTTTTGCTGTTCTAACTGGAGTGAGGTGATTTCTCAATGTTGTTTTGATTTGCATTTCTTTTATGGCTAGGGATGTTGAACATTTCTTCATGTGTCTATTGGCCATCCTTCTTTCTTCTTCAGAGAAGCTTCTCTTTAAGTCTTTTGCCCACTTATTTATTGGGCAGTTGTTTCTTTGAGGATTTGTTGTTGGGTGGTTTAATTTTTTGAGTTCCAAGTATATTTTAGATATGAGACCCTTGTCCGTTGTATGGCTAGTAAAGATCTTCTCCCAATTGGTGGGCTTTCTATTGATCTTGCTAGCTATGTCATTTGCCCTGCAGAAGCTCTGCAATCTTATGCAATCCCTTTTGTCCAACCTTTCTTTGATTTGTTGTGCTTCCGGGTCTCTATTCAGAAAATTTCGGCCTGAGCCAAGGAGACCTAGGGTTTCTCCTATTCCATCCTGTAATGTTTTCAGTGTCTGCTTTGACAGTAGCAGTTTATAAAATTAACCCCCCAAAATCAATGGCTTTTCTATATGCCAACAATGAGAAAAGTGTGGCTGAAATTAGGAAAGCAACTCCATTTGTAATAGCCCCACAAAAAATAAAATACCTAGGAATTAACTTAACCAAAGAAGTAAAGGACCTCTATGATGAAAACTTTAAAATCTTGAAAAAGGAAATCAACACAGAAATTAAAAAATGGCAAAACCTCCCATGCTCCTGGATTGGCAAGCTTAACATCGTGAAAATGGCAATACTTCCCAAGGCTATCTACAATTTCAACGCGATACCTATCAAAATTCCACCCTCATTCTTCAAGGAAATAGAAGAGGCAATCCAAAAATTCATATGGAACAATAAAAGACCCGGAATAGCAAAAACGCTTCTCAACGGAAAGAACACTGCTGGAGGAATATCAATACCAAATTTCAAACTCTACTATAAAGCCATAGTAATCAAAACAGCTTGGTATTGGCATAAGAACAGACCTCAGGACCAATGGAATAGAATTGAAAACCCAGAAATGAACCTAGAGACCTATAGCCATCTAATCTTCAATAAGGAGGCTAAAACAATAGAATGGAAGAAAGACAGCCTCTTCAGTAAATGGTGCTGGCAAAATTGGTTAACTACATGTAGAAAACTAAAGCTAGATCCTTATATATCACCCTGCACCAGAATCAACTCCAAATGGATCAAAGACCTTGAACTCAAAGTAAAGTTCGTTTTTCAACATAACGACTTTTACACCTCATAGTTGCAATGGGTCCACCTTTATCCTTATTTAAAGCATTTGTTTTTCCCTTCCCCTCTACGAATTAATACAATGAAATCAACATCAAATACAATGAATGCAGTGGTGGAGGGAATGTCTGAGACAAGCAGCAAAGGTCAGATAAGTTGATGTTAGGTGAAATGGACCCCCAAATAAGTATTCAAATATTTTTCTTGTAACTGTTTTTATTTATAAGATGATTTCTTTGTTGTCAAGGCTGGGTTTGAACCCCAAGTTCCTGAGTAGTGAGGATTACAAGCTTGAGATTCCCATATTCAGCAATGACATAATATATGTAAGAATAAAATAAATTTCTTGTTATTTGAATTGTAGAAGCTTAATTTAACAAATTAACATTTACATATTTATTTAGTTATTGAATCTGAACATGCAGTGTGGACAAAAATTTTCATTTTTATGAAAAAATATACACTCAAAGTTTAAATGACAGAATTTTTGCACAAATTGAAATACTCTAATATTCAAAAGCGATGAAGGGATCGTTAATCAAATTTTTCATGTAAGTTAAAAGCTATAGACTGTGTCATGGTGAATGAAGTAATTTTCATTAAATTATATATTATCTACTGTGGTCACATGATATTCTCTTCTTTTAAACCTAAACATTTTTGACATAAAATATAGAATCATACATTTTTTGAGTATATAAAAATCTTAATTACTGCTCATTTATTTCTGAGGTTTAAGTAACGAGACATTTCAGCGAAACACGGAATTTCATGTATTTTATGTCAACAGTGATTTTTAGAAATTGAGTCAATCTCCGTATGAGATAAAGCAAGATATTCCATGACTTATACAATTATTCCTATAGACTTGAATATAACTTATTTTTGAATGGTAGGAAATTCATTTTATTCCTACTCTATAGAATAATTAAGAAATAAATGATTGTCATAATATTTATTTTTCCTTCAACTAGAAAGAAGGAACCTAACTATAGATGACAAAAACTTGAATAGAAATGTCATAAAATTATTAAAAATTAAAGTCATTATGAATTAGATGAAATAGTCATTTTTGAAGGTCACAAAATGAAATCTCTGAAGCTTCCTTATCTGTTAAATAAAATAAATTTGCACTCAAAATATTTCTTCAGTAATGGTATAACCAAACCACCTACATGCCAAATAGCTTCTGTGAATAATTCAAGTTAATATTTAGGACCAGAAGTTATCACAATATATAGAAATATCTACCCACCACTCTAGAAATTAAATCGAAATCATAAAGGATTGAGATTAATAATTAGCTTTCACTAAGTTGCCATAAAAAGGTGAATCCTTTCATGTGGGCATAGTTGTAGAGATTTGGTCACTGAGAACTTGTGATCAAAGGTGTTAAGATCAAAGATCAAAGGCAAGCATCTACCAATAAGCCACATTCCAGGGCCAATACAATGCATCTTGATGATCATTATCCCTTGTCCTTATCAATCCTATCTCATAGCTCAACTTACATGAATTTGTAGAATATTCACCTGCTCTTAATATCATGTATAGTCAATCAGAGGATATATCACAGATCATATTTTCTTGACAGTCTTATTCATCAACATACTAATGTTGTGCATTGTAGAATTCTGTGATTTTAAATTGTAAATTATCACTCAGATTCACCCACTACTATCCTAAAAATTTTCCTAAGGTTAATGCAAATGCAATCTGTAATTCTTCGATAAAGTACAATGATTCTTAGAATGTTAGAGTTGGAGTAAGAACATCACCTTCAGAAGTTCAGGAACATTTTATCATTACTACTCTCTCAAAATACTCAAATATTTATTAATAATCATTTCCTATCATCATTTCAACATACTCTCCCCTTGAGCAGCTATTATTTCATATTCTACCTCTACAGATGTGCCAATTTTAAAAACCTCATGTAATTAGAAAATGTAGTCTATTTTATCCATTTCTCCAATGTGATATCACTGTTTCCAAAGTAAGTCCATGTAAGTTTTCTCATGGATAGAGCATATTGTTTTGTATGCATGTGTATATTGGAATAACATTCTCAATGGGCATTTCAATGTTTTATTATATGTTATTATAAAGGGTTTTGCTATGTATATTTTTGTATATGTGTCTCATTGGACATATGTTGAAATCTATTTTTTATATAAAATTATAATTCAAAATGCTGGATTAAAGAGGCAATTTTATGTGTAATGTCTTAAAGGTTTCCAATATGTTTAAGAAACTGACTATATCATTTTAAGTGCTAAGCACCAATGTATAAAGATTGTAATTTTTACATAATGGTTGTGCAGGTCTATCTTATTGTTTCTATTTCCACTAATCTCTATATGTATGCAATGTCTAAGTATGTTATGATCTTTCCATATTTTCCTTGATTGTTGTTATATTACTATAGAGATATGTTTTTGGATTTTTGGATAACTTATTCAGAATGGTTAAAGTATTTCATTGGCATTAATATGCTCTTAATATATTTCTGATTCAAGTCTATTTAAATAAATGTATATTTGTACACACTACATGTACACATGCATATATTCATACTTATATGTGTATATATTCAAATACCTATATATGTATACATATATAAGAATATACAGATGTGTACATACATGTATATATAAATATACATACATTATTATTTTCATTTGTCTGTAAGTTATCGTTTTATTTTATTTGCCAAACATGCCCTTTATGGATTTTACTTTATTTTATTTTATGTTTAAGATGTAAAGAGGAGCCAGGTGCTGGTGGCTCACACCTTTAATCCTAGGCACTCAGGAGGCTGAGATCTGAGGATCATGGTTCAAAGCCAGCCTGTGCAGGAAAAGTCCATGAGACTCTAATCTCCAATAAACCACCAGAAAGCCAGAGGTGGTACTATGACTCAACTAGTAGAGCTCTAGGCTTTGAGTTCAAGAGCTGAGGGACAGTGCCCAGACCCAGGGTTCAAGGCCCAGAACCACCACCACAACCAACAACAAGAAAAGTCAAAGACTCAAAATGCAATAGTATTAAGCAGTCTTAAAGATAGGATCAAGTCTAACATTTTAGAATTAACTTAGATACCAGCAAACTTTGAGTCCAACGAGCCATGAGCCCTCAGAATGTTGACTGAATTTCTTAGTTTATTTACACAATCATTATAAGTATGCATTTTCTCATCTATCTTTCATTTCACCACAGAATGTGTATTTATACTTTATGTCATACTTGAATACCAAAGCCTTTGGAAGATAGTTATTAATTGGTGTATATTAATTATATGAATATATCTTATTGAAATATCTTACACTCTCACATATTGATGAAGGGCCTGATAAACCCGTTTCTGGTTTTCTCCATTCCCATTGCCCTTTATATTTCAACTGTTTTCTGTGAATTTCTTTGTGCTATCTTCACATATTGTCAAAATGTATTAAAGTTCTATTTACTCACTGTCATTGAAAATTATGCAATGCTGAATATAAAAGCAAAAATCTAGATAAATGGAGACATAATTTTTGTGGATTGGAGGATACAATTGAGAAAAGATATAAATTGTCTCTTCCCCTTTTTTGGTCATTCATGGGGCTTGAAATCTGGTCCTGGGCATTGTCCCTCGGCTCTTCAGTTCGAAGTGAATGCTCTACTAATTGAGCAACTGTGCCACTTCTGCTTTTCTGGTGGTTAATTGGACATTAGAGTATTACAGACATTCCCATTCCAGCTAGATTTCAACCACAATCTTCGGATCTCAGCCTCCTATGCAGCTAGGATTACAAGCATGAGCCAACAGCGCTCAGCTTCACAGTTTTATTTATGTTTATGACAATTTCTAAAAACACCTGACTAGCACTCTTTGAGTCATTGATAAAGAAAAATAAACTAGAATATATTTCTCTGTCCAATATTAAAGCTATTAGTATGAAATTGTTATATTTGTAGAGGAAAGATTATATAGCTCAATGGGTCTGTAGGGCACCAGATTAGATCCACATAAATATTATCAAGGAATATTAACTAAGGGGTAAAACCCAACAGTTGTGGAATGACGTTCAGTTAAATAAGAGGTGATAGGTTAGGCAGTATTTGGGAAAATTAAAAAGTGAACATTGACTTAAACATCACAATTTATTCAAATGTTAACTTCAAGCAGGATTAAAACGTGGCATATAAAACAAAAAGAGAGATTTAAATGTAAAGCAAAGATGTTTTGACAATTTTGAGATGAAGCAGTCTTAAATTTGGCATTAAAATTATAGGAAAGGAAAACGAAAGAGTTGGACTCAATAATAGTGTAAAACACTTTAGTCTATGAAAGCTCATATACAAGTATTGAATAGAAGTTGGGAGCAGGTGGTGAATGTATCTCATCCTAGCTACTGGGTAGGCTGTGATTTGAGTATTGCTGTTTGAAGGCAGCCCAAAAAATAAACTCCCTGATAATCTTATCTCTGATTAATCAGCAAAAAAGCCAGAAATGAGGCATGACTGAAATGGTAAATTGTTAAAAAAATTGCAACAAATCTCAGGGACCCTGAGTTCAAGCTCCAGGACCAAACAAGTTTGAATCAACATGATATAATGTAACTGTTTTAAATTTTAACAATTAAATCAATGAATATTACACATTCCCCCAGAAATATAATTGGATACAAAAAGCATAATTGTTTTCTTACAACAAGTAATGGAACCATGAATTTCTTTCACTTAACAATTCATGTTTTATGTAACTTTAATTATCAGACATCCAGGACCAAAGCTAAATATATTAATTGTATACCACATGAAGCAAAGTGATTATAGTTAAGAATGGATATTTTATCCTAGCCAGAAGATAAATTTTTGAGCATTCTCACTAAGAAGAAATGTTACATGCAGAAATTAATGGATATGATGTAGCTTTATCATTACACAACATATAAATGAATGGGATTATCAATCAATATTTCATAGCTATGTAAAAAATAATTGTGTAGCTAGGAGCCAGTGGCTCATGCTTATAACCCTAGCTACTACGAAGGCTGAGAGTTGAGACTAATGGTTCAAAGCCAGCCTAGTCAGGAAAGTCTGTGACACTCTTATTTCCAATGAGCCACCAGAAAAGTGGCAGTGGCTCAAGTGGTAGAGCACTAGTCTTGAGCTGAAGAGCTTAGGGACAGTGTCCAGGCCCAGATTTCAAGCCCCATGACCAACAAAAATTTAAAATAAACAGTTACAAATAAACAAATATTTCACATAAATGTTAAATAAATATATTCTAGCAATTTTTAAATCCTTACTAGGTATACTAGTTTATATAAATATAGAGAATTGCTTTCTGCATTAGTTGTCATTGAATCAATTTGTAAATCCCATATTTCTCACTCAATTCATACTTTTATATTTCTATACTTATATATCTTAAGTATAATTAAGTGATACGTGAAAGGCAATACTGTTTTAGGATTCTCCCTTGGCTTTCTATAATTAACCCTCCTACCCTGAAATCAATATGCCCTCCAACATAGTCAGACGTTTCATCTCATTGGAGCAGAAAAGTATAAGCCATAATCATTGTTGGAACAAGTAACATTTCACATGTATTTCACTTAGTTTAAGAACCAAAACATTAAAATCATCTTAACAATGCCAGTGATAGCACAATGTCTTCTGAGCTTTTCAGTCTTTAAGGAGAGGAAAATCTTTAATTATACATCTATTTTTTTCTACCTAACATCCTATATCTTAGGTAACTCTCTGTTCCTGATTAGAAGACTGGAACAAAGGCAATAATGAAAAGAGCCAAGGGAAATATTTGAAAACTATTAAAAAAGCAATTACAGACACTCTTGTTTTCATCAATTTCAATGAGAATGTATGTTAAAGGATCACTTATTGTTGCATTTAAAGAGCAATAATTAAACTTTAATTAGCAGTGAAGACAGGTTTACTTTGAACAATTCAACACAAGCATAATGGATTTATCTTGTTTTTTATGCAGTTGCCAAAATAATAGAGAGCAATACACAAAGGCAGGAGAACACCTAAGTCAAAGCAGTAAACTTTTGTCTATAAAATAATTTTGAGGGTCTGACGCTTTCAAAATCAGGCTTGCAAAGAGGAACGTGTATTTGCTTTGGTATGAACAATAAAAATATAAAATTCCTCTATTAATGTTTATCATATTTTGACTAGCACTTCTCGTGTTGGAGAAGAGTAAAGTTATGAAAAAGTTCAAGATTATTGGACTATTCCCCAATATCATTCTTATTTATCAGCTATAGCTATGGAAGTAGCCTTGATTACTCTTAATATCATTCTTCTTTACATTTAGAAGCATTGTTTGTTTCTGGGTTATAAGCTGAAAACACTTAAGTATTAATAAAGGGTCATTTCCTAAGAGTGGAAAGACGGTTTGTAAACAAGCCTAAAATATCAAAGACTTAGAATAGTGGAAACTATTTTCTAGCTATATCACAATCTGTAGCTGTAGATTTTGTTTCCCATCGTTCCAGGGGAACCATTTTTATTATCTTCTTTTTCACCATCTAGTCATCCTATAACATCCTATACCATCCTGGGATGGCTGTACATTTACTGGATTCTCTAATTGCTGTTGAAAAGTTAGGAAGGATAGAAAATTGAGTTTTTGTATCTGTCTTACCTTATTTTTTTTATTACTTTAGAAACTGTAACTCAAAATGACATAAATTATCTTTATAATATTAGGAGACAGATTTCATTTCCATATTCTTACCCTAGCCTTCTACATAATTTTGGTATTTAGTGATCCCCAAATGTGAAAATAAAGATAGGAAACCTCTTATTTAAATATTATTTAGAATTTCAAGACTTCTTTAATTAAGGCCTGTAAGTAGCATGCAAAGCCAGTGGTAACATTTTCTTATTCTCAAAAACTAGGAAATGTGGTGTCCCTGTAGTTGCATCAGGAAAAAGCTGTAGTTGAATTAGTTTACCAATCTTAACGTGCTGCAAAATACTTCTACACGTTAGTTGGCTTGAATAATCCGTATTTATCATTTTGCAGTTCTATAGGACAGAAATTTAAAAGAAGTCTCACTACATTAAAATGGAGCCACCTACAGAGCAAAAATATTTTTCAAATGATTCTAGTGGAAAAGTATTTACTTGCTCTTCTGCTTTCCATAAATTCAGAATCTCAGTTGTTGTTTTTTTCTTTATTTTCTAATGTAGCATCTTTACATGTCTCTGATGGTTCTAACCTCATCATGTCCTTTCGAACTACACCTGGGACTTTAAAGTACCCATTTGAAAATATTTCCCCCATCTGATAATTCTTCATATTTGTGTTCCTTGGGTTATGAAAGGTGATTATTTTACAAACATATACATATAATGCTAATGTACATTTGAGGTATTAGTTATTTGGGAAAGACAGATATTATGGAAAGGTATTTTGCTATGTAAAACGAGTATTTAGCATTCTTTCTATTATAAATTGTTATCCTTTCATTAATTTTGAACAACATATTTCTTCTATGAAATATAACTTAAAAAAATAGTCCCTGAAAGCAATTAATCCTCATTAAAACATTGTCATGTACTAGAAATCCTAAATGTCAGAGAGCAGCTCCTAAAGTAATTATGGCACTATCACTTTTTGTATATTCTGCTTACAATGTTGTCTTTTCAAGAGCATTTGATTGTTATTATTTTGCAATTATGTTTAATATTTATTTGACTGCTATTTTTAAAGAATGCATTACCCAATACTGGTTCTCTTTTTCTAACTTTTTTGGGTCTATTCTATTTCTAAAAGAAACACAGCCACTTGAATTACATGAACTGGTTATTGAAGTTGAATCTTATTTTAAAAACTATATTTTTAAAAAGTTAGTCAAGGCAAATGGTTAACTCGCTATTTAGAGTCATGTTCAGAGTCTGTGGTGAAATCCAGAAAGAGAAAAAAAATCGTGTTTTTTTCTTCCTTGAGCCACTCTGATTTACTTCATCTATTTCTGAAAGAATAAAATTCTGGTTTTGAAGCTTTTTGCTTCATATCCACAATAGGTAATTCTTCCTTTATTAATAGGAGAATTTGGAAAAAAGATAAGAATCCACACTAGAAAAAGGTGAAGAGGAAAAGAGAAGGAGAAATCTAGATTTTTTTCTTGCTCCTCTCAATCACAAGGTCTGGATAATGATTGTGGATATTAGATACAGTGCTCTAGAGTGATTAAACACATCTATAGAAATAGAAAATCCCTTATGGTAAATAAAGCTGGAATAAACATAGTTGTGCTTCCCAGTAGCTTCCCAGATGCCCCTCAGTAGATGAATGGATCAAGAAAATGTGGTATATACAAAATGGAATTCTATGCCTACATCAGAAAGAATGGCATTGCCCCATTTGTTAGGAAATGGAAAGACTTGCAAAAAATTATATTAAGTGAAGTAAGCCAAGCCCAAAGAAACATAGGTCCCATGGTTTCCCTTATTAGCAATATCTAGTATATGTATGAGTCAAGCAGAAAAAGTTAGATAAGGCGATGTTAGGAAAATGAACCCTAAGATATGTATTTAAATGTTTTTTTTCTTTCATGCATTTGTTTCTAACGCATTTACAAGATTATTTCTTTGTTACTTTGTATGTCCGTCCCCCCACAGTATAACTCCTGCTTTCACTGTATTTGATGTCAGTATAATTTGTGGAGGGGAATGGGAAAAACAAGTCGTTTAAATAAGGATACAGGTGGACCCATTGCAACAATGAGAAGTACAAGTTGTCATGTTGAAAACGAACTTTACAACTTTGGTGGGGGTGGGGGGAGGCTGGGAAGGGATGGCAAGGGGAAACAAAGGAGGTAGCTACAATGCTTGATAAGAAATGTACTCATTATCTTACCCGTGTAATTGTAACCCCTCTGTACAGTATTTTCACAATGAAAAATAAAAAATAAAAAAATAGTTAATCCCACAATTGATCACAATGAGAATGCTTATTTATAAAAAAAAATGTACTATCTTCCAATAGGAAATGTTATCAATTTGTTTAGTTCTTGTTTAGGATTTGTTAAATTCTGGTGTGCTATAATCAACTATCATAAAAGTATAAAACCATGGTAAGAAACTAGCATCTTAATATCATATTCTAATATTAGCTTAGTTATACCTGTGTTATATGTATGAGGCTGTATTTGAGTTTTACCTCAATTTCACATGCTATACTCTTCCAACATATAAGCTGAAAGAAGACTCCCTCTGGAAATATGCTATTTTTATAGCTAAGTGGTAAAAAGACACAGATAATGATATAGAAATCTTCCCCAGAAATAGCCTTTCACCACTTCTGGTTCACTTTTGTAAGCTGAAGTAAGTCACATGACCAATCTTGACACTGCAGAGTAGAGGTAAATCTCACCTACAGGAAGCTGATTCAGGACATCGAGTAGTATGCCAAGATATGCAACACTTGAGATAAAGAGGAAAAAAAGAGAACCATAATACAATCAATTATACTTGTCATCACATGACTCTGCAAGAAGGATGCTATTACGTTCCTTATTTTCTAAAACTACTGAGATCTTCAAATCATGTCTTTTAAGTTTGGATGTTACAGAAATTAGAGAACATTTTGATACTGAGACAACATAAAATCTCAAAGAAAGTTGGAGTAATCATTTCAATACTACCTTTTGTTCTCCAAGAAAAGAAACCATTTTATAGACAATAATTTATAATGTCTTACCTAGTATCTTATTTTTCCAGAAATGGATTTGTTAATATAGGTGACTATCCACCAGAATAAATGTCTTCATTTATCTGCATCTTGTGCAAACAGCAAGTCAATTAGATGTAAGTGGGAGTTCATCAGTAGCACTTTTTAAAAATGCAAAAAATGTGGACAGGGAGCCAATATACATATTTTTCCACCATCACCTACTACATCCTCCTCCTTCCTTCCTACGAAACACACCCAATCAATAAAAAGGCGTAGGTATTTGGTTCTTGACCTGGAAAGTGGAATCAGAATGTTATGGATGTCGGGATGACAGTTAATAGTATTTTACATAATAATGTCACATACAACAGACCTAAGAGTCCTGTAGGTCTTAACACAACTTCCTTAGTGATGTTATAGGAATGTCAGCCTTACTGGACTTAGTATTGTTTTCCACTCCCTTTTCTACCACCTGACCTAAATTGTAATACATATTAACGGAATGAAAAAGTAATGCCAGCTTAAGAAATTCCCATTGCAACAAGACATTATGCCGAATAAAGAACTTTACAACTTTGCCAGTGGATGGGGGAGATCGGTGGGCGGGGATGGTAAGGGGAAACAAAGGAGGAAGTAAAAATGCTTGATAAGAAATGTACTCATTACCTTGCTCATGTAATTATAACCCCTCTGTACTGTATTTTCACACACCAAAAACTTATTAATATAAAAAAAGTCATTTAGGGCTCCGGGAATGTGGTTTCATGGAACAGTTATTGCTTAGCATGCATGAAACCCTGGGTTCAATTTCTCAGTATGACATAAACAGAAAAAGAAACACTGGAAGTTGTGTTTTGCCTCAAGTGGTAGAGTATTAGCCTTGATCAAAAAAAAAAAAAAAAAAAGAAGAACAAGAAGCTCTGGAACAGTTCCCTGCCCTGAGTTCAAGCCCCAGGACTGGCAAAAGAGTCATTTAGCTAGGAAATGCAAAATAAACAACCCATCCTTGGAATATATAATTGCTCCTTCCAACTGATAGCTATCAATAGTCATTAATTCATGTACTTTACCTATATTAGGATACTGTGTTGAACAAAAAAAAAAACGTTTAGTTAATATGTCATGGCAATTAATACCAGCAATATGCTTAGATATCAGTGAAGATTAATTCTGGAAATTCAGATTCCAGGCTCTTGAGTGGCCACTGCTAATCACAATCAGAAGGGTAGTATAAGTGAGATTTGGAAATCTTTTTGCTAAATTATGGCACCAAAAAGGCAGAGGTTAATTAATAGTTTTGACAGAAGGAATAACTACAGATGGAAGGAATAAATAATAATAACTAAATTATACCATAAACTATTCTAAAGAACCATTTTTGGTTATTGAAGAACAATTATCAACTAGGCTTATTCCTCATTGCCTTTAGCATTCTAATAAATTAGACTAGTTCGTAATCTCTGGGGGATAAGTTGTATATCCTTCTATACTGCTCTTTCATACCTGATCTCCTTTGCTTTCTACAAATCTGTCTTTCTCTATTTCTCTATTAACAATTTCTGATACTAATTCTACATACCAGACAACAGAGGATGCTAATGTAAGAGTCCCATAGCTCGAGTCATTAATGTAAGAACATGGAAAAGAAGGACATATTTATTGCTACCTCCATTTTATTGAAAAGCTGTAATGTCACACCATTTGATTCAAATTTCCATTCTTTGTCAAAATACTGTCATTATGTGCACATAAATGCAAATATGAGCTGGATGCCGGTGACTCACACTTGTAATACTAGCTACTCTGGACGTTGAAACCAGAGGATTGTGGTTCAAAGCCAGCGTGGTCAGGAAAATCCATGAGAATCTTATCTTCAATTACCACCAGAAATCCGGAAGTGGTGCTGTAGCTAAAGTGGTAGAGCACTCAACTTGAGCTGAAGAGCTGAGGGACAGCGCCCAGGATCAGAGTTCAATTCCCATGACCAACAGAAAAAGTTCCTCAAAAGGAACTACAAAGTCAGTAGTAATCTTCCCAGGGAGAGAACATAATTCCAAAATAATTCAGTGCACCTACTTTTGCTGAGTTGTTATGGTTTCTTTGTTGAACATATTCTCTTCTTTTAAAAAAATTGTCAAATACTAGCTTTATAATAAACTTCATCTAACATGTCTTGGTTCAAAAAAGAAGTCCATACAGTTGATGTCACTTGGATTTATTACAATCTCAAGCCAACAGGCAGGAGAGTCTGTCAAACTTTTTTTTTTTTTGGGGGGGGGTACGGTCGTGGAGTCTGAACTCTGGGCCTGGGCACTATCCTTCAGCTCTTCAGCTCAAGGCTAGCACACTACCACCTGAGTCACAGCGCCACTTCCGGTATTTTTTCTTTTTGCTTATGTGGTGCTGAGGAATCGAACTCAGGGCCTCAGGCATGCAAGGCAAGCGCTCTACCACTGAGCCACCTTCCCAGCCCTCAAACTCTTATCTGTAATCAAACACCAAAAAAGCCAGAAGTGAAGTTTTGGCTCAAGCAGTAGAGTACTAGCTATGGTGGCAGGAGGGCAGAAATATAACTGTTCAGGGACAGGGTCCAGACTCTGAGGTCAAGCCCCAGAACCAGCACAAACTAAACACACAAGCAAGCAAAAAACCCCACATATTTCTTTGGGACCATCCTTAAAGCACTGGTATGAAAAGAGGCTCCTTTTGCTGATCATACTCACTGGATCCTGCTTTTTGGAATCCTTATTGCTATGGTGAACTCAGGACCAGATTAAAGGAATGGATAACTGGCTCCTGCAAGAGGACAGTCATGTCAGGAGTGAAATATCAAGGCATAAGGTACCTTTACACCTACATGTCTTTGTTCTTTGCAGTAGAACACTTTTAAAACAACGTTATTTCCTTTTATCTTTGTTGGCCTTCAAATGGCATATTGTTTCCTTTTGTAATACTCTCAACTAGAAATTTACAGAGAAGTTTTATGTGAGTAAAGAACGCACTCGAAAAAGTCAGAGACAGAGTTTCCTTCAAGCTTTGAATTTTTTTTCTTGTACAGTAAAACGAGAGTACAAATTAAGTTGAACTTGTCATTTCTCTATGTTCAATTCATCTCTTGGAATCAGTTTCCACTTCCAGTAACAGTACCTTCCAATTATTTCAAGTAACAATCTATGGTGCTGCTCCAGGTAAAATGAACGTTTTGTGGCTTCATTGAAATAGCACAAGTATATCTTTGTACATGAGGCAACATGTGTTTCAGAAACAACTGAGTCATGAGAAAATACAGAATTTAAATCGCTTATAAAACATTATACATGTACATATGGCCATATAAAATGATGTTAAATGAAATGGACTCCAAGATAGGACACAACGTGATTTATCTTTATTGTTACCTCACAGGTACTATGTGATTTTTTTGTTTCTCTTCTATTTTCTACCTCCACGGTATAACCTCTGTTTTCACTGTATTTGATGTCGGTGATCTGCATATTGCATATACCTTTTTCTAATGTGTGGAGGGGAAGCGAAATAACAAAACGCTGAAACAAGGATACAGTATAACCCATTGTCACAATGAGTTCTACAAGACACTATGTAGAAAATGAACTTTACAACTTGGGGAGGGGAGAGGGTATTTGGGGCGGCAAGGAGGAAAGGGAAAGCAGGGGAAAAACAAAAGAAGAGGTAACAATGCTTGATAGATTATGTACTAATTAACTTATTTATATAACTCTAACCCCTCTGTACAACATTTTTCCAATGAAAATCATGAAAAAAAAAACATTATCCTGGAGTACAATAAGTTCAAATTTCCTAAGTACTCTATAAATCAAGACCAATTTTAAGTGAGAATGTTCTCAGAAATATTTGTGTGTGTGTTATGCATAATTTCACAAGTGTATATAAGTTCACAGTAGGAGAAACAATATGAATAATAGGAGAAAAAGAAATTCTGTGTTTAAGTATGGTTGCTCAATACAGTTAGAAAACTGCAAATAAGACAAATTTGAAACAATAAAGCCATGGCCAGTATGTAGATCTACGGGAGTGATATAGAGAAAGCATTACTACTAAGTGGAACATGAAGGATGAGGCCACTCTGTTTCTTCTACTAGCTCTAAATCGTGGCAACTAATAATGCAAATTTGTAAAAAGTAGAATGGAAGAATAATTCTAGATTCAAAGCAAGTCATATATAAGAGCATGGACTTAACTGGAAAAATGTCATGTTGAGAGAGTAGGAATTATACTAGCAATGAACTGGTGGCTAAGTTCACATATATTTTTATTTCTTTATTTTTCTTTTCTTTTTCCTTTAGTATTTGTGGGGCTTGAACTCTGGGCCTAGGCACTCTTCCTCTATTCTTCAGCTTAAGGCTAGCAGTCTACCACTTGATCCACAGTGTCACTTCAAGTTTTCTGGTTGTTAATTAGGGATAAGTGCTACATAAACTTTCCTACTTGTGTTGGATTTCAACTGCAGCTTTCAGATCTCAGCCTCCTAAGTAGCTAGGATTATAGGAGTGAGCCACTGTCACCCGGTTTAAGATCACCTTTCTACCAGTGTACACTCAATATATGTAATGTGTATGTTCTTCTATCTTTTTTTTTAATTTAATTTTATTTTATTTGTGAACATACTGTACAGAGGAGTTACAATTACATGGGCAGGATAATGGGTACATTTCTTACCAAGCATTGCAGGCTCCTCCTTTGTTTACCTTTCACATCCCTTCCCAGCTTCCCCCCTCCCCCCAATCCCAATCCTTCTCCTTCCCCCCATTTCCCAACCCCCACCCCCGCACCGACGTTGTAAAGCTCGTTTTGGACATGACAACTTGTACTTCTCATTGTTGCAACAGGTCCACCTGTATCCTTAAACAACTGGTTTTTGCCCATCTCCTCCACAAGTTATACTGACATCAAATATAGTGTAATCAGGGCTTATACTGTGGGGGAGGGACATACAAAGCAACAAAGAGATAATCTTATAAATGCGTTAGAAACACATGCATGAAAGAAAAAAAATTAAAATACACATCTAAGGGTTCATTTTCCTGACATCACATTATCTGACCTTTTCCGCTTGATTTATTCATATACTAGATATAACAAATAAGGGAAACCATGGGACCTATGAATAGCAAAAATGCTCCTCAATGGAAAGAACACTGCTGGAGGAATATCAATACCAAACTTCAAACACTACTATAAAGCCATAGTAATCAAAACAGCTTGGTATTGGCATAAGAACAGACCTCAGGACCAATGGAATAGAATTGAAAACCCAGAAATGAACCTACAGACCTATAGCCATCTAATCTTCGATAAGGGAGCTAAAACAGTAGAATGGAAGAAAGACAGCCTCTTCAGTAAATGGTGCTGGCAAAATTGGTTAACTACATGTAGAAAACTAAAGCTAGATCCTTATATATCACCCTGCTCAGAATCAACTCCAAATGGATCAAAGACCTTGAACTCAAAGCAGACACTCTGAAAACATTACAGGATGGAATAGGAGAAACCTAGGTCTCCTTGGCTCAGGCCGAAATTTTCTGAATAGAGACCCGGAAGCACAACAAATCAAAGAAAGGTTGGACAAAAGGGATTGCATAAGATTGCAGAGCTTCTGCAGGGCAAATGACATAGCTGGCAAGATCAATAGAAAGCCCACCGATTGGGAGAAGATCTTTACTAGCCATACAACGGACAAGGGTCTCATATATAAAATATACTTGGAACTCAAAAAATTAAACCCCCCAACAACAAATCCTCAAAGAAACAACTGCCCAATAAATAAGTGGGCGAAAGACTTAAAGAGAAACTTCTCTGAAGAAGAAAGAAGGATGGCCAATAGACACATGAAGAAATGTTCAACATCCCTAGCCATAAAAGAAATGCAAATCAAAACAACATTGAGATATCACCTCACTCCAGTTAGAACAGCAAAAATCAAGAACTCTAACAACAACAGATGCTGGAGGGGATGTGGACAGAAAGGAACCTTACTTCATTGTTGGTGGGAATGTAAACTTGTTCAATCACTTTGGAAAGCACTATAGAGGTTCCTCAAAAGTCTTCACATAGAAATCCCTTATGACCCAGCAATCCCACTTTTGGGCCTTTACCCAAATGTTTACTAACAAGACCATACTAAAGCTATCAGCACAACTATGTTTATTGCAGCATTATTTACCATGGCTAAGATATGGAACCCACCCAGATGCCCCTCAGTAGATGAATGGATCAAGAAAATGTGGTATATATACACAATGGAACTCTATGCCTCCATCAGAAAAAATGACATTTCCCCATTTGTTAGGAAATGGAAAAAATTGGAAAAAATTATATTAAGTGTTCATCTATCTTTATATGAATTCTTAAGTTAAAAATCTGGGCTACAAGTTAAACTTTACACTCACAAAACTGTTTCAAGTTTAAAAGTTGATACTCCTGGAAAGATAAAACCTAAGAATGTAAAGGATTCTGGGAAATTCCATTTGCATCCAGCCTGGTGGAAAAAAGTATTTGTGACAATTTCTATAATTAAACAGCCTAAACCTCCATTGTAAGAATGCTGAAGTGATGGAATACTAGGTATGAGCAAGACTGCTGAATAAGAGCTTGAGGTTTTGGCATACATACATGCAAGCATGCACATACACAGAGGCATTTATATGTGTAAACACACATATGAAACAACACTCAGAATGTGTAGAAAAAGTTAGAAAATAATAGAAAATATGTCCTAAGACTAGAAAAACTGATAATTTTTAATATTATACAGTCCTCAAGTGAACTTTCCCAAAAAAGCTTGAGAAAATTACAAATACCAGAGATATTAAGAAAGTCAAGAAATCATTATTAAAGTGATCAGATCCATGGACGAATGAATCAGAGAACCCTGCAGGTGCATCTGAAAATGTTCATATCCTGTGACAAATGTTAGAACGTCTTTGAAAATTGTACATAAACAGTCAGAGCAGTCAGTCTAGTGGATAAGATCATCGGAGAAGTTCAGAATTGCTAGCCTGTTTCTAGATTAAATAAACCAACAAACTATGGTAGGGCAATGTGATACAAGCCAGGAATTCTCGCACTCTGACTAAGATAGGAGATTAGATAGTAGAATTACATAGTGATACCTTCCCTGGACCAGGTAGTATAATTTTGTCTCAATAAAACAAGCCAAACAACAAGAAAGGAATACACAGGTGGAAGTTTGGGCTAATTTTATCACTATGTTTTGATAAGTCAAGTTTCTTATTGAAATGCACTCATATATAATCCTCACTTGTGTTTTACATGCTCTCTTCATTACAGAACATTGCTAGATACAAAATAGCTCATGATTCCCAATCAAAAATTTGAAAAAGTAAGCATCCTTCTGTTGGATTCCAAAGAAATGATGAAGGATTACAAAAGCTTAAGCCTGGAGAAATAGCAAAGTGCATCTTATGTAGGACTTTGGAGACCTGCCTAAATTAGAATTTAGATTTGAAATAAATGTTTTTTGTTTGTAATTTCATATTCTCTAGGATACTACAAAATTGTTTTCAACTAAAATATATGATTTAGAAATTCACAAATGATTCTGGCATTCTATTTGCCTAGAATATTCTTTCAAGTGAGGTATAATTAGAAATTAGTTAAATGATAATTCCAACAGTTCATGTATTACATGATAATCTGAATAATATAGACAAAGTTGCCAAAAAATGGATGCTATTAATTTATAAATTTAGAAAAGGAGAATTGTTTGAGACTTTGGTGTAACATGGTATAAAGAAAGTAATTGTATGACATCTTTTTTCTTCTACCTATATATAGCACAGGAAGAAATTTCCTTATGTACCACTTAATTACTCATACAATGAGGAGGAAAAAAACCTAGTTTTAATATTTGTTTTTATTTTGTTTTTGTTGTTTAGTTTATGCTAGGGCTGGACCTCTGGGTTTGGGCACTGTCCCTGAGCCTGTTTTTGCTCAAGGCTACTGCTCTACAACCTGAACCTCAGTGCCACTTGTATCTGGTTATTCCTTATGAGTTTATTGGAAATAAGAATCTAAGGAACCTTGCTACCTGGGTGGGTTTGAACCATAATCTTCAAATCTCAGTATTCAGATCTCCTGAATATCTATGATAGATAAAAATAATATATAATAACATCAATATACAATAATAATATAAATACTATTTGCAAGTGTTCCTATCTCAAGAATACCACTGGAGGGAAAATGATGCAGAAAAGTTTAGTGTAGTGCTGTTTGCACAATTGGGAGGGCATCACAGCAGAAGTGTAGTATTTTTTTCACAATAGTGATAAGCTAGTCATGATGTGAATTCAGGCAATTTTCAGGTGCACCTTATAAGTTGCAAACTGTTGGGCTAGGATGACTATACAGCATAAAACCTTGGGAATGATGGTCATAGAAATAATAGCTTACTATGATGAACAAAGGTTTACTCTTCAGGAATTATTATAGATAGGTCACAGTTTTATCTTCTACCAGAATGTGGGTATTTTTATTGACTTTTAAAAATGTAACATCTCAAAAAATGGCAAAACCTCCCATGCTCCTGGATTGGCAAGATTAACATCGTGAAAATGGCAATACTTCCCAAGGCTATCTACAAATTCAACGCGATACCTATCAAAATTCCACCCTCATTCTTCAAGGAAATAGAAGAGGCAATCCAAAAATTCATATGGAACAATAAAAGACCCCGAATAGCAAAAACGCTCCTCAACGGAAAGAACACTGCTGGAGGAATATCAATACCAAATTTCAAACTCTACTATAAAGCCATAGTAATCAAAACAGCTTGGTATTGGCATAAGAACAGACCTCAGGACCAATGGAATAGAATTGAAAACCCAGAAATGAACCTACAGACCTATAGCCATCTAATCTTCGATAAGGAAGCTAAAACAATAGAATGGAAGAAAGACAGCCTCTTGAGTAAATGGTGCTGGCAAAATTGGTTAACTACATGTAGAAAACTAAAGCTAGATCCTTATATATCACCCTGCTCCAGAATCAACTCCAAATGGATCAAAGACCTTGAACTCAAAGCAGACACTCTGAAAACATTACAGGATGGAATAGGAGAAACCTAGGTCTCCTTGGCTCAGGCCGAAATTTTCTGAATAGAGACCCGGAAGCACAACAAATCAAAGAAAGGTTGGACAAAAGGGATTGCATAAGATTGCAGAGCTTCTGCAGGGCAAATGACATAGCTGGCAAGATCAATAGAAAGCCCACCGATTGGGAGAAGATCTTTACTAGCCATACAACGGACAAGGGTCTCATATATAAAATATACTTGGAACTCAAAAAATTAAACCCCCCAACAACAAATCCTCAAAGAAACAACTGCCCAATAAATAAGTGGGCGAAAGACTTAAAGAGAAACTTCTCTGAAGAAGAAAGAAGGATGGCCAATAGACACATGAAGAAATGTTCAACATCCCTAGCCATAAAAGAAATGCAAATCAAAACAACATTGAGATATCACCTCACTCCAGTTAGAACAGCAAAAATCAAGAACTCTAACAACAACAGATGCTGGAGGGGATGTGGACAGGAAGGAACCTTACTTCATTGTTGGTGGGAATGTAAACTTGTTCAACCACTTTGGAAAGCAGTATGGAGGTTCCTCAAAAGACTTCACATAGATCTCCCCTATGATCCAGCAATCCCACTTTTGGGCATTTACCCAAATGTTTACAAACAAGACCACACTAAAGCTACCAGCACAACTATGTTCATTGCAGCATTATTTACCATAGCTAAGATATGGAACCAACCCAGATGCCCCTCAGTAGATGAATGGATCAAGAAAATCTGGTATATATACACATTGGAATTCTATGCCTCCATCAGAAAGAATGACATTTCCCCATTTGTTAGGAAATGGAAAGGTTTGGAAAAAATTATATTAAGTGAAGTAAGCCAGGCCCAAAGAAGCATAGGTCCCATGGTTTCCCTTATTTGCAATATCTAGTATAGGTATGAGTCAAGCGGAAAAGGTCAGATA
This sequence comes from Dipodomys merriami, assembly GCF_024711535.1. Taxonomy (NCBI): domain Eukaryota; kingdom Metazoa; phylum Chordata; class Mammalia; order Rodentia; family Heteromyidae; genus Dipodomys; species Dipodomys merriami. Next base: position 159,627 of record NW_027206382.1, read on the forward strand.
ATGTGATGTTAGGAAAATGAACCCTTAAATATTTATTTTAATGTTTTCGTTTCTTTCATGCATGTGTTTCTAACGCATTTATAAGATTATTTCTTTGTTGCTTTGTATGTCCCTCCCCCACAGTGTAACCCCCGCTTTCACTATATTTGATGTCAGTATAACATGTGGAGGAGATGGGGACAAACAAGTCGTTTAAGGATTCAGGTGGACCTGTTGCAACAATGAGAAGTACAAAATGTCATGTCAAAACCAGCTTTACAATGTCGGTGTGGGGGGGAGGGGGGTATGATTGGGTGCGGTGAGGAGGGAGGCAGGGAAGGGAGGTGAAGGGTAAACAAAGGAGGAGGCTGCAATGCTTGGTAAGAAATGTATGCATTATCCTGCCGATGTAATTGTAGCCCCTCTGTACAGTATGTATTCAACTAAAATAAAATAAAATTTAAAAAAAAATATGTAACATAGCATTGGAAATTTCATCTATTGCAGAATTAATTAAAATGCAAACAGATTCTGTTTTAAAGGTCTCTGATATGGTATGATCTAAAAATGATTAGTTAGTAGTCATCTGAATTTTTGAAGAATACATAAATTCTGTCCTCTTAACAATTATTCAGTTTTAAAAGTTAGGAGTTTCCGTAGAATTGAACTGTTTTGTGTTTTCGTATGAGATAATGGGGTTTTTTCAACATAAAGGCAAGTATATTGTGAAGATATTGTATAGTTTGATAACATTCAATTTGATGACCGTCTGATAAACAAAGGGGGAATAGAATGGTATTTACTATATCAATACAGTGAAATTATATTTTATGTAAGTTATTTTTAATTGAATTTTATTGTCAAGGTGATATATAGAAGGGGTTGCCATAATTGTAAGATGGTGAATATATAACATGTCGAAATTTTTACCCAATACCTCACTTTTCTCACAGTTTTCCTTCACCCCAATATCTTTCACAAGTTGTAATGTAAATTTCCATCATGTTGTCTTGTGAACATTGCTATTACATTGGTTTGTCCTTTGTCCGTTGTCGCGCCATGTTGTTGCTCTTCTTCCCTTCCCTAATTAAGATAAATACATATACAATGACACATGATACTGAAATCAAATACAGCAGGGGACAAACCGTAGGGGAAAACACAAAAGAAAAAAGAATCACAGAGTACATTAAAAACAACAATCACAAAGTAAACCTTTGTTTCCATATGTAGGAGTTCATTTTGCTCATCGTCATCTTATACATAGCTACTGAGCCATTCTGCTCATCTGCTAGGAATATCCTAGATATTTCCTACTTGTTACAATTAGGGAAAACATGGAATCTCTTTGTTTGTGTCTTGTTTATTTTACTTAGTAGGATTTTTCCATTTCCGTATGAATTGAAAGCATAGAATTCCACAGTGGATATAAATATATATCACATTTTGTCACTTCATTCATCTACTGAGAGGCATGTTGATTTAAAACATGATTGCATGTATGATGCCACCTCTCCAGATATTATAAAATCATGATTTTTATGAAGATAGGATTTCATGGTGGTACAAGTGTTGAGATATCTGGTTAAGTCTAATGTATATCTTGCACTGAATTAAGCAGGAAGATATCAAATATCATGTGGGTTAAAATGGTAGTGACAAAATATTCCCTTGAGAAAGATATAGGAGGCTGCCAGAAGTAAAAAGTAGTTCAGATAATTTTGAAGGATTTAGAAATGCAAGGTCAAGAATGTCTCTTTAAATAAAAATTATGTATTTGGAAGGGCAAAAGATGGGGAGGAGGAAGAAAATGACTGACAGCAGATCATTGTCCCATGTTAGAGTATAAAAAGACATAAACTACAACTTCCCAGTTAAAAGGAGAGTAATATACTATGTCCCACTTAATTTAGATACATGCAAAATATTTACTTGAGTTTTTCCTACTTTAACCCTCCAAAATAAGTGAAGTCATAAGAAAAATTATGTTATTTCCATTACTTCAACCTGAACACTAACTGTGATGAGCCCTCTTTTTCTCTTTGCACTTGGAAAATAGTCCCTAAGTTGATGATGATGTGGCTGATTAGTCAGAGTTAGTGGCTTCTACTTGTACAATTATCCCAGAAGAGTTTAAAGCAGTTTTCCCCAAGATATCCAACTACATTTTCTTAAGCTGTACTTTGATCACACTCTCACACCTGAGCGCATAATTTGAAATTATACTTCAGCATTTCCTTGGCACATTCTACGTTGTGCCTTTCGCTTTTTTGCACATTCTTTCTGAGTTCATAGTTGCTCTATTTCCATTTCATCTATACAAACTGCTAAGAACATTGTTCAACTACTACTTCTTGTTTGCACAAGATCAGTCTATGTATGAAAGTACTTTGTCCATATTAAGCAATAAGGTAGTACTCACTCTTTGAGGAGAAAAGTTCCACAGTGTAACTCTATGCCCACATTAGAGGATGTAGAATTTAAAGCATTTTGAGACAAACTGATATTAGAATTGAAAGTATCCTTAGGTCAATTTACTTGGAGCTCTTTAGTTTTCCCATGAGAAATATAAATATCCACAAAATCTAGAGCTAATTAGTAAGTATCCGAATTAACACTAGATCCTAGATGTTGTGTTAGTACAAGTCACCATTGTATTATTGTTACATCAGAATCCTTCCCTACTTGCCAATGGGTATGAAAAAATGAAAGAAAGACATTAAAGTAAAATGTCTTATCTTTTTAGGCATTCCATAAAAGCTTGAAGTTTATAAAAGAATTCCCTACATATAAGAATTTGTTGCAGGTTGATTGACAGGGTTATTTCACCACGGAGATATCACTAACAAGAACTAGAGTTAAATAGAATATATGACAGTTATGATGTGTCAATCGCTATTGAGGCATTTTCTATTCTAAAGAAGAATCAATTCGAGGAGTCTTCAGTCACATCAGTAATGCTGTATGCTCAACCTAATACTTGATGTTACATGTCCTACATTTATAATGAACAGACAGATAAGACATCCAAAGATATCTAAAGATATTTCAATAAAATCCCAAACTAATGTGGATGGATGGCCACACATTGGAAATGTAGGACAAATTAGGCTTGTCTGTGCTGTAGCTCAATTTATAAACTACTGAATAAACAAAGTCTTCAAAAATATTCACACAATACCTATGAGTAATGTTCATGACAGTTATATCTGTACAATTATTCTAAGGTCAGGATAAAAGCATTGGTTCCCAACATTTAAAATCAACAGGATCTGTTGAATTTATGGATTCAGAATTTTATGACTTCACACCCATAAACCAAAATTTTTCAATATGACTTTCACCAAAACAATGTTTTTATTGAACTTGTCTATGTCCTTTTACTTTTCAAATCCAAATAGAATATTTTTTTCAATATCTTCTTGCAAATTCCTTCCTTTACTACTGTCAATCTGTGTTTATTACTTTTTCCATTTCCTTATTTATCTCTTCCAATCTTGTTTATAGTGTTGCCCACATTGCTCACACCTGTGTCAGAACTTTCCTTTTCCTTTTCCCTTCAATAATGCCCCCAATTTTATTACTCTTTTTCATATTCATGGTAGTGGATATTTTGATGATGTTTAAACAGACCTATTTTGCATCTAAACTTTAGAACTATCAGAATTTTCCCCCTAAATCCATCATTTCCACCTGTGGTCCTCATAACTAAGATTAGCACTAACACAGTTGCCAGCCAAACGTGTGTAAGCACATTAGATTTCTTCTTACCCTTCTACTCGCTCCCATTAGATAAGATGAATGATCAAGATTTTCTCAGTTTTTTATCACTCAAATGATTTCTGATTTTTGGGTGATTCTGGTCGTGGGGCCTGAACTCTGGGCCTGGGCGTTGTCCCTCAGTTCTTCAGCTCAAGACTAGCACTCTACCACTTGAGCCACAGCACCACTTCCGGCTTCTTTTTCTCTGCTTATGTGGTGCTGAGAAATTGAACGTAGTGCCTCATGCATGCAAGGCAAGCGCTCTACCACTGAACCACCTTCCGAGCCTCCACTCAAATGATTTCTATATACTCCTTTTTTATGCCCCTGACACCAGCCTGTTTCATTTACTCAACACTGTCACCTCGTCCTAAAACAACCATTTCCAAATTATGCTTTTTCCCCATAGTCTTTTCATATTAGTCCTCTCCATCACCAAATTACTCTCTTTGTAAGCACACAGAGTGAAGAGTTAAGACACAAATTCTAGTATCATTATTTACTCACTACATTGACAGTTGGCCTTACATTTCTCATCTATAAACGGATGTAATCTACCAGAAATAATGAAGAATATATGTGTTGACTTCTAGAGCAAGAAAAAGAAAAAGTGAAGAGTCCTTACATTTTCCACCTTACCTTACAAATAAGGAAAGAGTCAAATTAAATTTATTGGTATAAATTCACAAATTGTTTCCTGGAGAAATAAAAATAAATTTCACCTCCTGGCTCTAAGATCTATGTCCTTTTAAGGTAACTACAGATATGTAAGTGGTACTATGTAAATAGTGTCATGTTTTTTCAGATGTATTGAAGAACATACTCTTAATATATCATTGGAAACACTGGTTATTGAATAGTATCTATATGATACTATATCTATATGAACTAGATCTATATGATACTATATCTATATGAACTAATCACACTAAGCTGAAAACTACATCTTAGTCCATCAAAATGTGAAAATAATTAAGTTTATTCATAAGAAAATAATACCAACAAGAAAAGTGTGTACACCTTAGAGAGACTGCAGGAATAACATTAAGGTTTTTACTGTCTCTCCCTGTTTATGTGATAGTATTTCTTGATATTGAAACTCTCCTCTTGTTATTCTTATTGTATGTAATCCAACGCTATTTATTACTATATATTCAATATGGGAAATATAGCTTCAAAAATGTGTAATGTTTTTTCCTTTTCAATCACAATATTGTCATTATCAAGGTACACTGTGGTCATCATCATCCTCATCAAAATTATTATTAGCATCATAAGTGCTAACTATTGAAACTCTGATATGTATCTCTGATTTTGTGAATATTTGTCTTTTGATTAATAATTTTAATGTTACCACTGTGCATGCATCCATATAAAAATTTTGAACAAAGAAAAAAAAAACTAAACCATAACAGGTAGCTTGACTCTGTGCTTATAACAAATTATAGGATAGATTTTTGAAGTATTGCAATTTCTTAACCAGTATGACTTAACTTCCTCTCTCCCCACCACTACACACAAATATTTAAGAGTTTGAACTGAATTATTTCAAGTAATATACTATAAATATTACTAGAATATCATGTGTGTCTCTAAAATTCCCTTAAAAGTAATAAATGCTACATTCTATTGAAATATTAGTTATTTTATTCTAGGAAACTCTTGGAAAAATAGACTGTATATCTTTGAAACAAAAAGGTAAAAAACAGTAGCATAAAAAGTTTTAGAGAGAGTCTGTTTTCAGAAATATATTTGTATATATATTATGTGTAGAAAGACATACATTTTAGAGATTATTCATTATCAGAAATATATACATATCTCTAAATTTATGTGTAGAACGATGAACATTTTAGTGAAACAAAAATCTTGCAGTATAATTAAAATTAAAAAAAAATACATTGAACCAAGTGCCAGTGACTCACACTTATAATTCCAGCTATTCTGGGTAATGAGGTCTTAGAATTGTATTTGAAACTAGCCCAGACAGAAAAGTACTTGTTTAGATTCTTATCTCCAATTAAACACTAAAAACAGGAATTAGCTCTATGTCTCAAGTTGTGGAGTGCTGGCTTTGAGCAAAAATGGCTTAGGGACAATGCCTAACCTTGCAAACAACATCAAGAACAACAACAAAATATATCACAATAATTTCACAGAAGCATCTTTCACCTCCTGTGAACATTTCTTAGACACATGAATACACGCCCATGGAAAATGTTAGGTTAAAAGTATAGAATATTTACGTCTATGTTAAAGACATGACTATTTAGATTGTTTAAGATATTTAGGTTATGATTCGAAATTAAGAATAATGATAATATATTGGGAATGGTCTTTTATTCTATTTTACGATAGTAATAAAATGATATTTGTAATTATTCTGAAAAATTGCTCTTGCTTGGTTTTTAAATTATAATAAGTGATAAACATTTTTAAATTATTTTCTTAGGAAAGGATAATTTTAATGGTATTAATTCTTTGGTAATTTCAAAACAATTAAGAAAATTATTCCAAGGCTGGTTTGCTCTAAGACTATATTTGTTTTCTTGTTCTAGTTTTCATATGTTCTTACAAATTAAAATTCAAAAAATTCAATGGATGTTGGCATTCAGGATCATCTTCATAGATACTAATAATGGAGTCGCTTAAGTGGAATTATTTTAATTCATTCGTTTTTGTCACAAATAAATCAAGAAGATTGTGTATTTTGTTTCTTTTCACGTTATTGGCTCTTATCCTGAGAATATTTTTTCTAGTAAAGTAGAGAAAAGCAATTGGATTGAGCAAGTAACATATGGGTATCATAAAATGCAGATGCATAGATTTGTGTTTTCTATCATTTGCTAAAAGTTTCTTTCAGAAAAGGTTATCAATTTCGTATAAGTGATGTGTAATTCCTAGATCTTCCAGTTATCACATTCATTTTTGATTGGGTTATCTCTGCATAAACTCAAAAAACAGACAAAAAAACTCAAAATGAACAGAAATCACATCTTTGTTTTAGAAGCTGTAGTTTACAAAGAACTTTTAGCCAACACCAAAAACATCTTTTTAGGTATTTTGCATTTTGTGTGAAGAATTTTTAACTATAGTTTTATTTTTTTGCTGACATGAAATTCACATGCAATATATTATCTCCTTTCATTGTATACATTTTAGTGCTTTGTAAGTGAATTGTACAATCATAGGTTTTCCAAGCCGAATTTTCACAAACTTGCATTTCTTCAAATAGAAATGCTATACATTTTATAACAGATATTAAAATAGATATAAAATTCAGTTACAGGAATTTGTCCTGCATACATCTTGTATAGGGTGTCTTTTCAAAATTTGTTTTGGGGAATTATTTCCACATTCTCACTCATACTGTCCAAGTGCACTGTCAGTGAACTACATTCCCGATCCATATAAGTTTTTTACTTCTCTTTAATAGTAAGTGGAAGTGTAATGGCTAGAACATATACAATTCTCTTTGCCCTTTTGGAAGACTTGAAAACTTGCTTGCTAAAATGACTGCAGTATTACACAAATCATTCTGCTATGCGGAGTATATAAATTTCTCCACAAATGCATTAATATTTTGTGTCATTTTTTATATTATGGTCATACTAGTGAACTTTCTTTTTCTTTTTTCTTACATACTAAAGAGGAGCTTAATTCATATACTCCTCCTATTGACTATTAATTTACATATGTTCTTTATAGAAATATCCTGTTCAGGAAAAATTTATACAGAATTAGAAGATATAAAACTACTTAAGATTCAGGATCATTGTAGCATTAATATTGTAGCATTAACAAATATGTGCCCTCTATCTGTTGGATATGTTTTCACTACTTTCATAGAATTAAGAAAGGTTTTCAGTTGATATTAGTTTATTCTTGCTTTTCTTTAGCCACTAATGCTTTCCATGTCAAATTTTTGGAAACCTTTACTGATCCATTGTCATGAATTTTTACATTTATGTTTTGTAAGTTTTTACAACTCACTTTATTTTTTTATTTTTTTTATTTTTAAATTTTTTTTATAATTTTATTTTAATTTTTGTATAAGGTTTGAAGTAGTAGCCTAAGATCATCCTTTATAACTAGAGAGGCAATAATGCCTCTAAAATTCTATTTTTATTTCATTAAGTCATGGAATCCTTTTCAAAATCGATTGACAATAAAACTAAGAATTTATTTTTGATAAATCTGTTATATTCTTCTATGTGTCAGTTTTTTCACTAATAAACATGATAATAAGATTCAAATCTAGTATGAGGGCTCAAGCTACACCATTTTACAAGATTGTTCTGACTGACCTGAATTCCTTGAATTTACATGTTTTATTGAGCATACATGTTTTATTGAGCATACATGTTTTATTGAGCAGGTGGACCAATATTCTACAGATATCTAGATGTTTGATAGTCACCCATATTTTGCACCTTGTGAAAACACAAGACTCCATATATAGGGAAAAATGTCTTTAGAGAATGCTTAAAACAACTAAAATTAATTTAGGAATAGTTAAGATTTAGATAACACTATAGCATTATAAAGTTGAATGATTACGACTTGAGCTGTACTACAGAGGAGAGTGAGAATATAGAATGATGTAACACCTAGGAGCTGTATGTCATTGTTATTGGGTTTCAAAAACAGAAAAACTTCAGACAAGAGAAGGAGGAAAATAATCAAAGTGTCCTTAATCAAGTTTCTTTTTAATCCACCTAAGAGTGTGGACTGAGAGTCAGAGAAGATGGGAAAAATAAAATAGAAAATAAAGCATTGTATAGACCTGTTACAATGTAAAGAAATTGTAATAGGAATATGATAATTAATTTCCAAAGAAATAAAGGAAAAATAGGTAAACTCTAAAGGCAAAAAGAATGAAGAGAGAAAAGAAGCAAAGTAAAACCTTTATCAATAACAAATACAAGAATTTGGAAGTGAAAAAGAAGTGGAAATATTCTAAATAACAATAAAATAACAATAAAAATTGCTAACATGGATAGAAAATGGATCACATTTTATCATATAATTTTGAAAAAACATACTAGGAATGAAAATTTAAAAGTCATCATTTAAAACACTATTTACATTATAACTACACAGTATAGTTCAGTGGTAAAATCTTGTTATAGCATATGTGAAATAATGGTGTGATCTCCCAAGCATTACAAAGTACACACAAAGCACACACACACAAAAACCACATAAACACACACACACACTCACACACACACACACACATACACACACATACACACACATCACATACACATATTTAGAATATTGATATTATAATAGTAAATAGAGGAAATTATCACAAATAATAAAAATAGGTTAAGGTATGAAATCATAATATTGCTCATACTATTTAAACGTTTAGTAGAAATCAAATAGTCATGATATACTTGGATTCTTATAGATTAAGTAAATTGAAAATTAAGAAATAGAAGAGATGAGAAACTTTGCAAATAACTTTTAAATAATGAAAATTTTGAAACATGTATCTTTTTATTTTGACAAAAGTTTAATGTTACTGGTGCTTTAACCTCAACAATTAGAATATGATAACCAGGTGCTCTCTATCTCGCTATGGGTGGCTAGATCGCTAATCATTTCACTCTAGATATTTTTATGATAAGGTCTCAGAGTTTCTCAGGCTCTCCCGAATTACAAACCCTATTTGCAGTTCCTACCATAGGTAGAAAATGGAAGCTACAAATCACCATGCCCAGCTCAAATTTTTTTTTTTAATTCTAGTACAAATATTTACAAAAAAGTGACCAGGAAATGAAACCTTTCTTTATATAGTATGTGCTTCTTGAAAATACAGTAATTATTTGTTACCTGGAAAAATATGTTTAGAACTATAAGAAAATCAATTTATTTATATTCACTAACCATATAAAAATTAAGAAAATAATTTTAAATATTCACATGTTAAATATTTTAAAAGCAACATATATGTGTCTGAATAATTTACATGTGTAAAAATCATGCAAAATTAAATTAACTAATCCTACAACTCTGAAAAAAGAATTATCCTAAAGAAACAAGAAAATAAGTAATTAAGATCAAAATTTGAAATATAGAAAATAAAATGAAGTGTACTCTTTAGTTGACTTAAGTAACTCTAAACCCTTTTTATATCAATTTTATAATAAAAATGCATGAACAAAGAAAGCAAAAGTACATTTGATCAATAGCAACAGCAAAAGCATCAGAAATTGAGTGTACAAAAAAAAATCGATGGAGGGGATATCAATGTTCCTTCCGAAAGAAATGTACTCATTACCTTATTTATGTAACTGTAACCTCTCTGTACATTACCTTTACAATAAAATTATATTGAAATTAAAAATAAAACAAATAATATAGCAATTAAGAATTCTTAGAAGCCATTAGTTAAAAACTTTATAAAAAACTGCCCCAAGTACCCAAGGATTATACTTTGATGATACCATTTAAATACTTAAACTTCAGCAGAAAAGCAAAATGTTTAAAAACTGTTACAAATAAAGTAATAAATCAGAATATATTACTATAATAATCATTGGATGGATTTTTAGTGGCAGTCAAATATGTAAGAAATGAGGTAATATGCCATTCGTTTGCACTTAATAAGTGAGAAAGAATTTTCTAGGTCTTTTAAAATATATCATAAATTTAATGAAGAAACTATTCTGTCACACCATATAATAATCAGATAAAGATGATATTAGAGCAAAGAACAGATTGTACAAAGATTTGGGATGTTAATGTATGTACTTATTTTGGTTTTGGAAAATTGTGGGGATTTCAACTTGGGGTATTGTTATTACTAGGCTGGCATTATATCAGTGGTCAATTTTAGGATAGGGGTTCCCTTTCTACAAGAACATGCACCTAATCTGTCCTTTTGTCCTTCCCATCATCAATGGCATCAGAGTTGCACACCAACTTGTCTAGCTTCCTGGGTCCTGCAGTCCTTCCAATCTTAGTCTCTAGATAGTGCAGGATGGTGGAAATGATCCAATGCACCCAGCTATAAATTGCGAAGGAACTCCCCTAAAATTTGTCCTAGTTTCTGTTCTCAAGCCTCCTAAGTAGTTAAGAGTACAGATTGGAGCCCCTGGTGCCAAGCAGTAACAGTATTTTTAAAGCAATTAGACATATATAAATGACAGGCTTGTGATAACCTCAGGAAAAGAATAAAAAGAGCAGTGAAGCATAGAGGACAGATAAAATTTTAACTAGCTACTCAGAGGGTGAATCAGCTTAGCTAACTACTCAGGAGGCCGAGATCTGAAGACCACTGTTCAAAGCCAGTCCAATCGTGAAAAAAAACATATGATTATCTCCAAATAACCAGAAGTGCAGCAGTGGCTCAAGTGGTAGACCACCATCCTTGGGCAAGATACTTAGAGCAGGAATGATGAATGCATGCATGAGCACATGAACATGCATGTGTGTGTACAGGCAGGTGTGCACACACACACAAATGAGTATTTCAATGCACAGTTCCTTATTTTTTAACTTGCTGTACTTTATTTCCCTGTATTAGTTCACAAATTAACAAAAATCAGCTAAGCACCTATTTACATACAACTCATCATGTTTATCTAAAGTCTAATCTCCTTTGGCAACCTGCTTTTATTTGACCCAAAAGTAAATTATTTAGTAGATCAATTCATCTCCCTAAACTCTGTAATGTTAGATGATTGTTTAAGTTCTTCCTAGAAATATAATTTTGTGAAATCCTTCATCAAGAAGCATATTTCTTTAATGAAAAGGGAAGCCTATGGGAAAAAAAAATTAAACTATAGGTTTTACTCCTCCTGCCAAGCATCTGGAAATTTATTATCTTCATACAATCCATGAGATGTCTGTGTATGCCATAGATGGCTGTGAATATAAAAAGACCCTTCTAAGCACAAAGAATTCGTATACCATTAATAGGTATGAAGGATTTTTTTTTATTATCCTGAAAATACCATACAAAGGAGTTACAATTACATGGGCAAGATAATGAGTACATTTCTTATCAAGCATTGTTGCCTCCTCCTGTGTTTCCCCTTCCTATTCCCTTCCATCTCAACTCTCCTGCCCCCCCATTATACCCTGCCTTGCAAAAGTTTTAAAGTTCGTTTTTCGACATAACATCTTGTACATCTCATTGTTACAATGGATCCAACTCTCCCTTTTTAAACGATTTGTTTTTTTCCCTTCCCCTCCACAATTTATACCAACATAAAATAAGTGATAATAGGGGTTATATCGTGGGGGAGGAATAAGCAAAGCAACAAAAATTCATATTATAAATGTGTTAAAAACAATTGCATGAAAAAAATATTTGAATACTTATCTTGGGGTACATTTCACCTAACATGAATGAATCTTACCTTTTCTGCTTGTCTCAGACATATACAATTTATTACCAATAATGGAAACCATGGGGCATATGTGTATTTGGGCCTGGCTTACTTCACTTAATATAATTTTTTCCAAGACTTTCATTGTCCTAAAAATGGGGCAATGTCATTTTTTCTAATGGATACAAAAATTCCATCGTGTATATATATCACAATTTTTTGATCCATTCATCTACTGAGGGGCATCTGGGTTGGCTCCAAGCTGAGCTATGGTAAATAATGTTGCCATAAACATAGTTGTGCTGGGAGCTTTAATGTGGTCTTCTTTGTGATCATTTGGGTAAATGCCCAAAAGTGGGATTACTGGGTATAGGGGAACTCTATGTGGAGGCTTTTGAGAAACCTCCATACCACTTTCCATAGTGGTTGAACAAGTTTACACTCACACCAACAATACAATAAGGTTACCCTATTCACATCTCCTCCTACACCTGTTGTTATTAGAGTTCTTGATTTTAGCCATTATAACTGGAGTGAGGTGGTATCTCAATGTCGTTTTGATTTGCATTTTCTATGGCTAGGGAGTTGGAGCATTTCTTCATGTGTCTATTAGCCATCTTTCTTTCCTCTTCAGAGTTGTTTCTCTTTAAGTCTTTAGCCCACTTATTTATTGGGCAGTTGTTTCTTTGAGGATTTGTTGTTGGGGGGATTTAATTTTTTGGAGTTCCAGATATATTTTAGATATGAAACCCTTGTCCATTGTATGGCTAGCTAAGATCTTCTTCCAATTCATGGGCTTTCTATGGATCTTGCTAGCTATGTCCTTTGCCATGCAGAAGCTCTGCAATTTCATGCTATTCCATTTGTTCAACTTTTCTATGATTTGTTGTGTTTCTGGGTCTCTAGTAAGAAACTTTTGGCCTGTACCAAGGAGATCTAGGTTTTCTCCAATTACATCCTGTAATGTTTTCAGAGTGTCTTCATGACTCCGAGGTCTTTGATAATTTGGAGTTGATTCTGGTACAGGGTGATATACAGGGGGATATATAAGGATCTAGATTTAGTTTTCTACAACTAGTTAAACAATTTTGAGAGCACCATTTACTGAAGAGGCTGTCTTTCTTCCATTCTACTTTTTTTAGCTCCCTTATCAAAGATTAGATGGCTGTAGGCCTTTAGGTTCATTTCTGGGGTTTCAATTCTATTCCATTGGTCCTGAGATATGTTCTTGTGCCACTACCAAGGTGGTTTTATTAGTATGGCTTTGTAGGAGAGTTTTAAATTTGTTATTGATTTCCTCCAGCACTGTTCTTTCTGTTAAGGATCATTTTTGCTATTCGGGGTCTTTTATTGTTCCATATGAATTTTTGGATTGCCTCTTTTATTTCCTTGAAGAATGAGGTTGGAATATTGATAGGTATCACATTCAATTTGTAGATAGCGTTGGGAAGTATTGCCATTTTCATGATGTTGATCTTTCCAATCTAGGAACATGGAAGTTTTTGCCACTTTCTAAGTCTGTTTTGATTTCATTTTTTAGGTATGTAAAGTTTTCATCATAGAGTTCTTTCACTCCTTTGGTTATGTTAATTCCTAGATATTGTATTTTTTTGTGGAGCTATTACGAATGGAATTGCTTTCCTAATTTCAGCTACACTTTTCTCATTGTTGGCATACTGTAAAGCCATTGATTTTTGAGGGTTATTTTCACACCCTGCTATTTTGCCAACGTTTTGAGTCACCTTGAGTAAATTGGGAGCAGAGTCTTTAAATACAAGATCATGTGCTCTGCAAGGAGGGAGAGTTTTACTTCTTCTTTCCCTATTGGGATCCCCTTTATGTTTGCATCTTCTCCACTTGCTGTAGATAGGAATTCTAATACTAGATTGAAGTGCAGTAGAGAGAGTGGGCATCCTTATCTCGTTCCTGAGTTTAGAGTAAATAGCTTTAGTTTTTGTTATACACAGCCTTTATTTTATTGAGGAATGTTCCATGGATTCCTAATTTTTCCAGGACCTTCACCATAAAGGGTTCTTGGATCTTGTCAAAGGCTTTTTCTGCATCTATTGAGATAACCATGTGGTTCTTATCCTTGCTCTTGTTGATGTGATGAATTATGTTAATTGATTTGCATATATTTTTGCATATATATTTGCATATAATTCATATATTGAAGCAGCTTTGCATCCCTGAAATGAATCCTGTTTGATTGTGGTGTATGATATTTTGGATGAATTGTTGAAGTCAATTAGGCAAAATTTTGTTGAGATGCTTTGCATCAATGTTCATCAAAGAAATGGGTCTACAGTGCTCTTTCTTTGATTAGGGTTTGGGATGAGGGTTATGATGGCTTCATAGAAAGCGTTCGGTAGTGAACTTTCTCTTTCAATTTCATTGAAGAGTTGGAGGAGTATTGGTGTGAGCTCTGCTTTGAAGGCCTTGTAGAATTCTGCTTTAAAACCATCTGGTCCTGGGCTTTTCTTAGATGGGAGGTCTCATTGCTGTTTCTATTTCAATGCTTGATATGGGCCAATTAAGATGGTTTAACTCATCTTGGTTTAGTTTCGGGATGTCAATATTTGCCAGGAAAAGGTCCATTTCTGCCAAGTTCTCAAACATATTAGCCTAAAGTTTTGAGCAGTATTCCTTTATAATGTTCTGAATCTTTGTTGTTTCTGTAGTGATGTTTCCATTCTCATCTCTGAGTTTATTTATTTGGGTGTGTACTCTTCTTTTTCGGATGAGATTTTTTAAGGGTCTGTCAATTTTGTTAATTTTTTTCGAAGAAACTTCTCATTTTGTTGATTCCTCCTATGGGTTTTTTGTATTCTAATTCATTTAATTCTGAGAGAATTTTAATTATTTTTTCCATCAACTGGATTGGGGTTTATCTTGATGCTCTTTTTCAAAGAGTGTCGAATCTCATTAAATTGTTGGTTTCAGATCTCTCCAATTTGTTGATGTAGGAACTCAGAGCTATAAACTTGCCTCTGAATCGTGCCTTTGCTTCGTCCCGAGGAGCAGATAATCTCTGTGCTAATTTTTGTTGAATATCATGAACATTTGAAATTCATTTCTAAGTTCTTCCATGACACACTGGTGTTTCAACAATGTGTTTTTCAGCCTTCAGGTGTTACTGGACTTTCTTTTGTGGCTTTTTGTGTTGAGTTCTAATTTTATTCCCTTTTGGTGTAAGAGAATGCAAGATATGAATTCAATGTTTCTGAATTTTGACAAGTTTGACTTGTGACCTAAAATGTGTTGTATTTTGGAAAATGTTCCATGTGCTTCTGAGTAAAAAGTGTAATCTGATGCTGCTGGATGAACATTCGCTAGATGCCTGCTAAATCATTTGTTGTATGCACTGGTTTAAATTGGCGTTTTCTGTTGAGTTTTTGCCGAGTTGATCTATTTAGTGAGGATAGTTGTGTGTTAAAGTCCCCAACAATTAATGTCTTTGGATCTATTTGAGATTTAAAGTAGTATTTCTTGGATAAATTTGGGTGCACTATTGTTTGGCAAATATTTAGAATTGTAATATCCTCTTGAAGGAGAAATCCCTTAATTAGTATGTAGTAACCTCCTATATCTCTTCTCAATAATTTTAATTTGAAGTCTATTTTATCTGATATTAGGATTGCAACTCCTGCCTGTTTATGGGGGCCGTTTGCTTGGTAGATTTTGTTCCAGCTTTTCATTTTCAAAATGTGTTTGTTTTTTTATGGGCAAGTTGTGATTCCCAAAGGTAGCAGATAGAAAAATCTTGCATTTTAAACCAACTAGACAGTCTACGTCTCTTAATTGGAGAGTTACATTCACTAATATTGAGAGATAGGACCTAGTGGTATTTGGGTGTTCCTTCCATTTTATCCACCTTCTTGGGTGCTACGCCTTCTGGGTTCTTCCTATGGTTCTTGGATTCTGTTTGAGTGTGGTTTCTTGGCCTTTATTATGGTCTTGTTGGTTTTCAATGTGTAGGACATCTTTAAGTATCTTTTGAAGAACTGATTTGGTGGAGATATATTGTTTGTTTGTCTTTGCTATGGAAGATTTTTATTTGACCTTCAGTTATGAAGGAGAGTTGAGCATACATATAGAAATATTTTAACATATTTTTGTATCTACAGTAGATTTATGAAATCATCCTTCATTATAAAATAACGTGGAAACAAGTTTAATGAGGATCAAAGCAAAGAGAATTGTCACGTTTCTTGTTTTTGAATGAAATATGAATTGTGAGAATCAGTTTGAGGAAAACATTTAACAAAATGGATAATGACTATTAATTTCAATCTCTTTATTTGCCCATATCGTGCATCCTCACACATGAGTGTCAAAGTCAAACCAAACTTTTTTGTCTTTGTATTTAAATCACCTTATAATTTAGCGGATAGGTGAAGTAATCAAATAAAGATTAAAATAATAGTAACTGAGACTATGAGTTAGAGCTGAACATTATTTTAAATATGATAATAGCTAATTAAATTCCATATCTCTTACTTTTATTCTATTGTCATATCCCTTATGCTCACATTAGGAAAGTACATAGAAGATTCTCACTAAATTATGTGTAAAATTATGAAAAAATTTATTAAAAGAATATGGGCACATTGGGGCTGGGAAAGTGGCTCAGTGGTAGAGCTTTTACCTTGCATGCATGAGGCCCTGGGTTTGATTCCTCAGCACCACATAAGCAAAAAGAAGAAAGCCGGAAGTGGAGCTGTGGCTCCAGTGGTAGATCGCTAGCCTTGAGCAGAAAAGCTGAGGGACAGCGCCGAGGCCCAGAGTTCAGGCTCCTCAAATGGACAGAAAAACAACAACAAAGAATATGGGCACAGTGTGATTTTAGGTGATTGAGACCTGTAGGGGGTAGTGTGTTTTTGAGGATTTGATAAATGTGATGGAGATGAAGGAAGGGATGTGGTTATTCTGGAAAATTGGCTAGAGGATTGCTCCCAGAAAAGTAGGGTTAATTCTTCCAAAAGGTTACACTAAAATCACTCTCACAATCATGTTCACTACTGAACTATTTACTGTAGAGAACTTATGGAAACGGCCCAGACGACCTTTAGTGGAGGGATGGTTGGAGAAAGTGTTGCACAAATACAAAATCAGATCGCACCCATCCATTATAAAGACTGTTACAGCATTTGCAAAGAAATGGATAGATCTAAAATTATAAGTAAACGAAGTCAGAGCCAGACACACAAAGGATGCGCATTTGGAAGCCAGAATTTTATGGAAGTTAAACAACAGTATTAATCAAAGCATGCTATTTGCAGAGGAGTATTTATCTATCTATCTATCTATTTATTTATTTATTTATTCATTTATTTATTTATTTTTGGGTCCGGTCATGGGGCCTGAACTCTGGGCCTGGGCACTGTCCCTCAGCTCTTCAGCTCAAGGCTAGAGCTCTACCACTTGAGCCACAGCGCCACTTCTGGCTTTTTTCTTTTTGCTTATGTGGTGCTGAGGAATTGAACCCAGGGCCTCAGGCATGCAAGACAAGCAATCTACCACTGAGCCACCTTCCCAGCCCTGCAGAGGAGTATTTAAAAGGTGTAATTTCTTATAAAATTGAACTTTTAATCCAACAAAATGAATACCAGGAAACTATCACTTGGAAAAAGTGAGGGGAAGTCAAAGGGAAGGAATAAAGAGAATTCTGGAAGTAGAGAGTGAAGCCATAATATTCAATGCAGATAGTATGAAACTTGAAAAAATGAAAGTGGGGTGAGGTTTGGAAGGATGTGAGAAAGTTATGTAAAGATCCATTGTACTTATAAACTGATTCGTTGAATGGAAAATCCTTTGTACAAATATTTTATAAAAATATAATTGAAAATGATGGAAACATCTTATCTTAAACCGTGAGTCAATATGATAATTTCCTTCTCAGAAATTTTCTTTGCAGGTATTTTCCTCATAATGATAGAAAAGTGAACAACACAATGAATATAAATACATCACTTTGCATATCCTAAATAGACACAATATAAAAATCACAATAAAAATATTAGAATATATCACATGATAAAATAACAGGTAGAAAGTATCAAACTCTGATTGTTTTTCCAAGTATTTTACCTTTGGTATCTAATTTAATCCTCACAATAATCCCATAAAGTGGAACTACTTCTATTTTTAATTCTAAGATTATGATATTTAAGCCTTCAGAGTTGGAATTACTAGTACAACATTGCACACACGGTAAGTGTTAGCCTGCATTCAATTCCCACCATATGAAATAACCTCATTCTATTTGATAACTAAATACTAGCACTCAGTCTACTAATTCTAGGAAAATTTCCCAAAATTATTGTGCACACTCTAATAATATTTCACTTTATCTTTCTTAGAATATAGGTAACTAAGCTGGATACCGGTGGCTCACTCCTACAATGCTAGCTACTCAAGAGGCTGAGATCTGAGGATTGTGGTTCAAAGCCAGCTCGGGCAGGACAGATTGTGAGACTCTTATCTCTAATAAACCACGAGTAAACTGGAAGTGGCACTGTGTTCCAAGTAGTAGAGCTCTCGCCTTGAGTAGAAGAGCACAGGGACAGTACCCAAGCCCAGAGTTCAAGCCCCATGACCAACAACAACAACAACAAAAAAAGAAAATAAGTAACTGTAATATGAAAACTCCAAGTTTATTAACAATTTATACCTCCCTGGTGAAAGGAACTGATGAACTATAACATTCTTGATTTCTAGCTCAAAATAGTAGAAACCATATTTTATCCCTTCTCTCAACACTGCACTGCCTGGGGACCCCATCTCTGGCTAACACAGTCTTACTGAAAGAATGACCTGCCCAATTCCTCATGGAAACACTGCAAGTCTTTTGGAGCAATCGTTTCCACATTGTAGCTCACCTAAATTGTTTATCATTAGAAGTATTGTGATTGCTTTTTATACCCAACGTTTT
The DNA here is from genome assembly GCF_024711535.1 of Dipodomys merriami. Lineage (NCBI taxonomy): Eukaryota > Metazoa > Chordata > Mammalia > Rodentia > Heteromyidae > Dipodomys > Dipodomys merriami. The sequence continues at coordinate 178,650 of NW_027206382.1, forward strand.
GAGAGAAATGTACTACTTTAAAATGTTATTAAAGAAAGACTGATATAAAAATCACTTTTGACCCCAGATAAATATTTTACCTTTCATATACCCAAAAAGGCAGTCTGATATATCATTAATAGTAGGAACGAGAGTTTAAAAATCATAGACACCAAGACCTAAGTATGAATTAAACACTCTCCAACTTGTGAATACAATTGGTTTAAAAAGACATCAATACTACTGCATTTTTAATTCCCTATGATAATGAAATTGATTCCCTATGATAATGATAATGATAAACTATTAACACTTAAAAATAACTCATTTTCTTGGGAGTAGGACACAAAACACAAGGTTAATCCTACCACATTTAAAAAGACCTTTATTTATACTCAAAACTCACTCATAACTATAGATTCTAAAACTAACTGAAGTACAGAGACACAAAGGATATCATTTAATTGCATCATGTTCATTCAATGGACTGTTAATAGAAAACAAAGTTATACTAGTAATTAGCTTACCGAATTCACTTTCATTTTTTATTCTATTCCATTTACTTTGATAAAAACTGGGTTTTCATAAAATGACCCATAAAAAAGACTATAAACCCACTTACATTTTCAGATCTTAACAATATTTATTTCAGAAATTTTAGCTCTACAGTCAATGAACTGAAATAATACTAAAATATTCAAAGGATTTTCAGAAATTGAAAGACTTGCTCTGGGCTGTTATGTATATTGGAAAAGATATTCAAAAAGCCTTATTTGTTAAAGTTGCCATAGTTACTCCCACAAAAGAGCCATTAGTTAAGATCCCTGTGCATGTACAAAACACCTTCAAATGCATCCACAATCTGTACATGCACATCCTTTTTGTTTATTCGTTTTTGAAAGGAATATCTAACAAGCATATCCACAATACTTATTTTCAGTCAATAAGATGGGATCTTCAAACGTAATATGGGTTTGATTATCTCTTAGTGAGAATAGATATGATCTTGTAAAGAAAGTTATTTTCAACAGAAATCCGGAAAGGGTTTATCCAACTTGTGTTTCACAGGAATAACCAGAGAGTAATACCTGTTTGGTCAAGTCGGTCCAAATCGCTCCATGAATGTATCTTAAAAGTATAACCAATTTAAGAAGTCAAATACGTATTGTGTACTGACAATCATCTTACAGCAAAATAACTTACGACCTAATTATGTCTGTATCTTCTTACACAACATACAATAAGAGCTGAAAGCGATCTCTTTATCTAACTTAATGTTATAAATGTTTGATTATGATGACGTTATTATTAGACAAATAATATGTACAGAAGGGTGGTTCCACTGAAATGACATGACAGAACACTGGTATATAAAAACATTCCAACACAGTTAGCTCTTTTCAGCCTCACCGTGTCCACATTGGCAAGCAACATTGCAACAGCACATGCACACATATACACATGCACACATGTTTGCACATGTACACACACATATACATGCATGCTAAATTCATGGTTTATTGTACAAAAAAGTTCAAATAAAATGTTAGTGATTAGGACAAATGATAATATGCCTTATTAAAAAATAATTCATAAACCATCACCACACGTTACATTTTACCTGCCTCTCCACATGTGACCACTTAATTTATTTTTAATTAATTAATTACGTTAATGATTCATTTGTTTGGTGCTAATACTAGGGCTTGAACTCAGGCCCTGGCTTTGTCCCAGAATTTACTTTTTGTTTCAGTTTTCTCAAGGCTAGCATTTTACTGCTTGTACCACAGCTCCATTTTTAGCTTTTGCTGGTTATTTTCAAATCAGATTCTAATGGACTTTTTTTTCTTGGTCTGCTTTCAAAACACAATCCTCAGATTTCATCTCTCTGATTAACTACTACTAAAGACATAAGCTATCAGTGTGGCTTCTACTTTTTCCTCTATAGTTATCTATTGCACTTACTTAGATAGTAATTTAAAACTTAGAGAATAGAAGCAAGATGAACAGTGATGATACTGTCCTGTCAGAAATTCAAGTTAGTAATATAAATTTATTCTTAAGAGCATACACAAACAATACCATGATATAGTGTAAGAGAACTCATTATTGAACATATGACCTTGAAGAGCTTTCTGATAGATCCATTATTTGTTAGTACCCAACATTAGAAAAATGTCTGAGGCATTGGTAAAATAGAAGTCCTTTGCATGACTACATACATTCCTTGTTTTTTAAAGACACTTGCTTTCATCTAAAAAGGAGGCTTGTCTATTGTCCTCATGTGATTTTGATGATTTAACATGCTTAGTGAGAAGGTCAAAATGTATTAGTAGTCCTTAACTATCAATTCACATTTTTCTTCTTGTAGAATATAATGATCAAATCAATAGTTCAGAATCAGCAAGCAATAGTTCAGAATCATGCTTCCAGTGCAAGTGGATCACCAGTAAGAAATCCTCAATACCAATTTCCACAAAGTTTTTTCACAGGTACAAATCTCCCTGCCTTCTCTGCTGCTATACTACCTTCCTATTCCTTCATTGTACAGGAAAAGTGTGATTTAACTGATTTCAGTCAGTTCTGTTACTAGAATTATCAAGGACTTAGTTTATTGTCTGTAATTTGGTCAAAGTTATATCTCGTTATGTAGGCTACTAAAAATGTATTTACTAATTTCAAGTAAATACATAAATTCTATTTCCATCTTTTTTAAAAACTAAATTTTGTTTGCTCTATAAATTGATCAGAGGCATGGATTTTGTGGCTAGATAGGTCATTGCACATCGGTCTCTTTCTCCCTTTCTTCATTCTCATAGATAATATGATTGCTCCATAATTATTCTAATTTATTTTGCTTTTATTTATTTGCTTGCCTCATTTCAGTTTTTGCTCTGCCATTTCCCAAATCATTTATATAGAAGGCATTATTTCCTATTTTCTCATTCCTAGAATAAGCTTCACATGAAGACATCATTGATCCTCATTTTCAGTGTGTACAATTGAATATGGAGGAACATCTTTCCTCTACTCTCCATCAATTCCCTACTCTCCAGCTAGAATAATTTCGAATAGTAAAATTGGAGAAAAAGAAATTAAATCATGGTGAATAAACAGATGCAGAAAATTCACAGGATATTTCTGACCAGTTCAACCAATGTGAACTATTAGGGAAATACATGGCCATCTCATTCCCACTGGCACTCAAAATCTCTGGTTAGGCAATTCTAAGGAATATGAGGAACAAGACGAAAAAGTAAGGAATGTTATCAATTAGAGAAAAAAATGGAGAAAGATCCAAGCAAATTTCTTCATTGGGCTGCCAAAAATATTTGGCTTACTACAGTGCAGAGACTTCTTTCCCAAAAAGGCCACTCATGTGAATAGTAGGGATGACGATTAGTATACCCCTCTTCATTGAGAGCCTACAGTGGACAGTTAGACATTGTCAGTGAGTTTGTGTCTCTATTGGCACATACAATAACTGTGGCTGACTGGACACCCCTGCACAGTGCATATTTGTGGAATAATACCAGAGTGGCTTCTTTCTTACTTCATCATGATACAGATACCAATGCCCAAACTAAAGGCCTCTTGACCCCCTTACATCTTGCTGCTGAGAATTGAGATAGCAAAGATATGCTGGGTCTCCTTTTGTTGAACCATTATATAAAACCAAGCCTGAAGAACAACATAGAAGAAACTGCATTTGAAATTGCCAAAAGGATAAGCATGTATCCCTTCCTCTATGAAATTGTGGAAGGCTGTACAAATTGTTCACCTAAGTCCTAATGGTCGGGTTAAGTTTCTTAAATTTCAAAAATGCAAGTCCATGTTTTGTGTCCCTACAAAATATTTTCACAATACAAACAAGGGCAATATCCCCTTTTTTTAATGGTCGATCATGGGGTTTGAACTCTGGGCCTGGGAGCTATCTCTGTGCTCTTCAGCTCAAGGTGAGTGCTCTACCACTTGAGCCATAGGTCCACTTCCAGTTTTCTAGTGGTTTATTGGAGATAAGAGTACCGTACCACAGACTTCCTTTCCCAGGCTGGCTTTGAACCATGAGCCACCAGTGCCCAGCAACACCAATATTTTACTGTAAATATGGATTCCGTGGAATTCTTCCAAGTGAATTGCCTGCATTGGATGTCAAAATGTATTCAATAGTTTTTGTATACATGTATAATGATTTCTTCAGAGTTTGTGATTTTTTAAATCAGAAATAATTTTAAATTACCTGTTGAAATGAGTAGTACAGAAACTAAAATATTTCTAGTGCTTGTCTGAAAAAGTATATTTTAAAATATTCTATATTCTATGTTTGCATAATGTTCATAATTTATTTTATTTTCTCCTATATATACTTTGAAATCTACATTACTTTATAATACATAAGTTCATTAATGTGTCCTTTCCAATTACGTTCCATATAGAAACAGTTTGATTCCTTTTTTTCTAGGTCTTAATATTATCTTTCTTTGGGATAAAATAACAATGTCTAATTTGAAGTTTTGTGAAGTTTATGCTATGTAAACGCCTTTCTGAGGTGAAGATTTAATACATTGATGTCAAACGAAATTTAATTATATGAATTACGTGTTTTGTTACACTTGTAATTTTGTAATCAACTTTTTAATAACTGTTTTTCATTTCTTGCATCTGAAGAATGAAAAATATGGAATGCTTCTCAAACTTTCATATTACCCTTGTGCAAGTGCCATGTTAATCTCTGTATTGTAATTTGAGTATAAGTGCTGCTGAATCATGTAGTATCTTCTAAATTTAAGTAGTTAATGATGCAATCTATATACAGGCTTATATCTATGGGTGCCTACTTGAAAACAAGGAAACCTTCTTGTTCCTAACAATGCTATCAATCTTATTTCCATAAAATTCTGTGAATAGTGGAAAAATTGCTCACATTTGCAATTTTTTTTTGTCATTGACTATCTTAAGTCTTTTTATTTGGAATTTGATTGTACTCTCAATTATTCATAGATAGGTCCAAAGGTGATGGCTTTTTCAAGTACTATGAATCCAACTTAATTAGCTTTGTGGACCTAATGGATTCAAAGTAAGCATTGCTTAAGAGCTACTTCTAATCTTCTTTAGCTGACATTTTCCCAAATGAGGTGTTACTGGCACAAACGTCTACCTGAGCCTTTACCCTTCTTCCATGTGGGAACAGACCAATCAGAATATGTTACCCTGACAGCATAGATTGTCTTACTGGAACAAAACTAATCATGGTTACAAGGGATCATAGAGAGACAAACAGTTCAAACAGAACTGTTCAGACTAGAAGGTATTTTATAAGAATATAGTTGTTTATTATACCTTCCATTTCAAAAGTAACTAAAGCCAAGAAGGTGAAAAAATTGTTCATATGCATGATTACTTAATGTCCTGGCTTGTCTACCATACAACCAGGCAGGAACTTACACTACTGCCTTTGTATCACCAAATATTTTCATAGTTGCAGGAGAAGTCCATATGTTTCTTCTCGTTATTAGGCATTAAATTGATAATGTTTTAATCACAGTGTTTCCTCTTGCTTCCATGCAAATGGTAAAGCTTTAGGTCTAACTCTATCAAACACTGAGGTAGAGATAATGGAATAATACTTTAAAACAGAGTTGCCTTTGATACAGTAACTACAACAGAACAATGCAAAACGTGTGCCTTTTAATTATATTATATATAGTTATATATTTTATATTTATATGTGCTGATTTTATATTTCACACAGTGAAACTTACTAGAATTAGTTGATAATTTGACAAATAAATTGATATTTATTCAAATAAATAGAATTGGAATATAAATAATTAGTTTTAAAATATATATTAGAATATAAAAAAGTATCAATAAAATGTCTTTAATATAAACTTGTGATACATTCTAACTGTTCTTTGTCTTATGAATCCACATGGTAAAAAAACAATGTTTTCCTCTAATCTATAATGAATTTTACTCTGCTGCTCTGTTTATTGTTTTAACTCGCTGGTCCCAAACTGTTTTTCTCCATATTTCTGAAGAATTCCTACTGATTATGCCAAAATTTTTCTAAGATGTCTAAAACATATTATTCTTGTGCATTACCCATGGGTTTTAGGATCCCAGGTCCCAGTTACCTGCATCATCAGATAACAGGGACAAGACTTCTCACCAAGACCCATGCAACATGTCAACATAAAGTAATTGAAGACCCATCTCAATCTGTCATTTCCTATATTTCAGGGCCCCAATTCCTTGAGATGCAGGAATTAGCAGTAAGCAATTGTGAAATGCAAGGCAACTTAGCAATTGTTTATTAGAGTAAGCTATTATTTCTATGACCATTAATCCCAAGATTTATGTCATAAAGTCATCCTACCCCAACAGTTTCCAACTTGTAAGGGGCAGTTTAAAATTACTTAATTCACATCATGAATACCTTATCTCTATTTTGAAAAAATACTACACCTCTGCTAATGTGACACCCTCTTTGTTCTGAAAAGAACACCACAATAAACTGAGCTGCATCATTTTTCCTCCACTGGTATTCTTGAGATCAGAACACGTGCAAATATTATTTATATTTATATTTTTTGGCTATCATAGATATTCAGGATGCTAAGATAGGAAAATTATGGTTCAAAGCCCACTCAGGCAGGAAGGCTTCTTAGAATCTTATCTCCAAAAAACTTCTCCACAAAAGTCAGACTCAAGTGGCACTGAGGTTGAAGTGGTAGGGCACAAGCCTTGAGCATAAACAGACTCAGAGACACTATCCAGGCCAAGAGTTCAAGCTCTAGGATGAACCAATAAAACAAAAACAAAATTGAAAACCAACCCCAAACCTAGCATTTTTCTCCATGTATACAGAGGCACGTAAATAAGAAATGGCTTCCTGTGTTACATATAGGTAGAAGAAAGAAGATGTCAGGCAATTAATCTTTTCATACCATATTAAACCAAACTCTTAAAAATTGTTTTTCTAAATATATAAATTAATGTCATCCATTTGTTGGCAACTCTGTCTAGATTATTCACATTAGCATGGTACACATGAACTATGGGAATTATCTATTATCTATGTTCTAATTATAACTCTCTTGAAAGAATATCTAGGCAAATAGAATGCCAGAATCATTTGTGAAATTTTCAATTAATCCCTTTACTTAAAAAGAATTTTGTAGTATCCTATAGAATATGAAATTATAAACAAAACAAAAAAATATATTTTAAATCTAAATTCTAATTTAGCAATTCTACAAAGTCCTACATTAGACGAACTTTGCTATTTCTCCAGACTTAAGCTTTTGTAATCCTTCAACATTTATTTGGAATCCAACAGAATGAGGCTTATTTAGTTTTGCAAATTTTTGGATGGGAATCATGAGCTATTTTGCATCTAGGAATGTTCTGTAATGATGAGAGCATTTAAAACACAAGTGAGGATATATATGAGTTGCATTCAATAGGAATCTTGACTTCTCAAAACATAATGACAAAATTAGCCCAAACTCCCAAATGTGTATTCCTTTCTTGTTGTTTGGTTTGTTTCACTGAGACAAAATTATTCTACCTGGTCCAGGGAAGGTATCGTTATGTAATTCCATTCTCTAATCTCCTGTCTGAGTGCTAGAATTCCAGGCTTGTATCACATTGCCCTGCCATAGTTTGTTTATTTAATCTAGAAACAAACTAGCAATTCTGAACTTCTCCTATGATCTTTACCACTAGACTGACTGCTCTGTGTGTATATGTATGTTTGTATGTATGTATGCAAAAAACTAAAACTGTTATTCAGCAATCTTGCTCGTGACTGGAATTCCAGCTTTTGGCTGGTTAATTATAGGTAGTGTCTCAAAGACTATACTGTCCAAGCTGGATGCAAATTGAACTTCTCAGACTCCTTTATATCTTAGGTTTTATTTTTCCAGGAGTAACAACTTTCAAACTTCAAACACTTTTGTGAGTGTAAAGTCTAACCTGTAGCCCAGATTTTTAACTCAAGAATTCACATAAAGATAGATGAAAATATACATTACATATCCTGAGTGTACACTGTTAGAAATGTGATCATAAACTAAGTTGTTGTGAGATCTGAGGATTGGAGTTTAAAGCCAGCACGGGTAGGAAAGTCCTGGAGACTCTTTTCTCCAATAATTGCCAGAAAACTGGAAGTGGCACTGTGGCTCAAGTGGAAGAGCCCTAGCCTTGACATGCGTTTCAGAGGGATAATCCCACGAACAACAACAACAACAACAACAACAAAAGAATATAAGAAAAGGAATGAAACAGAAATGTGATCTTAGCCACCAGGTTCATTCCTAGTATACCTGTTCTCACAAGATGGACTCTTTTTTTCCAGTTAAGTCTATTCTCCCATATCTGACTTGTATTGGAAACACAATCATTCTTCCATTTTCCTTTTTGCACATTTACGTGATTAGCAAGCGTGATTTAGAAAGGGAGTGGCCTCATGCTTCATGTTCCACTTAGGAGTAATGCTTTCTCTATTTCACTCCCATAAATCTACATACTAGACTTGGCTTTATTGTTTCAATGTTTTCTTATTTGGAGAGTCTTCTATATTGTATTGAACACTTATACATAAACACAGAACTTCTTTTTCTCCTATAATTGCTATTGTTTCTCTTACTGTTAACTTATGTACACTTGGGAAATTAATGCACAGCACATAGACTCACGAAAAATGATATGAGAAATTTCTTCCCATTTAAAGTTCACCTTAATTTACAGAACACACATAAGAAGTTTGAACAAAATGTTCTCATGGATAATGTATATATAAGCAATTTAAATTTCATTTCTCTTTACTAAGTTGTCTCTGAAACACGTGTTACCTCATGTCCAAAAGTGTCCTTGTGCTATTTCAATGAAGCCAGAAAACATTCATTATTTTTCTGGAGCAGCACTATAGATTGTTACTGGAAGTAACTGTTACTGGATGTGGATACTGATCCCAGGAGAGGAATTGAACATAGAGAAATGACAAAGTTCAAGTTAAGTATTGCTTTCCTTTTTACTATACAAGAAAAGAATCCAAGGCTGGAAGGAAACTCTGTCCTTGACTTTTTTGAGTGTGTCCTTTACTCATATAAAACTTGTCTGTAAACTTCTGTTTGAGAGTATTACAATATGCCATTTGAAGGCCATCATAGAACAAAAGGAAGTAATTTTGTTTTAAAAGTGTTCTACTGCAAAGAAGCAAAGATATGGAGGTTTTAAAGTGTCTTTTGGATGGATGTTTCACTCCTGAGATGATTACCTTGTTGCAGGAATCAGTTATCAATTCCTTTAGTCTGGTCCTGAGTTTTCCATAGCAATAAGGATTCCAAAAAACCAAGATCCAGTGAGTATGATCAGCAAAGGCAGCCTCTTCTCAGACCACCACTATTTTAAGAAGAGTCCCAAAGAAATACTCAGGGTTTGTTTTGTTTGCTTGTTTGTTTAGTTTGTGATGGTTCTGGGGCTTGAACTTAGAGAGTTGGCCATGTCCTTGAACAGTTGTCTTTCTTTCCCACCTGGCCCAAAGCTAGTACTCCACTACTTGAGCCAAAACTCCACTTCTGTCTTTTTTGGTGTTTAATTACAGATAAGAGTTTAACAGACTCTCTTGCCTGGGTTGGCTTTGAACTAACACAGTGAGAAAGTGAAGTGACATCAACTGTATGGACTTCACTTTTGAACCAAGAAATATTAGATGAAGTTTATTATAAACTTCATAATATTATTATTATTTGACAATTTTTAAAGAAGAGAATATGTTTAGCAAAGAAGCCATAATAACTCAGCAAAAGTAGGAGCACTACTAAATCATTTGGGAAGATTATTATTGACTTCATTCCTTTGGGGGAAACTTAAAGCCATATTTGTACTTTTTTGTTGGTTGTGGGGATTGAACATTGATCCTGAGCATGGTCTCTCAGCAATTCAGCACAACTTGAGCACTCTACCACTTTAGCTACAGCACCACTTCCGGGTTTCTGGGGTTAATTGAAGATAAGTGATTCATGGACTTTCCTGACCAGGCTGGATTTGAACCACAATCCTCTGGTTTCAACCTACTGAGTAGCTAGGATTACAGGCATGAGCCACCACCTCCTGGCTCATATTTGCATTTTTATGAGAAAGAATGGAAATCTGAACCAAATTATGTGACATGACAGCTTTTCAGAAGAATTGAGGTAGCAATAAATATGTCCTCCTTTTCCATTTTGTTACATTAATGACTCATGAGCTATGGGACTCTTAAATTAGCATCGTCTTTCATCTTTGTAGGTGTATTTAGTATCAGGAAATGTTCATAGAAAAATATAGAAAGACAGATTTTTAGAAAGCAAAGGAGATCAGGTATGAAAGAACAGCATAGAAGGAGATACATTTATCACACAGAGATTTAGAACTAGCCTAGGAGATTTTGAATGATAAAGGCAATGAGGAATAAGCCTAGTTGATAACTAGTTCTTCAATAACCGAAAATGGTTCCCTAGAATGGTTTCTGCTATACCTTAGTTACTAACATTTTTTCATTCCATCTGGAGTTATTCCTTCTCTTCTATCACAACTGTTAATTAGCCTCTGCCTTTTTGGTGTGATGACTGGCCAAAATAGTTTCCAAATCTCACTTACTACCCTTCTCATTGTGACTGGTAGTGACCCCACTGAAAAGCCTGGAATCTTTGAATTTCCAGAATTAATCTTCACCTGACATCTAAGCACATTCCTGGCATTAATTGCCGTGACCTAATGAGCAAAACATTTTTTCAACACAGTATCCTATCATAGGTAAAGTATATGAATTAGGGACTATTTTCAGGTATCAGTATGGAAAGAGCAATTATATATTCCAAGTATGGGTTCTTTATTTTACTAACTAACTAAATGTTCATTGTTGTTGTTGCTGTTGTTGTTTTGGAAGTCCTGGGGCTGAAACTCAGTGCTTGGGAATTATTCCTCAGCTTTTTTTTTTTTCCTCAACGCTAACCCTCCACCACTTGAGGCACAGGACCACTTCCAGTGTTTCCTTTTCAATTTTATGGTACTGAGGAATTGAACCCAAGGTTTCATGCATGCTAGGCAATCACCATACTATGAAGCCACATTCCCAGAACCCTAAATGACTTTCTTAAGCTGGCATTACATTTTCATTCTGTAACTATGTATCATAATTTTAGCCAGAAATTTTTTCTAGAAAAGAGCATTAAACACAGTACTGAGTCCAGTAAGGCTAGATGAACAATGGATAACTGTCACAGTGTAGCCAGGGCACAGAGGGACTTACCTCATGGAGCTAGTACAGCAGACTGAGTGAGACAGCTCCTTACCCACAGCCTACCTCCAGAATGAGAGGGCCACCTTGGTTCCAACCACATGGGGAAGCTGGGCCACCTCCTCTAGCATGCATTGAATCAGTTCCTGAGAGAGAAAGAGAAAGAAAGACGGTCAGAATTTTACTTAAGCCAGGTGCCGGTGGCTCAGGCCTATAATCATAAGTACAATGGAGGCTGAGATATGAAGATGATGGTTTATAGCCAGCCCGAGCAGGAACACCTGTGAGACTTTTATCTCCAAAGAATCACCAGAAAACTGGAAGTGGTGCTGTGACTCAAGTTGTAGAGTGCTAGCTTTGAGCTGAGGAGCTTGAGGAGATGCCCAGGCCCAAATTTCAAGCCCCATGACTGAAAAGAATTGGACTTCCCACCACAAGAAGTGGACTGAATAGCACCCATTGTCCTAGGGAGCATGGCAGAGAAGTCAGGCTGAGCTTTCTGTCAGCTGGGAGTCATTAGTAGGTCACCCGGCTTCTCTGTGCCTCAGTTTCCCCAGCTTCAAAACTGAACAAGGTGAAGAATCCCGTTACTCATGGGGATAGGGTAATAAAGAAAGAGAGCCATGTTTTGTTTCATAATCCCATACCTGTTACACCATTAATAACACACACCATCTGAGATCTTTCCGGGTATCTTCTTATTATATGCTCACAGAATTGCCAAGAACAGTATCAGATGGCCCCTCCCTCTGTGCTTGTCCCTGCTCCAGAGATCCCTCTGTATTAATCCCTTGTTTCCTTACAACTGTCCCATGAGGAGATTGAAGTACAATGGTTGAGGCCCAACCCAGAGCTTCACCTCTGGTCAAGAATCGGCTGCCGTGGACTGAGTTTGGGACAATCCATCTAAACCAATGACTGAGCGTGGCGCTACATGTCTGCCATCCCAACTACAGAAGACCGGGCCTGGTGGCTCATGCCTGTCACAGAGAGGAGGACCATGATCCAGACCAGGCTGAGTATATATTAATTCTCCATCTCAGAAATGCCCAAGACAAAAAAGCTTGACTTGCATGGTAGAAGTCCTGACTGGCAAGCCTAAGGACTTGAGGTCAAAGCTTAATATACCAAAAAGAACCAGAGTTCCAGTGCCAGAGGCTCATGTCTATAATCCTGGGTACTCAGGAGGCTGAGATCTGAAGATCACAGCTCAAGATTTAAAATATGGTTGGTGTCGCCCATCAGACATCATGATGAGAAGACCCAGAGTCTGACCTATGCTATTGCGCTCCATACTAGCAGAACTCATATCCTTACTAAGTGTTGGCCATGCTCTCTGTCCCCCTGGGAAGCCATCCCCTGCAGGCCACACTCCCAGGTCCTCCCCAGCTCCCACTGCCACCAACCAGGCCCAAGGGAGTACACAGCTCCATTGCACACAGATCCCTTGTTCTTGTAATTTAACAGTTCTATGTCCCCTTCAAGCTTCTCACCAGGCCCCCAGACCTCAGCTGTGAAGCCCATACATGCCCCAAAGATAGCCGGTAGAAGTTACCAAAGCATTCATCCTCCTTGTGACAAACCACTTCTACACACACACACACACACACACACACACACACACACACACACACACACACACACACACACACACACACATCCAGACTGGTGACAGAAGACTCATCCATGCAGCACCTGCAAATTGCCAACTGATCATTCACCTGAGCACAGTCAGGCTGTACACGGAAAAAGATGATCTCTCTCTCTCTGTCTCTCTCTCACTCTATTTGTCTGGCTCTCTGTCTTTAGGTGAAAGATTGACCGATCACAGAAGACAATGGCTCACACAGCAAGGGTTTCTATCTTCTGCATCCAACACCTCCCATCCCCAGAAAAAAAGAAAAAGACAACAGAAGGCAGGTGTAGACATGCTGTTCCCTACCTCTGACTAAAGCCACCGGGTTCCCAGCGGGGAGAGGAAGGGGGCAGATGTGTGGCTGTGTGGCTACCACTGCTCCAGGCCAGGAGATCTGTGGCGCCCACTCCTCACCCAACCCTTTATCTCCCCATTTCCTGGGACACTAGCCGCTAGGGATGGGGGTGTGATTCTCGGGTCAACACTCACCACCACCCTGGGGCACATTTGTGTTAGGGCATGGGCCAGAGTGTGGGCCACAGGGGAGGCATAGGTCCGGGTCAGAGGGGAGGGGATATGGAGTCACAAGGTGCGGGGCTGTGTGGCAGCCACTCACATGTGTTGCTGGCAGAAGCTGTTGGCAGCTGTTCCAGGTGGGGCAAGCAACAATGGCAGAGGCATGACAGACACTCAGGCCCTGAGCAGAGGATAGGGATGCCAGGACCAGGTCAGGGCCACAAGCTGGCTCCTGGCACACCATTGTACCATTGCCTGAGGAAACCATGGGTCTGAGCCTGCAGCACCAGGTATGAAATGCTGCTCCATGAGAAAGGGGGAGGGGGCCAGGGCTCAGGCAGGCTAATGGAGGGCCTGAGGAAGGCCTATCCTTCTAAGGCCTCGAGTCTCTTACTCACCACTCAGCCACCTCTACCTTCCTCAACTGCTGGTAATGGTGTCAACAAACAGAGGGAATCAAGGTGCTACTGGGCAGCATGGAATGTGGGCGAGGCCACTATTCTTGTATCCCATTGGTCAGAAAGAACCATGAAACAATGGAGGTGTGGCTGGAATCCTCTGATGCAGGCAGAATGGGCGGAGTCAGCTCTGTCCAATCCAGTTGGGGACAAGAGGGTGACCTGCTTTAGCTGGATGGCTGCACAGATTGTTGTGTATGTTTGTTTGTTCCCAGACCTTGAGCTCAGGATCTGGGGACAATCTGTGAATTGCTTTTGATCAAAGCTAGCTCTCTACCACTGGAGCCACACGGCTTTACTTCTGGCTTTGTTGGCACAAGTTGGACAAGACTTTCCTGCCTAGGGTGACTTTGATTGTGATCCTCCTTTCACAGCCTTGTAAGTTTTAAGGAGGACTGCTGAGAGTCACCATTGCCTGGCTAATCATTGGTTTTGCTGATGTTCCTGGACAGACCTGTGAGTTCCCTATCCTCAGGTTTAAGTGGTAGGAGCTGGAGCTCACAGTTTGAATCCTGGTCCTGCCACCAACAAATGGCAGGAGATCCTATGAAACTCATTCCTATTCATATGATTACCAAAGGAATGTGATGTATGTCATGATGAAATGGGCAATATTTGAATGATTTGAGGATAAAATTATACACAATTACATTATAGGACACTGGTTGATTTTAATTAATACTTTATGAAGCATTTAAACAATCACATTCATTAAATGGAGGCCAAATGAAATACCTACGAATTGGGCATCACATAGCATGGAGATGCCATTTTTTTTTCTGCCAGGACTGGGATTTGAACTCATGGTGTAGGAAACCCTGCTGTTGCACTGTGTGGGAAGGGGAAGCTTGCCTCCTTGAATTCAAGAAATTCAAGTCTGTTCCTTAGGCCTAAAATCGATGCCCACCATTAGAAAACATCCTATTTGTGCACATTTTAAATATATGATTTATATTTATATACATATGTTGATTCCATATTGCATTCAGTGTAGTCATTTATTTTATTTTTTGTTTTATTCATGTATTGACTACTCATTTGATTGACTATTATGACACATAGAACAGTGATTACATTGATTACATAGGATATAGGTTTGCATATATATTGAACATCTTTCCTGAAACCCAGGACTTTCACAGAAAAGGAAAACATGTGTCACCATCAGCTTCTTACTACACGATTCATTTTTTGGGAGTGCTGGCATCTGAACTCACAGCCATCAAGGCCCAATTCATGAATGGGTGAGTGTCAGCCTGCCATCCTGTGGCAAATTGAGCTGACAGGCAGTTCTGAGTACCTGAGATCGAGACCCAGCGTTTGACAAAATAAGAACAGATTGACGTGCAGATGGTAGTACACTAATAAGTATATATCTTTATAGAGTGCTAAAGATGTCTATACATTATTCAGTTATATAGACTACATTCCTACCAATTCTTGGGTATTTATAATGCCTCCATGTAATTAACGTTATTGTTTGCATTCTTAACAAACTATTAAGTAAATCAATCAATATTCTGAAATTATTACATTCTGTAAGTAACAGTATTCTTTTAATGCTTCATAAATATTAAATAAAATCAGTCTCTTGAAATGATCCTGTCTAATTTTATAGGAGCATCATTCACCATCAATTCATTCAACTGTGGCATTGATAATATTACCTTGTATTCCCATGGATGGGAACGAGTCTCTTAGTATCTCCTGCCATTAATTGGTGTCAAGACGGGGATTGGAAATCAGGGCCTACATTGCCATGTGGACCTATGACTTCCTCAATAGTCTGACAACCTTCAGCAATGCAAGGTTGAGTACCCTTTGCAACAGTGTCATTCAGACCCAGGAAGGTCACCGGGCAAAAGAAGAAAACATAAAAAGGCCATCTCGCTGCATTTTTTTCTGTACATTATTGCCACACAAGGCCTGGGGGTCTAGGATCCCAGGATCTACTGTGGGTCCAGTGGCCACACCCCAGCATAGGGTGATCGAAGCTGAGGCAGAGTTACCACAACCTGAGCTCAAGCCCCCTGCTGAGCAAAATATAATTAAAAGAGATTGGCTCCCTTGCTTGCAATTCACCCCCTTTTTTTCTGCCAGGCTTTGGATTTGAACTCAGAGTCTGGATAAATCTGCAGCACTGTGGAAGAAGGGGAAGCTCACCGTACTTGAAGATAAGAAAGTCAGGCCTGTACTCTAAGCCAAAATTCAAGTCCCAGCCTTGGAAAACATACCATTTATATACATTGTAATACAGGATTTGTACTTATCTATGGATGTTCAGTCCATACATGTTTGTTGTGGTTGTTCCTTGTACTTTTTGTTTTGTTCATTTATATACCACTGATTTTACTATGATGACACCCATTCCATTTATTACATTGATGACATCCTATCACATGTAATCTGAATTTGTACACGTGTTCTCCATCATGCCTGACACCCAGGACTCTCAGAGAAAAGGACAAAAGTTTCACACTTGGCTTCTTACTGCATGATCCAATTGTTGGTAGTGCTGGAATCTGAACTCAGGGCCTAGCAGGACCAATTGGTGAATAGTTCAAGGTGATCACAGCAGCCAACGAGCAACAACGGAGTTAGGTCATTCCCAGGATCTGACATTAATCCCCAGGGAGGGCCACCATAGTCATAAATTAATAATTTAAACATAGAATCTATATTTACATATATGTATGAACAGGATCTTGCCTTTGGAGTACTTTTTCTCCTTATTTTCTGTCTTATGTAAGTATTGTGTATTTTACTGAATAATGTAACAGATATAACAGAACTTACATGGAAGACAACCTATTGCCCTGGCTATAGCGTTTCCTATGCATTCTCCATCCAAGCTGAGACCGAGGACTTTCACAGGACAGGAAAACAGCTGAATCGATAGGCTTCTCACATCAGGACTCATCTTTTGGCAGTGTTGGGATTTGAACTCAGAGCCTATCAGGCCAAATTGGGGAAAGGGTCAAGGTTACGACATCAGCCTGTGAG
This sequence comes from Dipodomys merriami, assembly GCF_024711535.1. Lineage (NCBI taxonomy): Eukaryota > Metazoa > Chordata > Mammalia > Rodentia > Heteromyidae > Dipodomys > Dipodomys merriami. Next base: position 195,529 of record NW_027206382.1, read on the forward strand.
CAATGAAGGAGATAGGCCATTCCCAGGACCTGACATTGAGTCCCAGGGAGGCCCAGATAGTCATAAATTCATAATTTAAACATAGGGTCTATATTTACATACATGTGTGGACATCTTCTTGCATTAGGTGCACTTCTCCTTAATTTGTGTCTAATTCATGGAGTTATTGTGTATTTCACTGAGTATGGTGACAGGTATAACTGAGCTGACATGGATGACAACCTGTTCCTATAGGTATATGGTTGCCTATGCATTCTACTTTCTAGTGGAAGACCGGGACTTACACAGGAGAGGAAAACAGGTTCAACGACTGGCTTCTGACAACAGAATGAATCTTTGTCAGTGCTAGGATTTGAACCGAGGTCTGGATAGGTCTGTTGCACTTTGGGAGAAGGGAAATCTCACCATCCTTGAAGACTAGGATGTCAGGCCTGGTCCAGGGCCTGATTTGAAGCCCCAGCACTGGACAAAATAACAAGCCTGCCTTTTTTAAACATAGGATCTCTCTTTACCTACAAATGTGGTATGCATCTTGCATTCAGTGTAGTTATTCTTTTTATTTTGTGTCTTATTCATGGATGTATTGTGTATTTTATTGAGTATAGTGATAGATATAACTATGCTGACTTGGATAACAATGTATTCGATGGCTATAGAATTGTCTATATAGAAGTCTCCATCCTCGCTGAGACCCAGGACTTTCACAAGACAGGAAAACAGGTGGATTGATTGGCTTCTCAAATCAAGATGAATCTTTTGGCAGTGTTGGGATTTGAACTCATGGTCTAGCAGGCCCAGTTGTGAATGGGCCATGGTGAACACACCAGCCTGTGAGGCACTAAGGAGATAAAGCTTTCCCAGGACCTGAGATGAAGCCCTGGTGTGGGCCAATACAGTCATAAATTCATCATTTAAACAGAGGTTCTATATTTCCATACATGGATGGGCAGCATCTTGCATTCTGTGTAGTCATTCTCTTTATTTTTTGTCTTATTCATTGATGTATTTTGTATTTTCTTCAGTATAGGATGACATATAACTGTGGTGACCTGGATGACAACCTATTCCTATGAGTATAGAGTTGCCTATGCATTTTCCATCCTAGCTGAGACCCAGGATTTGCACAGCACAGGAAAACTGGAGCAATGACTGGCTTCTCACATCAGGGTGAATTTTGGCAGTGCTGGGATTTGAACTTTGGGCCTAGAAGGCCCAACTGCCCAATGGGTCCACGTAATCACACCGGACTGTGAGCCACTAAGGAGCTGTTGGGTTCCCAGGAACAGAGATCAGACACCAGGGAGGCCACAATTGTCCTGAATGCATCATTTAAATATGGGATATATATTCAAATCCGTGTGTGGACTGCATTATGCATTTAGTGTAGTTATTCTATTTTGTATGCTATTCATGGACGTATTGTATTTTCTTCAGTATATGATTACAGGTATAACTGGGCTCACATGGTAACAACCTATTCCCATGGCCACAGGGTGGCCAATGTATTCTTCATTCTATCTGAGACCCAGGACTTGCACAGAAAAGGAACACAGGTGCAACAATTGACTTCTGACATCAGGATGAATCTTTTGGCACTGCTGGGATATTAACTCGGGGACCAGCAGATCCCATTAACGAATGGGTCCATGTGAACACACCAGCCTGTGAGCCACTAAGGAGTAAGGCTGTTCCCAGGACCTGAGATGGACCCCTAGGTGGGGGTGTGGGGGGAGGGCACACAGCAGTCATTCATTCATAAGTTGAAGGTAGTACGCAAATAAGTACACATTTGTATAGAGTAGGAGATATGATAACCTGTGATGGAATCCAATCTACCGTGTGTCTACTGTTTCTTGGATCTTTCCAGATGCATTCATTTCATGACAGTGATGATTATTGTCACGCTTAATCAACACTGCTTTACAAATAAGTGATGCCCCATGAGTCTTGCCTATCATTTCCTAGTCACATCATGCATGAAATACTCATTCGACGACATCAATCATATTCCATGACTTTTCCTGCTCCAGAAACCAGTATATCAGGATTTCCTGCCATTGCTTTCTCATTGGGCAGGGCTGAATTCAAGCCTCAGGCATGAAAAACATACTCCTTATATACATTTTAAAGATAAGATATATACCTCCATACAGATGTTCATTAGGTACCCTGTTTGGTGGGGTAGGATTTATACATCCATACAGATGTTCAGTCCATATCATGTTTAGTGTGGTTATTCATTTTATTTCTTTTTTATTCATTTATTTACGATTTATTTTATTGACTTTGATGACACCTATACCATTTATTACATTGTTTACATCATATCACATACCATCTATATTTGTAGATGTGTTCTCCATCATGCCTGAGAGCCTGGACTCTCCCAGAAAAGGAAAACATGTGTCACACTCGGCTTCTTACTCAAAGATTAAATTTTTGGCAGTGCTGGGATCTAAACTCAGGTCCTAGCAGGCCCAATTCATGATTGAGTGAGTGTGAGCACAGAAACCTCTAGCCAATGAAGCTGTGAAGTGGTTCCCAGGCACTGAGATCAAGCCTGAAGTTTGGCCAAAACAGCAAAACATGGATAGGCAGAGGGTGGTATACAAATAAATATATATTGTTAGAGTTCCAGAGCTGTCTATCTATGACTGAATGACATATACTACATTCCTACCAACTCTTAGGTATTTATTATATCTCCATTGAAACAATATTATTCTTTTCATGCTTAATAAACTATTAATTAAGATCAATCAGCATCCTAGGATTATTGCATCCAATTTTAGACTAGACAAATGCATGAACTACTCTTTCAATCTGTATTCTTATGCATAGGAACGAGTCTCTTGTGCTCTCCTGCCATTGCTAAGTGTAAGGATTAGGAATTAAACCCAGGGCCTAGGTTGATATGTTGGTCTCATTGCCTGCCAGCCATCAGCAATGGCAGGCCAGGTCCACTTTGAAACCATGTCATTCAGACCTAGGTTAGTCACCATGCAAAGAAAAAATTGTAAAACCCTGAGCCCTCTACAGCTCCCCAGTTTTTGTGCTGTTCTCCTTATTTTTAATTCCTGCAAGCACTCTGGGCCTAGCTTCCCAGGATCTGCTTTGGGTCCCGAGGCTGCACCCCAGCCTAGGAAGAGTGAAGCTGAGTTGCCATGACCTGAGTTCAAGCCCCATGGTTGGCAAAATTAATTAACTAATTAATTCATTAATTAACTAACTAACTAAATTGAAATAATAAAGCTCCTTGGTTTGGAATTTCTGCCAGTTTTCTTCCCTAGCCTGGGATTTGAACTCAGAGTCTTGATGAATCCATAGCAATGTGATGTAAGGTGCAGAGTTGCCATTACTTGAGTTACAACCCCATGCCAAGCCAAAAATAATTAAGCCACTGACCTCAGCAGGGAAGTTAGTTGTGAAGATGGGAGGGAAGGGATGGTAGGGGAAAAACAAACCTGGAGATAACAATGTTCAATAGGAAAGTGCTCATGTAACTGTGACTCCTCTGTACAACATTTTTACAGTAAAAAACGTACAAAAATTATGTAGTGCTCAAGAAGCACTTTGGGGGTAAGGGATGGATGATGTCTGAATAGCTGCACAAAATTCTACACTGATTTTTTCAGTGTTTAGTATTGAACTGAATAAACATAACTGTTTCTGTTACAAATATTAGGTCACAGTCTTGGAAATGGGGCCAGTATTTCTGCCATTACTGGGATTTGAGCTCACTGTTCAAGTAACTCTTTTGCACCTTGGGTGAAGGCTAAGCTGCCTGTCCTTGAGGAAAAGATTTTCAAGCTAGAGTTCCCAGGGCCTGAATTAAGGCCCTGCAATAGAGAAAATATTTGTATATATGTGTAATATAATATATAGGTACATATGTATGTTTATTTCATACTATGATTATTATAATTGATTTTGTATTTAATTTTTATTTCATTCATTTTAATGTTTATTGTATTTAGTATTATTATACACATAATATTTATTATGTTGTGTACATATATTATAAAATTATACACAATAATTCAGTACATTGACTCATTTTCATTAATACTTTATTAAGTGTTGAAACATGATACATAATTAAATGGAGGCATTTGTCAAGTCATCACATGGTTAGAGTCTGTCCCCAATATGAACTTTGTCTTATTTATCTTTGGACAACTTCCTATAGGGATTTGTTTAGATGATTTATACTCAGAAGCCTTTTCTTGTGTATAGGCAAGTTGAGGGATACAATCGTAAGGTTGGGGCTGGGAATGTGGCTGAGTGGTAGAGAGCTTGCTCAGCATGCATGAATGCCAGGGTTTGAATCCTCAGTGCCACATACTAGAAAACGCCAGAAGCTCTGGTTGACTCAAGTGTAGAGTGATACCCTTGAGAAAAAGAAGCTCAACAACAGTACCCAGTCCCTAATTTCACGCCCCAGGTCTGGCAAAAACAATACACCAGATTCCAGTGGCTCTGGAGACCTAGTTTCTCAGGAGGCTTAGATCTGAAGATCGCAGTTTGAGGACAGCCTAAGGACGGAAAGCCTGTTAGACTGTTACCTCCAATAAACCATCAAAAAAAATCATGTGGCACTGTGGGTCAAGTGGTAGAGTGTTTGCCTTGAGTTGAGGGGTTAAAAGGACAGCGCCCAGGCTTCAGTTTGAGACACACAACTGGAAAAAGATTGAGGGATAATCAAAGTAATTTTCCTATTTACTATTTATGAGAATATTTTTTGGAAATGAATGCTGATATACACCAGAATTGGAGTCAGACTTCAAGGTTCAAGTGTAGCACACCCATAAGCCCAGCCTCTCAGATTCTAGCATTATAAACTTATGTCCTACAGGGTTCTGAAAGGCCCATTGTTGAAAGGCTTAATATGCTCTCTAAGCCCTTTGTGATAAGCAGTTGACTTGTATTGTCAATGTCATTACAGTTCTGACCCTAGCAGAGAACCAGTAGCTCATGACCATCACCCTAACTCAGGAGGCTGAGGTCTCTATCACAGAGTGAACCCAGCCAAGGCAGGAAAGTCTAGGACATTCTGACTTCCTGTTCTGAAACATCACATGCTCAAGAAATTCCTATGTTTCCCTTGGTGATGAGAAGTTACTTGCACTCTAAACATTCTTGGAGTTCTTGAGCTACAGAAAAAGGAAAGAAATATTATTGACCCATCTGGGGTTCAAAAGAGGTTCTCAGGATCCAAGCCCTATCTCTGTTAGCAGGAAGAAATCCAGTGTAACACTGTATTTGAAGGACAGAAAACAGTTTCAAAAGCCAGGCAAGGTGCAGAGAACTAGGCCTGCAGGATTAGGAGGCAGAATGTACACACTCAACAGAGAAGTGAGCTGCAAAACCACTTCATTCATTCCAGGCACAGCCAGCAATGGGGGAAACCTGAAACATTTGTTATAGTTACAGCAGGGTCAGGCTTTTCTCAGTCTCTTCAAACGATGACTAATTAACCTTCCTCCCTCAGGTGAAGGGAGCCTCAAGCTATCTTTAGGTTACCAATAGAGAGCCAGTTTAGTGGGGGAAAGGGGAGGAACAGAGTAGCAAAACCCTGCTCTCTGGTCTTAGGGAGTGGGTTTTTGAGACTCCATTTGTCAGGTTTGAAGGCCCTTCTATCTCTGCCAGTCCATTCTCCTTACTTCATTCTTCACATCATTAATGCAAATCCCCAATCCAGGGAGGGGCAGGGCCATTTCTTTTCTGTCTCCAAGCACCTGAGTTAGAACCTGGCTCTGCTCTCTTGACTCTGGGGCTCTTGGCTGCCTGAGAAGTGGGACGGAGACAGTCATCCTGCTCTATGTTTGTGTGAAGGCGATGCTGGTGTCCTGGCACACTGCAAAAAGCCTCATGACTGGGAAGTGTTCCCTTCTTTCCTTCTGATGTCAAAAACAGATTCATCTATCAACTTTCTTTCTTTCTTTCTTTCTTTCTTTCTTTCTTTCTTTCTTTCTTTCTTTCTCTCTCTCTCTCTCTCTCTCTCTCTCTCTCTCTCTCTCTCTCTCTCTCTCTCTCTCTCTCTCTCTCTCTCTCTCTCTCTCTCTCTTTCTCTTTCTTTCTATCTATCTACTTACCCTCCTACCTAGGTAGCTATCTCTTTGTCCGTTGTTGGGTTGAACTCAAGGCCTGGGCACTGTCTCTACTTGAGACACTCTGCTACTTGAGCCACAGCACATATTCTGGCTTTGTCTGTGTACGGGTCCCTAAGGGATAGAACCAAGGGCTTCTTGCATGCTAGGCAAGCACTCTCTCATTAATCCATATTCCCAGCCCCTTCATTTTCTTCTTAATGGTAGTTTTTACATAAGTATACTACCATTTTATGTTTTGAAATTTAATTTTCTGAATACCAGTTACCTCTAAGAAAGCTGATCTTCTCTTCCCCTGCGTGATTTGTGAGTGTTACTGCATTGCCCTCATAATAAAATGTAAATAAAGGCTGATGAGAGCTTCAGTGTGCATCATATAAAGACACAGGCCTAGAACCCTGGAACAGAAAATCAATGGGCCTGAAATGAAGAGAATGATGCAGTATGTACAACTAGCATATCTGAAAAACAAACCAGAAAATAAAAGCAGAGTTTGCACTATGAGAGGTAATATAGATACACACGTAAGTAGGTAGGACACTGATACATAAACTTGGCCTTCTCTTTTTGAATTTTTTGTGGCCATCCCAGGGCTTAAACTCAGGGTCCGATGTGTTCCTGAGCTGCTTTGCTCAAGGCTGAGGCTCTACCACCACCACAGCTCCACTTCCCGCCAGCTGGTAGTTATTTGGACATAAGCAATTCCCAGGCTTTTCTGCCTCATCGGGATTGTATTTCCTGCTCAGTTTTCTCTCTCAAAGCTGGAGCTCTACCCTCTGGGCGACTGCTCCACTTCTGGTTCTCTGGTGGTTTATTGGAGAAAATAGTCTCAGAGACTCCACTTCTGGTTCTCTGGTGGTTTATTGGAGAAAATAGTCTGAGAGACTCTCCTGCTTGGCTGGCTTGAATGGCGTTCTCCTGAGGAGGCTTCAAGTGGTTTCCTCAGGGATTCACTGAGGAGCCCCGCCACACAAACCCTTAGTCTAAATCTCAAGGAGTACTAGAGAAAAATGGAAACATTGTTATACCCCAGTCGCAGGAACCCCACCAAAAAGACCATCGAGACTCAGACTTTACAGTTGTTTTAAGGTTTTATTTAAACAGGCTGCAGCACGGGCCTTGTCCTACACTCCGACACAGCAGCACCTAGGAGGAGAGCCCCAAGGTAAAGATTTGCAGGGTCTTTAAAGGCACACAACCAACCAGGTGTTTGGATTACCACCACATGTTGCTCTGCTAGAAATAAGCAACAAGTGGTCAGTGCCTCAAAACTTTAACCCTTCATTCCCCCCCTTGACTTATGGTCCGGAGACACAATCCTTTGGCTCAAGCCTTAAACTAAACTCCAACAGCTCTTGATCTTGAACGGGTATGGTCCCTAACTGACCTTAGCCATACTATTAAACAACAATACCAGTAACAGTCAGTTCATTTTTATTTTCTTGAGGTGTATGCAGAGTTGTTGGGTAGGATGCTTGGAGACTTCCCATGTTTCCCTATGGTTGTCTAGGGCAAAGGGGTAAGCTAGTCTGGCGTGTGATCAGTGGATCCAAGCAGCAATGCCATCCACCTTAAGAGCAATAGGTGTAGCCAGTAGCACCATGTAAAGTCCCTTCCACCGTGGTTCCAGAGATCTCAAGTTGTGCCTTTGAACAAACACCCAGTCCCCTGGTGTAAACAAATGGGGGGGTAGGAATAGAAGCAGAATCATATAATACTCTAAGCTGGGGCCACATCCTCTTATGCACCAGCTGTAAATAGTCAAGCTTACACAGAAATTCAATATCATCCAAATCAGCAAGCAATTCAGTCTGAAGGCTAGGGATAATGGGTGGAGGGTGTCCATACATTATTTCAAAAGGAGTAAAGCCAAGCTGATAGGGTGAATTTCTTACTCTAAACAGGGAAAAAGGAAGCAGCGATACCCAGTCTGGGCCAGTCTCCAAGGCCAATTTACTTAAGGTCTCTTTTAGAGTCTGATTCATTCTTTCAACCTGCCCTGAACTCTGGAGTCTATAAACACAGTGCAATTTCCAATCCATTCCCAGTGCCACGGCTATTCCATGACTTACTTTTGAGACGAATGCCGGTCCATTGTCCTACCAAATGGTGGATGGGAAGCCATATCTAGGTAGGATTTCTTCCAGGACCTTCTTAGATATGAGGTTCGTGGTCTCATGCTTTGTTGGGTAGGCTGCAACCAATCCTGAAAAGGTGTCTACAAAAACTAGCAAATATTTATATCCAAATTTTCCAGTTTTAATTTCTGTGAAGTCTATTTCCCAATAAACCCCTGGCCTGTCTGCATGGAGGCGAGCTTCTTTTGTAACCAGTTGATTAGGGGCATTGTTGAGCTGACAGGCTTTAAAATCTTTAACAATGTCCTCAATGAGTTGATTTCCTTGCCTGATTTTTACTTCAGAGTGTAGGAGGAAGTCCTCCATTCTTTGGGTACCCATGTGAGAGACCCGATGGATTCTCATAAGAATCCTCTTGCCCAGTCTTTGTGGCAAGGTAAGTTTCCCCTCACCAGTTTTCCACCAGTCTTTATTTCTTTCTCTGTTTGTGGGTCTATAGGCCATGGAAATTTTCTTTATCCACTCCAAGTCTTCTTGGAAGTTCTGAGGCTCAGGAGGCAAAGCTTGTGGCCCTGGGTCTACTTCTGCTCTGGGCTGGAGATCCACCTCCTTAGCTGCCTGATCGGCCAAGTTATTGAATCACTTACCTATTGATGGCCAGGACAGTGCATAACGGCAATATTTGCTGGTTCCCATAAGGCCCAGATGAGGCTTAAAATTTCTTGTTCATTTTTAATAGCCTTTCTCTCAGCTGGCAACAGCCCCCTCTCTTGGTAAATGGCTCCATGGACATGCACAGTGGCAAAAGCATACCGACTGCCCGTGTAAATGTTTAGTCTCTTTCCTTTTCCCATCTGTAGGGCTTTTGTTAGTGCCACTAATTCTTCTCTTTGTGCAGACGTTCCCTGGGGGAGTGCTACTGCCCACACTATCTCAGTGCCCATGGTGACTGCTGCATCAGAGTACCTTTTTCCATCTCAAATGAAACTGCTTCTGTCTATGAACCAGGTATGCTTGGCATGCGATAGTAGCGAGTCCAACTACTCTGGCCTCTTTTCATTGGCCTGGTTGCTCTTTTCACACTCAATTTCACATTCTCTGTCCTTCCTTTCCTGTCTTTGCAACTCTGTTTCTCTCTTATTCTGCCGCAGCTACTAGATCACTAACAGACTTTTCACCAAGTCTGTCTAGAGCCTGCAACTTTCGCTTTATGTCTGCTGCAGCTTGATTTATATAGGCAAACATAATCATCTGAGCTGACTCTGGGGTCTCAAGATCATATGGGTATATTGACTAAAATCTTCCATAAGCCGCTCAAGATATGCTGCCAGATTTTCACTTTCTCCCTGTCTAACATCATAAACTTTAGCCATATTAATAGGTTGGTAACCTGCTGCCTTGAGACCTGCCAACAGCCTGGTGATAGACAAGGAGTCTATCCATACTTTCAAATGTATTGCAGTCCCATGTTGGTCAGATCTCAGGAAAATAGGCAGTGATCAGGGCAGGATCGGTGATAGGTGCTCCTGTGGGGCCAGGGATATGTTTCTGGGCTGCCTCTTAGATACAGTCTCTCTCTTCGGTGGTAAAAAGGACCTGTAAAAACTGACTAACATCATCCCAAGTGGGCTGATGAGTAAAGAGAATAATTTGAAGCAAATGAAGTAAATCCTGGGGTTTCTCAGAAAAGGGGGCATTTTGGGTGGGCCAATTGTATAGATCACTTTTAGAAAATGGCCAATATTGGAGTTGCTGTTGACCATCTGCATCCAGAGGACCTATGACGCGTAAGGGAAAAACAGCTGCATTAGAAGCGGGGTTGATCACATGGCATCGTCGAGTGACTGGCCCCTCAGAAACTTTAGGGGCAGGTGCCAAGTGTTCTATAGCTCCCTCCTCCTCTTGATCATTCTCAGGTTCTGCAAAAGGAACCTAGAAAGAAGAGTATGGGGGAGGAAACATTTCTTCTTCCAATTAATCTCCCTGAAAAACCGGGGAGGGGGTACCTTTTCTTTCCCTCTGTCTCAGTTTCTTTTTGTAAGTCTAGGGGGCTAGATGGAGTGGTGCCTATGGTTTCCAGTACCATCAGACCTACAGTCCAAAAAAACGATAAACAGTACAAACAAAACACACGCAGGCCTGACAGTTCCCAAAAAAAAAAAAAAAAAAAAACTTACAAAGTGGAGATCTCCCCAATTGGTCCACTGACTACAGTCACGGTGGGGTTCACACCAACGCCACATAGCAGAAGGAGCAGAGCTACAGTGGGGGAGTTGGGCCTTTGTTAGGAGGCCCTCTTAGTCAGTTCCAGCCCAACACTGAACTGACCCCCGCCCCACAATTCACACGGCAGTTTTCCAAGGACCGCCTCCTCCCCCCCTGCCCCACACAGCGGGGTTCCAAGGACCCCCACCCCATAAGAGGTTCTTGGACGTCTCCCAGTTCCTCCAGGGTTGTGGTGCAAGCGCATCTGCTTCAACAAGCCTTTACGAATCGGAGTGGCCATCCTCACAAAGGAAAATAAAAGTAAAACAGACAAATGACAGGACAAGACAAATTAACAAAGACAGCTCTGTTTTACCTTTGGAGTCTGAGATCTCGGGGTCTTTGGAGGGATCCCGGTTGAGCCCCCAATAATATGTTACATCCAGGTCGCAGGATCCCCACCAAGAAGACCATTGAGAGTCAGACTTTACAGCTGTTTTAAGGTTTTATTTAAACGGGCTGCAGCTTGGGTCTCATCCTACACTCCACCACAGCGGAGCCTAGGAGGAGAACCACAAGCTACAGATTTGCAGGGTTTATAAAGGCACACAACCAACCAGGTGTTCGGATTACCACCACGTGTTGCTCTGCTAGAAACAAGCAACAAGCGGTCACTGCCTCAAAACTTTAACTCTTCACATGAAGATGCTACTAGTGTGTTCCAGACACTTACCGTTGGAGACACAAAACACTCATAATTATTAGATCATTTTATAGGCAAAAGGAGCAATGCAGACTGTATGAGGATCGCTCAAGCTTTCGGTCCTCATATCCTAAGAGAGTAAATTCACAGCAGCTCAATGCTAAGTGACAGAACTGGCATGTACTGTGGATATTTACTCCCAAATCTTGTGACACTCATTTCTTACTTTTGGCCTCAAACCTGTGACCAGAGGGCAAGATGAAGAAAGAAAATCCTTCTCAGGGAAAGCAGCTATAAAGAACATTGGGTAGTTTACTTATAATTTAAAACCTTGGGGATGACCCTGTTAAGAAGTCAGACTGTCCAGATTAAAAAATGAAGAAGAGAAGAAATAAGGTGCCAGTGGCTGCTGCCTGTAATCCCAGATCCTCAGGACGCTGAGATGTACAGAAACTTACTTTGAATCCAGCCAGTGTACGAAAGTCCATGACACAGTTATTTCTAAGAGATCACAGAAATACCCAGAAGTGGGGCTGTGACTCAAGCAAAAGGAGCTCAGGGACCATGCATAGGCTCATATTTCTACCCCAGGACCAGCCCCCACAAAAAGAGCCTGTACTTCCATGTCTTTGTCTATGTGAAATTCCCGAGTGGCTATGATGAATGGCACCAAACTAGGAAATTTGTATTCAGTACAATGAGTTCATAACAGAGAGACTTCTTTCAAGATAGTGCATATTCCGGGACTCCCCTAACTGTTCACAGTGTAACCTGAGGGTTTTTCTCCATCACAGGCCTGCTGGAAGAAGTCTCTCTCATTGTCTGGATAGGCACACAAAAGCCCTCACTCCTGTACAACTGGGTAACAAACTACTCCATCTGGGCCAGTTAGTGAGGATGAGTGTGGGTGGGCTCTGAAGGTCAGGAGAAAAAGGCTTCTTTGTACCCTTAGCTATCTCTCACCCCAGTGCTCTGTTTTAACAGGAGACCTTCATTTGTGCCACCTCCCATGGCAGGCCAAGTTTGTGCACTTATCCTGCCTTTGTGTGACTATATTCTGGTGTTCAGTTACAGTGCTCAATATAATTCAGGAGCCTTTCAGGCAGACAACTAGGGCACTGAACATAAAGAAACGATTCATTGCAGGCAATGTTGGGCCTATGATGCCTCTCCTATGTTTCCAGAAGATTGGGAAATCCAAGCACATGTTGGATATCACAAAGCTTCCTGTCATCTAGGACTGGTGAAGCTCATCAGGTTTTGAAACCTTTGACTTCTCCTAGTTGGGCCCTAGGTGCCTAGGTTTTGGGGTTGAAAACAGGGCCTGGGTGCTGACCATGAACTCAGTGCAGAATCCCAGTGCTTTACCATTTTGTGTAACAATATCACTTCTGGTCTGTGAGTGTATTTGTGTGTGTGTATGTGTGCACACCACGGTGTGTGTGTGCACGGGTGTGTGTGTGCGTGCACACATATACATGAGTCCTGAAGCTTGACCTCAGGACCTGAGCACTGTACATAGTTTCTCTTGTAGAATGATATCCTTCTCCCACTTGAGCCACTTCAGGCTTTGTCTTAGTGACGTGGTCCTGAGAAATGAAGCCCACAATTTCATATATGCAAAGCATTCTACCATTAAGGCACATCTCCAGCCCTCTACTTCAGCTTTGTTAATTTCTGTCTTTTTTTATTGTGGTTGTTGTGGATTGAAGGAGTTGAAGTCTTGGCATGTGTGCTGTCCCTGACCTCTTCAGCTCAAGTCTTGTGCTCTACCACTTGAGCCACAGAGCTACTTCAGGTTTTCTGGTGGTTCATGGAGCTAAGTTTCTCAAGGACTTTCCTGCCTAGGCTAGCTTTGAACCATGATCCTCAGATCTCATCCTCCTGAGTAGGTAGGATAACCGACATGAGCTCAAGCACCCAGCTTCCCCTTCAGGTTCTTAGTGAGTTGGAGATAATAGTGTCATGGTACCTTTTGTGTCTGGGATAGTTTGGAACCCAGATCTTTAGAACTCAGCTTCTCGAGAAGGCAGGATGACAGACTTCAGGTACTGACCCCTTGGCGATGGCCTCTGCTGCAAGGGAGTCCATGGCTCCACGTGGTGGAGTGCTAGCCATGAGCCCAAGAGGTAAGGGTCAGTGCCTCAGCCCCGAGTTTAAGGTTCATGACCCATAAAAATCCAAACCAAACCATTGTCTGCTGTAGACAACTCATGAGTCTTCAGTAATACATAATTTTGTCCCTGACATGGGGCCCTATTTGAGCCTCAATATTCTTGTCTGTATAATCATCTAAGTTGTGGAGCTCTTACATACACAAGATGTAAGCGTGAACCCAATTAAGGACATAGCACATGGCACTCTTCGCACCACTCAGCACACAACATCCTGTGAAAGACTCAGCACCAAGCACCCAATGCAGGACTCAGCACACTGCATCCTGTGAAAGACTTAGCACATAGCACACTGTGCAGCACTCAGAACGTAGCACCCTATGGAGGACTCAGCACATAGCTCCATTCCACAAGCTGTCCCTAGAATTAGGGTGCTTTCATCAGTATCACCATTCTTTGAGGAAAAATTTTCAAACCATACCAGTTCACATCTGATGGTTTAATGAGGTGTTTTTCTGGGCAGGGTTTGTTAGCCATGGGGCTTGAACTCAAAGCTCTACCACTTGGAGCCACGTTTTGAAGTGTCTCTCAGACTTCCTGCCAGGACTGGTTTTAATGCCCCTGAGCAGCTAGGATAATGGGCATAAGCCAGGATGACATGGGTAACATGTGGAGCTGGGTTGCAGCGGTTTACATGTGGCTAAGTCAGGTTAGGTGACAGTTGTCAGCACTATACTCCTAAGTTGCTCTGTAATGAAGTTTTTGAAGTTCTGTCCTTCTATAATTACAGTTAGAATATCCTACCTTTTTTTGGCATCAGACCTGGGGCTTGAATAAGAGCTTAGACACTGTCCCTAAACGTTTGTGCTCAAGGCTAGCACTCAATTGATTGAAAGACAGCAGAACTTCTGAGTTTTCTGTTTTGTGGCACTGAGGAATTGAACCCAGGGCTCCGTGCTTACTATGAGAGCACTGAACCACCGAGCCTCAGGAGTGAACGAGGTATAAATAGATAGACATTGCTGTATATAAATATTATATACACAAAAAGAGATTTCTGCATATTATTAAATTATAGATAATATTGCTACCATTTCTTAGGTATTAAATTATGTCTCCATTTAATGATGTGTCCCAGTTGACAATTAATAAAGCATTAATTAATAATTACTCAATATCCTATAATTGTTTATCATATATGTACATATATCCATACATATAATTAGATATTTCATAGAATGAGACCAATGTCTAAATATTATTAAATTATGCATCATGTGTTACTCCCAATTATTAGTTATTTAATTAGGACTCCATGTAATTTTTATTCTGTTAATGCTTAATAAAATATTAATTAAACAGTGCACATCCTACACTTATTGCATCTAATTTTATCCTAGAATGATTCACTACTAATTCAATCTGTTTATCACTTACTGTAGTGGTAATTCTTCAACCTATGATGTTTTTTACCTTTATTACATCATATTACATAGCTTATACATTTGCATCCAAATTATGCATCCTACCTGACACCGAGCACTTTCACAGAAAAGGAAAAGATGTCATGCTCGGCTTCTCACTCCAAGATTACATTTTTGGGAGTGCTGGGATCTAAACTTAGGGCAAAGAAGGCTCCCTTCATGAATGTGTGACTGACAGCACAGCAAGCACTAGCCAATTCAGTTGCCAGGCAATGCCCAGGCCCTGAGATTGAGCCCCGTATATTGACTCTAAATTGTGCAGTGTAGTTATTCATTTTATTTTTTATTCATTTACTATTTATTTTATTGACTGCTATAACACATGGAATATTTACTACATTTATCACATAGGATGTAGCATTGCCTATGTATGAAACTTCACACCTGACAACCAGGATTTCACATAAAAAGAAAACATGTGTCTCCCTGTGTCTTACTGCATGATTCAATTTTTGTGAGTGCTGGCATCTGAACTCACAGCCTACAAGGCCCAATTAACGAATGGATGAGAGTCAGCATGCCAGCTTGGGGCATATTGAGCCGACAAGCAGTTCCCAGCACTTGAGATTGTGCCCTAGGGGTTGACAAAACAAGAACAGATGGACATGCAGATGGTTGTACACAAATAAATATAGATGTTTATAGAGTGCCAGAGATGTCTGTACATTATTTAGTTATATAGGCTACATTCCTACCAATTCTTGGGAATTTATTATGCCTTCATGTAATTAATATTACTGTTTTCATCCTTAATGAATTATTGATTATATCAACCACTGTCCTGAAACTATTGTGTCCATGTAATTAATAGTATTCTTTTAATGTGTCAAAAAATATTCATTAAAATCCATCGGCCTCCTAAAATCACTCTCTAATTTTATGCTAGTATCATTTAGGAACAATTAATTCAACCTTGACATTCATAATTTTCCATCGGTATTCCATTGAATAGGAATAAGACTCTTAGGATCTCCTTCCATTGGTAAGGGTCAGGACCCGGCTTGAACACAGGGCCTATGTTGTCGGGTTGGCCCATGGCTTCTCTGGAAGCCCGACAGCCTTCAGCAATGCCAAGTTGCCAACACTTTTCAGCCCTGTCATTTAGACCCAGGATGGTCACCTTGAAAAGAAAATAAATGTAAAACCGGCAGCCATCTGGGTTTTTTTCTGTGTCATTTTATTTATTTATTTTTCTTGTTAGCCTTTGAGGCCCAGGAACCTAGGTTCGGCTGTGGGTCCAGTGACTGCAACAAACCTAGAGTGATCAAAGCTGAGGTAGAGTTGCCATGCCCTGAGTTCAAGCCCTGTGGTTGACAAAATAAAAATACGAAATACATACATGCGTAAGTACATATATACATTAAAAATATTTAAACAATTATTAGGCTACTTGGCATTGTATTCACGCCATTTTTTTCTGCCGGGCCTGGGATTTGAACTGAGGGTCTGGGTAAATCTGCAGTACTGTTGGGGAAGGGAAAGCTCACAGTGCTGGAAGAGAAGAAAGACTGGCTTGTTCCTAGCACTTGCAAAAATAATATTCGTATACATTTTAAATACATGATTTATACTTACACACACAAGTTTACTACATATTGCAGTTAGTGTAGTTATACATTTTATTTTGTTATTTATTTATTTATTATATATTTTAGAGAGTATGATTACATGTATAACATTTTTTACATCCTATTACACAGAACATAGATTTGGCTATTTATTATACATCATTTCTGAGACCCAGGACTTTCACTGGTAAGGCAAATAAGTGGGACAATTTCCTTCTTCCACCAGGATCAAGTTTTTGGCAGTTCTGTGATTTGAACTCTGGGCCTTGAAGGCCCACTTCATGAATGGGTCAATTTTAGCCCACCAGTCTGACACAGGTGAAGTTTTCAGGCAAATTTGAGGACCTGAGATGAAGCCCTAGGACTGGCCAATATATAAACAGATGGATGGGTAGATTGCAGTGTGTGTGTGTGTGTGTGTGTGTGTGTGTGTGTGTGTGTGTGTATTTACATATGTATATGAATCTATAAATAAAGTTATAGAGACAGATAGACATTTATGTAGATTCTAGTGTATAACTCTATATAAAGAATGATGACCTATATCTTATGTTTATATATTCTATTACTATGAATTATTTGGTCTAAAATTATGCCTCCATTAATTAGTCACAGTAGGAGACTTAATAAAGTATTAATTAAATTAATCAATGTCCTATATTTATTGCGAACAATCTTAAACTACAATGACTAGATAATTAGTAGTTCAATTGGTACATTACAAAGATTCTATTATTGTTCCTATAAATAGGAACGAGTAAGTCAAATCCCATGATCAAACTCTAGGCCTAGGTGTCTTGGTTGGGCTCAGGTTTCACTGACAGCCCGCCAGCATTCAACCATACAAGGTCATGTACAATTTTCAAGCCGAGTCATTGAGAACCAGGATGGTCACAGTGCAAAGGAAACAAAGGTAAAACTCTTGTCTAAAACTTCCTGGTTTTTCCTCCTCCATCTTGGTTGGTTTATTTTTTTGCCAGAGCTGGGAGTTGAACACGGGTCGTAGGATCCCTGGATGTTGGTGGGTGTAAAAGATGAACCCCAGCCTAGGGTAATCAAGGCTGAGGCAGAGTTGTGGCAACCTGAGTTCAAGCCCCGTGCCTGCTTGCCCAAAAAAGTTAAGGTCCTGGGTAGGAGTTTTTGCCATTTTTTCTGCCATACCTGGAATTTGAACTCAGGGACTGGGTAACACTATTGTGCTCTGGATGAAGTGAAAGCTAACCTCCTAGAAGAAAAACAATCCGGAGCATTTCCCAGTTGTGAATTCCAGCCCTAGAACTGGCAAAAATTATATATATATATATATATATATATATATATATATACTTATATATATGATAATATATATCATATACATGTATTTGTATACATATTACTTATTGTACCTAGGGCAAAATATTTCAACAGAAGGGAAATCAGGTCAACATTGGCTTCTTACTCCACCTATTGACTTCAGCACTCCTGAAATTTGAACTCAGGTCCTGGAATGTGTAATTCATCAAGGAGTCAGTTTAAACACAGCAGCCTCAAACAAATTCAATGCCAGGCACTTCCCAGGACCTGAGTTCTAGCTCCAGGAGTGGACAATATATAAATAGATAGATGTGTAAATTGCTGCAAATATGTGTATATAAATATATACAGAGAGAAAAAGAGAGAGATGTATATATATATATTCCACTGTACATTTAAAAATAAATATATTTATAGAATGTGAGATGTCTATATATTATTAAATTTCATGTAATATATTACTAATAATTATTAGGTATTAAATTATAACTCCATTTAATGAAGTATCATGGATTAAGGCACAATAAAGTGTTTCCTTGCGTAAATGGAGCTCAGAGACAATTTCTAGGCTCATAGTTCAAGCTTCAGGATCTGCACTAAAATAAAAGCCAGTTACTGCATGTGTCTGTGTATATATGCATGTATTTCTATCAGTGAACATCCATAGTCGTTAGGAAGAATAGCAACCAGCTAACAAATTTGCTTTGAATAGAATGATGTCATACCAAAGAGAGTGCTTTCAAGACAGTGCATGTTTCTGGTCAAAAAAAATTTAAGATCCTGGCTTGGAATTTGCACCATTTTTCTGACAGGCCTGGGAATTCAACTCAGGGTCTGATTAACTCTGGCACTGTGGGGGAGTGGAAACCCACCATCGTTGAAGATAAGAATTTCAGACCAGTTTCCAAGGCCTGAATTCAAGCCCCAGTACTGGAAAAAATAATATTCATACATGAGATCTATTTACATACATGTGCTACTCCATATGACATTCATTACCCTTATTTACTTTTTATTTATTTTATTTAGTATTATTACATATATAACATTTATTTCATTTATTACATCTTATGACATGGATTTATTTGCATATAGATTATACATCATACAGAGACCCAGGGCTTTCACAGAGAAGGAAAAAATGGGTCAAAATGGTTTCTGACTCCACATATAAACTTTTGGCCATGCTGAGATTTGAACTCAGCCCACAATGCACAAATCATGAAGGGTCAGTTGTAAAACAAAAGCCTTTGAAAAACTGAACTGCCAGCCATTTCTGAGGACCTGTGATCAAGCAATAGTAGTGGCGGATAGATAGATAGATAGATAGATAGAGAGATAGATAGATAGATAGATAGATAGATAGATAGATAGATAGATAGATAGATAGATAGATAGATAGATAGATGTGTAGTTTGCTATGTATATGCGAGAGAGAATATGAGGATATTAAATTAATATATATAATTTAATATATATGTATGTATATATTATGAATTATTTGTTATTAAATTATTTCTACTTTCAATGAAATGAAGTATCATGGTTGAATACTTATTAAAGCATTAATGTAAAAGTAGTCAGTATTCCTTAATTGGGAGAATCATACCATGGTGCTAGAATGGAAGACATTATCCAATATTTCTTATGTGGCAGTCTATAAGAGAATCATGAACTAACTGCAAATTTAATTATTTATTTTTATTTTTATTTTATTTTATTTGAGAACATACTGTACAGAGGGGGTACAATTACATGGGCAGGATAATGCATACATTTCTTACCAAGCATTGCAGCCTCCTCCTTTGTTTACCCTTCACCTCCCTTCCCAGCCTCCCCCCTCCCCCCACCCAATCATACCCTCCTCCTCCCCCACACCGACATTGTAAAGCTGGTTTTGACATGACATTTTGTACTTCTCATTGTTGCAACAGGTCCACCTGAATCCTTAAACGACTTGTTTGTCCCCGTCTCCTCCACATGTTATATTGACATCAAATATAGTGAAAGTGGGGGTTACACTGTCGGGGAGGGACATACAGAGCAACAAAGAAATAATCTTATAAATGCATTAGAAACACATGCATGAAAGAAACGAAAACATTAAAATAAATATTTAAGGGTTCATTTTCCTAACATCACATTATCTGACCTTTTCCGCTTGACTCATACCTATACTAGATATTGCAAATAAGGGAAACCATGGGACCTATGCTTCTTTGGGCCTGGCTTACTTCACTTAAGATAATTTTTTACAAACCTTTCCATTTCCTAACAAATGGGGAAATGTCATTCTTTCTGATGGTGGCATAGAATTCCATTGTGTATATATACCACATTTTCTTGATCCATTCATCTACTGAGGGGCATCTGGGTTGGTTCCATATCTTAGCTATGGTAAATAATGCTGCAATAAACATAGTTGTGCTGGTAGCTTTAGTGTGGTCTTGTTTGTAAACATTTGGGTAAATGCCCAAAAGTGGGATTGCTGGATCATAGGGAGATCTATGTGAAGTCTTTTGAGGAACCTCCATACTGCTTTCCAAAGTGGTTGAACAAGTTTACATTCCCACCAACAATGAAGTAAGGTTCCTTTCTGTCCACATCCCCTCCAGCATCTGTTGTTGTTAGAGTTCTTGATTTTTGCTGTTCTAACTGGAGTGAGGTGATATCTCAATGTTGTTTTGATTTGCATTTCTTTTATGGCTAGGGATGTTGAACATTTCTTCATGTGTCTATTGGCCATCCTTCTTTCTTCTTCAGAGAAGCTTCTGTTTAAGTCTTTCGTCCACTTCTTTATTGGGCAGTTGTTTCTTTGAGGATTTGTTGTTGGGTGGTTTAATTTTTTGAGTTCCGAGTATATTTTATATATGAGACCCTTGTCCGTTTTATGGCTAGTAAAGATCTTCTCCCAATCGGTGGGCTATCTATTGATCTTGCTAGCTATGTCATTTGTCCTGCAGAAGCTCTGCATCTTTATGCAATCCCATTTGCCAAACCTTTCTTTGATTTGTTGTGCTTCCGGGGCTCTATTCAGAAAATTTCGGCCTGAGCCAAGGAGACCTAGGGTTTCTCCTATTCCATCCTGTAATGTTTTCAGAGTGTCTGCTTTGAGTTCAAGGTCTTTGATCCATTTGGAGTTGATTCTGGAGCAGGGTGATATATAAGGATCTAGGTTTAGTTTTCTATATGTAGTTAACCAATTTTGCCAGCACCATTTACTGAAGAGGCTGTCTTACTTCCATTCTATTGTTTTAGCTTCCTTATCGAAGATTAGATGGGTATAGGTCTGTAGGTTAATTTCTGGGTTTTCAACTCTATTCCATTGGTCCTGAGGTCTGTTCTTATGCCAATACCAAGCTATTTTGATTACTATGGCCTTATAGTAGAGTTTGAAATTTGGTATTGATATTCCTCCAGCAGTGTTCTTTCTGTTGAGAAGCGTTTTTGCTATTCGGGGTTTTTTATTGTTCCATATGAATTTTTGGATTGCCTCTTCTATTTCCTTGAAGAACGAGGGTGGAATTTTGATAGGTATCACGTTGAATTTGTAGATAGCCTGGGAAGTATTGCCATTTTCACGATGTTAATCTTGCCAATCCAGGAGCATGGGAGGTTTTGCCATTTTTCTTTTTTTTTATTTTATTTTATTTTATTTTATTTTATTTCAGAACATACTGTACAGAGGGGGTACAATTACATGGGCAGGATAATGCATACATTTCTTACCAAGCATTGCAGCCTCCTCCTTTGTTTACACTTCACCTCCCTTCCCAGCCTCCCCCCTCCCCCACACCCAATCATACCCCCCTCACCCCCCCCACACCGACATTGTAAAGCTGGTTTTAACATGACATTTTGTACTTCTCATTGTTGCAACAGGTCCACCTGAATCCTTAAACGACTTGTTTGTCCCCATCTCCTCAAGTTCTGTGTTGGTTTCCTTTTTCAAGATTTTAAAGTTTTCATCATAGAGGTCTTTCACTTCTTTAGTTAAGTTAACTCCTAGGTACTTTATTTTTTGTGGGGCTATTACAAATGGAGTTGCTTTCCTAATTTCAGCCACACTTTTCTTATTGTTGGCATACAGAAAAGCCATTGATTTTGGGGGGTTAATTTTATAACCTGCTACTTTGCCAAAGTTTTGAATCAGCTTGAGTAATTTGGGAGTGGAGTCTATGGGATTCTTTAAATACAAGATCATGTCATCTGCAAAGAGGGAGAGTTTTATTTCTTCTTTCCCTATTTGGATCCCCTTTATGTCTGCATCTTGTCTTATTGCTGTAGCTAGGCATTCTAATCCTAGATTGAAGAGAAGTGGAGAGAGTGGGCATCCTTGTCTTGTTCCTGAGTTAAGAGGAAATGGCTTTAGTTTTTCACCATTGAGTATAATGCTCGCTGTAGGTTTGTCATATACAGCCTTTTAATTTTTACTTTTATAACAATCCATTAGGCATTCCCATGGATAGGAATGATTTTCTCAAGATCTCCCTCAATTTATAGGTGTCAGTCCAGGCACTTCAACTCCAGGCCTTGGTATTTTACTTCAAAATGCAAACCATTGGAATGACACTGTGAAGATTTCATATTGTCAGGATGAAAGAAAAGAATGAGAAGAAAAGAAAGCCAATTGTCAGTAGTTCCTACCTGTAATCCTAGCTCTTCAGGAGGCTGAGAAGTAGAGAATGCCAGTTTGAATTCAGCCAGGACAGGAAATTCCACCACACTCTTATTTATGAGGGATTACAGGAATAAAAAATTCCCATGAATGGGGCTATGACTCAAGGGCAGAGCGCTACCCTTGAGCAAAAGGAGCTCAGGAACACTGCCTAGGCTCATAGTAAAACCCCCGCACCTGCCAATAAAAAAAAGCCAGTAACAACATGTCTCCCCCTGTATGTATGCATGTATTTCTATTGGTGAAGGTCTAGAGATCCTATGATGAAAGGTATCCAGCTAGGAAATTTGCTTTGAATAGAATTATTTCATAGAACAGAGAGAGTTTTCAAGACAAGTGCATCTTCCGGGGCTCCTCTCACTGTTCCCATTGTAGCTTTAGGTTTTCTCCACATCAGGGACTGCTTTAAGAAGTCTTCCTCATTGTTGGAACAGGCCTCACTCCTGTACAGCTGAGTGATAAAAAAAACTCCTTCTAGGCCAATTAGTGAGAAGTGTGGGTGGGCTCTGCAGGCCAGGAGGAAAAGGCCTCTATATACCACAAGCTATCACTTTGCCGAGAGCTCTGATGTGACAGGTAGACTTCATTTGTGCACCTCCCGTGTCCAAGTTCCCTGCACATATTCTGTCTTTGTTAAACTATGTTCCAGTGTTGAAATAACCTGCTACAATTAATTCAAGGGTCCTTCGGGCAGACAACTAGGGAGCTCAACCTAATGAAATGATTCATTATTGGTAATGATGCCTCCCTGTGTTCAAAGAAGCTTGCTAAATCAAAGCACATGTGTAATATCACTGTGCTTCCTGTCATCTATGGCTGGTGAAACTCATCAGATTTTGAAACTTTGACCTCTCCTAGTTGGGTCCTAGGTGGCTGTGTTTCAGGGTTGAACACAGGACCTGGGTACTGACCATGAGCTCAGACAGCTCAGTTCTTTATCATTTAGTGTCACAGCTTCACTTCTGGTATTTGTGTGTGTATGTGTGTGTACATACATGTGTGTTCATATACATGTCCTGGAGCTTCAACTCAGGACCTGAACACTGTACCTGAGTTTCTCCTGTACAAGGATAGCACTCTACCACTTGAGGCACACAGCCACTTCAGGCTTTTTTCTAGTGATGTAGTACTAAGGAATCAATCCCAGGGATTCATACATGCAAAGCACTCTTCTCTTAAGACACATTCCCAGCATTCTACTTCAGGTTTCTTTCTTTCTTTTGTTGGAAGTTGGAGGAATTTAGGTCTAGGCCTGGTTGCTATCCTTGAGTTTTTTAGCTAAAGCCGATCGCTCTACCACTTGAGCAACAGTACCCCTTGAGGTTTTTGGAGGGTCACTGGAGAGAAGCATCTCAAAGTATTTCCTGCCCAGGCTGGTTTTGGACCCTGATCCTCAGCTCTCAGAGTCCTGAGTACCTATGATGACAGGCACGAGTCAGCAGTGACTGGCTTCCACTTCAAATTTCTAAGTGGTAAATAGGAGATAATAGTCTCATGGGACCTTTTGTGTCTGGGATAGTTTTGAACCCAGATCATCAGATCTCAGCTTCGTAAGTAGGCAGGGTGACAGACCTCAGCTACTACATTCCTAGACTGTAACACTCTATTGCAAGTGGGTCCTTGGCTCCATGTGGTAGGGTGCTATCCATGATCTCCACTGATAAGTGTCAGTGGCTAGGCCCTGAGTTCAAGGTTCCTGATCAAGAAACATAAGCCAAAACAATTGTCTGCAGGAGACAACTCACTAGTTAGGTACATACGTAATTTTGGCCCTGACATGAGGACATATCTGAGCCACAAGTTTCTCATTTGCACAATCATCTTACTTGTGGAGCTCTTATAATAACCAGATGAAAAAATGAAAAAATGCACCCCATAAAGGACTCAGCACACAACAAATCATGAAAGACTCATCACATAGCTGTAACCCACATAATGTCATTAGAATTAGGGTACTTTCATCAGTATCACCATTCTTTCAGAAACACACCACAAACAATCCAAATTTAGATTTCAGAGGGATGAGATTTTTGTGGGGGGAAGTCAGCCACAGGGATTGCACTGAAATTTTGGGGGTACTGTCCTTATATCTTTTGATCATACTGGACATCTACCACTTTAAGCCACAGCTCAGAGTTTCGCAGAATTCCTACCAGGGCTGGGTTTTACATCCACCAGTGTCATATGTCAGCCCCCGAGTATCTTGGATGACAGGGTGAGCAAGCCAGCAGCATCTAGTCCATGGAACTGGGTTGCAGCGGTTTACCTCTGGCTAATTCAGGCTAGATGGCAAATGTCAGCACTAGACTCTTTTCCTTTTTGTTTGTTTTGGTGCCAGTCCTGGGTCTTGAGTAAGGGTCTAGACACAGTCCCTAAGCCTTTGTGCTCAAAGCTAGTGCGCCAGTGTTTGAGCTACAGCACAACTTCTGGATTTTTCTATGCACATGGTAGTGAGGACTTGAATCAAGGGCTTCGTACTTACTAGGCGAGCACTCTACCACTGAGCCCCAGTAGTGACAAGTGTATAAACAGATAAATGTGTAGATTGATAGAGAGATAGATAGAGAGATAGAGAGATGTAGATATATTTAATGAGAGATGTCTGCAAATTATGAAATTGCATATATGATATTTCTACCAAATATTGCCAATTAAATTATTCCTTCCTTTTATAACTATCATGATTGAATACATAATAAAGTATTCATTAAAAATTAGTCAATGTAGTATAATTGTTGTATATAATTTTATAATATAATCGTACACTAACTACTAATGTAATTGTTATTTTTACAACATTCTATTTGTACGGATATCTATTGGAAAGCATTTCTTTTTTATTTTAATTTTTTTAATTTGTTTTTTTGGGGTCGGTTCGTGGGGCCTGAACTCTTTGCCTGGTCACTTTCTCTCAGCTCTTCAACTCAAGGCTATAGCTCTACCATTTGACCCACAGCGCCACTTCTGGCTTTTTTCTTTTTGCTTATGTGGTGCTGAGGAATCGAACCCAGGGCCTCTAGCATGCAAGGCAATCACTCTACCACTCAGCCACCTTCCCAGCCTAGAAAGCGTTTCTTAGAATCTCCCGCCAGCCATTCATTAATGCGAGTCCCGGGATTCAAACTTCAGGCCTAAGTTGCTGATTTTGGCTTGGCTTACCTAATAGCCCGCCAAACATCAGCAATATAATGTCATGTACATTGTCTGGGCATTGTATTTAGACCCAGGATGGTACAATACAAAGGAAAAAAAAAGTAAAACCACCTGATTGAACTTCTCAGTTTTATGCTTTTCCTTTTTACTTTTTTTTTGCCAGCCCTCAGATTTGAATTCAGGACCTAGGATCCCAGGATCGGCTATGGCAGAGATGCAAGACTTGAGTTCAAGCCCAGTGGTTGGCCTAATACCAAATAATAATAATAATGATAACAATAACAATAACAAGAATAAGGACCTGGCTTGGAATTTGCACCATTTTACTGGCATTTAAACTCGGGGTCTGGGTAACTCTGTGGTACTCTGGTTGAAGGGGTAGATCACTGTTCTTGAACACAAGAAGTTCAGAAAGTTCCAAGGGCCTGAATTGAAGTCCCAGTACTGGAAATAATAATACTCATATATGAGATCTATTTACACACATGGGTTTTTCCCATATGGAATTTATTACCCTTATTTATTTAGTATTATTACACATAAAAATTTATTTTATTACATCATATCACATATACTGAGACCTAGGACATTAACAGAGAAGGAAAAAAAATGTGTCAAAATTGGCTTCTTACTCCATGAATACATTATTGACCATGCTGGGATTTCAACTCACAGCCTACAATGCCCAATCCATAAATGGGGTCACAGACTTAGCCCAACAGCCTCCAGAAAACTGAGCTGCCAGGAAGTTCTGAGGACCTGTGATCAAGCCACAGTAGTGCGATATATATACATACATACATATATATATATATATATATATATATATGCATACATATATATACTGACAGAGGGAATGTGAGGATATTATTAAATTATATATTTTTACAAATTATTAGTTGTTAAATTATGCTTCCATTTAATGAAGTATCATCATCTAATACTTATAAAATCATTACTAAAATATCAATGAATTGCCAAAAAGGTGCTAGAATGGAAGATATAAATTCAATAATTTTTGTGTGGCATTCTAAAATAAAGTCATTAATTAACTGCAAATTTAATTATTACTTTTATAACATTCCATTAGCATTCACATGTATAGGAATGAGTTAGTCAGGATCTCCCTCCATTTGTGGGTGGCCATCCTAGCATTTGAATTCCAGGCCTGGGATTTTACTTCGAATGTAAACCATTGGAATGACACCGTGAAGATTTCAGATTGTTGCAAAAAAAAAAAAAAGAACAACAAGAAGAAAAGGAAGCCAGGTGTAATGGCTCTTGCCTGTAATCCTAGCTCCTCAGGAGGCTGAGATGCCAATTTGAATTCAGCCTGGGTAGGAAAGACCGCAACATTCATATTTCTTAAGAGATCACAGGAAATCAAAAAAAATAATAACAAAAAAATCCTGAGTGGCCCCGTGGCTCCAGTTTCAGAGCACTACCCTTGAGCAAAAGAGCTCAGGGAAAGGGCCTGGATGATGGGCATTCAGCAAGTTGCCCATGCCCAGCCCCTCAACCTGGGCAAGCTGGAACAAGCCCTCAGAGAGTATTAAGTCTGAGCAGGTAGCTTGAACAAGCATCCTTCACTACAGTTTAAGAACTGAAGTAAGGAAGGCTTTGCCTGGGCTGGTGTGTGCAACTGGAGTGTGCAACGGGTGAATTATGTCCTGGCAATTATCAAGGGAAACCACAATTCTTAGGCTGCAGGAGTTGTCGAAGGTTGTGGCTCCATATCCTCTATCCCTCTGTAGAATGTGAGCCTAGGTTTCTGGGGCCTGGTGGCCATCACTCATTAATCATTCCTCATTGCCGAGTCTCAGGCTGGTCCCAAATCCTGGGAAAGATAGAAAATAGCCAGAAATTTCTGTGCCAAAAGGAGTAATCCAATAAATCCCACTGTCATAACTCCCGTTTGAAGTAAGCCTTGGGCTTCAAATGTGGCTTACTGGTAGAGTGCTTACTTAGCACACATGAAGCCCTGAGTTCGATTCCTCCCTACCACAGAAACAGAAAAAGCCAAAATTGGCACTGTGGCTTAAGCAATAAAAGTGCTAACCTTGAGCAAAAGAAGCTCAGGCACATGCCCAGACCCAGAGTTCAAACCCCAAGACTGGCCAAAAAAAAAGGTGAGCATGGTGAGACATTATCTACTGGGACTTAGAAGAGGGCTGAGGTTATGGGTAACAGGTAGAGGGCAGGTGCTGTTGGCTCACCTCTGTAACCTTAGCTACTCAGGAGGCTGAAATCTGAGGATCCCAAATGCAAGCAGGAAAGTGTATATGAGACTCTTTTCTCCAATTAAACTCCCCAAAATCCAGAAGTAGAGCTGTGGTTGAAGTAGTAGAGTGCTAGTCTGAGCACCAAAGATCAGGGATAGCGTCCAGGCCCTGAATTCAAACCCCAGGCCTGGCACATGCAAACACGCACATGTAACACACACACACACACACAAACACACACCAAGATAGAGAATTTGACAGTCAGCCTGCACAAATTCCACCTCTAGAAACATTCGTTAAAAAAAAGAGGGAGCAGGGAAGGAGAGACTTGCTCCAGGAAGTGATATAATCAGTGCCAAAATTCCACAGGATTTCTAAGTTGTGGAAAAGAACAGAGAGCCTCAGGCACAAGGTAGAGCATGGGCAAAGGTCCTGAGGTGTGGTGTAAAGCAGGTGGTGTGGATGGAATGAAGGTTCTGTGGCTTCAGACAAGTCTAGCCAAACACTGAAGGCTGGGTCAAGTTTTGTACTTGAGTCACAGGTAGGGCAGAAAGTGGAGTCCCAGAATGAGACCCAGGGAAAGATTAGCTTGATTTTTCTCCAAAGACCCCAGCCAATTTCTGTGGCTGGAAGCCTATTTTTCACAGCTCCTGACCCTCAGGCCCTCTTTGCATGGAGGAGTCAGGGCAAATGCAAGGAAGAACTCTTGCTTAAGAAAAGCTTCTAGCTCAACCTGGTTGGGCTGCATCTGAATGTCAGTCCTCTGATCTCAGCCTGCTGAGGGAGCTAGGAATATGAGCCATTAGCATCTGGGCACACTTTCCTTCTTGGATAAAACAGAATACCTATTTCCTAGCCAAGCATCCATCTACAGCTATCCCTCCCTCCCCTTCCCCTTCTCCTCCAGGCTTCAGAGGAAACATACTCTCCCCTGAGGACAAAGAAATAGGATGCTCTGACAGGTTTGAGCATTATTTTCTCCACACAGTCAAGGGCTGCTGGGAGCTGATGTAGAGGTCAGAGATCTAGGCCAGGGCAAGTAGACAGCTGTTAGAACAGAAAGTATGAAAAGACATCTGTGCAGCTGCCTGCCAGTTGCTCATGCCTATAATCCTAGCTACTCAAGTCTGACACTGAAGGATCAATCAAGATTCAAAGCTAGCCTGGGCATACTCTTATCTCCAAAGAATCACCAAAAAGCTGGGAAGAACAAATACTATAATTCAAATGTTCGAGCACCAAACCTGTGCAAACATCCTAAAGGTTACCACCTAGGATCTTCAAGCCTTGGTAAACACACACACACACACACACACACACACACACACACACACACACAAACACACACACACACACACACACACACACAACCCATATGCATGCAAAATCAAAGATTTCTACACTGTAACCTTTGGGTATTAGCTACCATTTTCCCCACTAAGACTAGTGGTGGTTGGCCTAGGAGTTTGATGCATCCAACACCACCTGACATCTATAATTTTGGGGAAAAGAATGTCTATAACCTCAGCCTTCCCCAAACCCAGCTCTTTGATTGGGTCATGGTCTATCCAGACCCTGTGGAGTTCCTTTGACAGACTCGCCAAGATCATTTAAAAAGTCATCACATGCTTGGCACTGGTGGCTCATGCCTGTCATCCTAGCTACTCAGGAAGGTGAGATCTGGCATCCAAGCCAGCTTGGGCAGGAAAGTGTGTGAGACTCTTATCCTCGAAGAACCATCAGAAAACAAGAAGTGTCCCTGTGGCTCAAGTGGAAGAGTGCAAGCCTTGAGAAAAAATAGCTCAGGGACAATGCTCATGGACAACAACAACAACAAGAAGAGGCATTGCATGTTGGCTTTGGGATTGGCATGGGCCAAATATTGGAAATTTCAAGTGCACCAAGATAAAGCAGTACCTCCCTTGCTCCTCTATCTTGTCCATCCCCTGGACTTGGCTGTGCTTCAGATCAGGATGGCTCTGGATTGACAGGAAGGCTCTAAGGATCCCAGACCAATTGTTCCGGCTTCTTCCTCCCTACTCACACTGCTGCTTCTGCTCTTTGCCATAGACCTTCTTCCTGAAATCCATCCATGAGATCATTGACATCAACACAGTGGTGAGTGGTGGGTCCAGTCTAACTCAGGGAAGTCAGAGGTGGAAGTCAGCCTGGGACTAGGAGCTTCTAT
Source organism: Dipodomys merriami (assembly GCF_024711535.1). Taxonomy (NCBI): domain Eukaryota; kingdom Metazoa; phylum Chordata; class Mammalia; order Rodentia; family Heteromyidae; genus Dipodomys; species Dipodomys merriami. Next base: position 225,325 of record NW_027206382.1, read on the forward strand.
TCTGGGTGTGGGCTGAGGCCACGACTGACATTTATTTCATTCTGAGCCTTGCATGGTTAGGGAGACAGTGTAGACACAATATTGAGTCAGTTAAGACGGGAATCTGTAGGACCACTTGTGTGGGGGAGGCTGTGGGACTCAGGGGGCCACTGTTCTTGGTATTCCTCTCTCAGACGTCCCTCTCCCTCTCTCATCCCTCAATAGTAAAAGAGAAACTTTAAATAAGGGTGTCGAAGAGAGGACAGGGAAGTATTTCCGTGTGAACCAGACTTGTGCTTCATATTCATCCTAGCCCCTTATTTCTATTTATCTGAGGATTGGCCATATGGGTTTGGGAGTGGGGGATCATCCTAGCTGAGAATGTGGCTCAGTGATAGAGTGGTCGCCTAGCAAGCCTGAAACCCTGGGTTCGATTCCACAAAGCAAAGGCTGGAAGGGGAGGTGGAACTCAACTTGTAGACCACCAGTCTTGATCAAATAGAGCTCAAGGACAGTGGCCAGGCCCTGAGTTCAAGCCCCATAACTCGAAGGCAAATCTTTGTGGAGGCTTTATTTTCCCATTGGAAACAATTTATTCTTTGTGATAAGCATAACATGGGCTTCTTCCCTGGCCACCAATGGGCCATTAGATGTCCCTGGAGTTTGGAGCTTCTCCCAGCGGCCTCTGCTCTTACAGGCCTGCAGTTTACCCTTCCTATCACCAGGCAGATGGAGACCTAGAGAAGCCCACCTGGCCACCTACTTCTGGTGGCTGCTGAGGATTTTGGGACTCAGTATGTCACATAGGGAGTCATCATCCCCATCAGTCTACAGAAAAAAGGGACAGAGCACTGCAAGCCTGAGCGCACCAGCTGTGGGCAGTTCTGGATGTGAGAATCTGCATCAGGACATGCGCTGTGGGGGAGACCTGTAGAGGGCAGGGAACCCTAACCTCTCCTCTTGCAGTTTCCACACTATCCTGAAGTTGCAATTCTTCAAAACCTCTCTGCTTCTCCCTCATTTTGACCACCCAGGAGCCTGAGGCCTCTGAAGTAGCTGTACTGGTGGGGAGCTCAGCCTGTGTCCGCATCTGGAGCCCCGTGTAGGAGCGACAGCAGTTCCTGCAGCTATCTATTCTTCATCTTCTCCTGGGACTGCTGGCACATGCACTCTGATTTCTCCTGACACAGCTGATCCAGAATGAACATCTGTCCTTTACATGCCAGGAGGGATTCCTGGATGGTACGGATATGTGCCGACAGGTGGTTGCATCAATGGTGGAGCTCATCTGCAGGACTCTGGAAGTCCACCTCATCAGGCAGGTTGTGGATGAAGCAGATTTTCTCCTCGGATGCCCACATGTCCCACTTCCCATTCTCTCACATGTTGTGGTGGCAGCTCACGGGGCGGGGGACCTGTGGCTCTGGCTCTATCTGGCACTGAGCTGTCCTGGGGAGGGGGAGAGCCTGCAGCAGTCGCAGGAGTTTCCTCCTGTGGATCTCAGCATCTGAGAGAGGTAACAGTGCCAAGTCCCTCTGTGTTTGGGGAACATCTCCATCCTCTGCCATGGGCACATCGAGGAGAGTCGTTTCCTCAGCTTCTGCTTCTCCAGGGTTCACAACTTCCCTATCCCCAGAGAAAGCCAGGAAGCTCAGCTGGGCCTGCAGGTGCTCCTCCTGTAGACTGGTCACTTCCAGGCACTTGAAACTGTCCTGTCACTTTGGGGGCACCACCTAGTCCCCCCATTTGGTCGGACCATGCACTTGTTTCAGCTGTTCCAACAGCTGGGTCTGCTTCTGCAGGTGCTAGTGCAGGACCTGCTACTTGGAGTACAGCTGCTCATTGGAAGTGATGTGCTGCTCACAGGTGGCTCAGAGCTCCTGCAGCTGGGCCAGGGACTGCTCCTGCGCTCCTGCAGCTCCTGACCTGCTTGGCTCTCTCTCTCTCAGCCACCTCTTTCCATTCCTCTATCTTCTCCACTCAGGAGTCGAGCTGTTCCCGCAGATGTTTCTTCACCTGCTGCTCTCAGTCCACAATGCTGGTGAGATCTTCCTTCTCACTGCTCACCCTGTGGAGAGCATCCCGCAGCAAGGCCAGCTGTTCCTATAGCTGTGGGTTACACACACATGCACATCGTGGGGTCTCGGGTTTCTCCTGCCAATCCTTGGTTTTCTCCTCTAGTCTTGCCAGTTGCTCCCTCTGCTCCACAATCTGGAGACGGAACCTCTGGTTTTCCTGGACCTAGATGTGAAGTTGTTCCTCCAGGATTTTCAACCCCATCTGTGTGCGGTAGGCATGGACCTGCAGTTGCTGCTCCTCCTGAGATGGACCCTCGGGGGGCCATGGCTCTGCCAGCTTCATTCTCAGTTCCCCCAGCTATTCTCTAGGTGTAGCACCTACCTCGATCCTCACTCCTTCTCCTCTGTCAGTTGGTTTACCTGCTCGGTCAGCCACCAGGCCTCCTCCTTCTGCGCGGACCTCTCAATGCTCAGGTTCTGCGAGAAGTTGTCTGTCTCCAGATTCGCTGCGGTCACCATTCAGCTCAGGTTGTACTGTAGCCTCTTTAGTACATCATGCATTTGCAGCACCTGTTGGAACTTGCAGATTCTGTTCTTCCTGTTGTTGATCTATGTCCAGAGTGCTTTCAACTTCTCCTAAAACTCTGTGTTCATAGAATCTTCTGCTCTTTTCCTTGAACTGAAGTGTTACATCATTCAGCTGTTTGAACAACATTTCAGTCTCCTTCTGTAAGTAGTAACCACAGAAGCCACCCTCTCCAGCTCCCCCATGCGCTGCTCTGCAGCTTGTAGGCAGCTGGTGAGAGCTTCATGCTCCATTTCTCTGTCATCGGCCGTGAGCTCCATGTGGACTAGTGCCGATTGTAAATCACTTGCTGCCGAAACCAACCTCTGTATTGGTAGCTTGTGGATGTCTAGCTCTGTTTTCGGTGCTTTGTGCACTTGGGCTACCTTCTCCTTCTCTTTCTCTTGTCAGTCCTGCAGGTCTGTCTTTTCCTGCTTCCGTGGTTGAATCTTGGCACAGAGCACCTGGTTTCTTCTTTTGCTGCAATCCAGGGCAGGCACCACATGTCGGTAGCACCTCTGCAGATTCTTGGTGGTATCAGGACCCTTGACACTCTGGACCCTGGTGGCTGTTACTGTGTCCAAAGGCAGGGGAACCCTGTGGTAGGCATCACCTTTGACCAGACCCTCCATTGAATCACCCTCCCCAGTGGTGTTTGTCTTTGGGATCCTTCCCTTTTTTGTATTCTTTGTTTTCTTGAATGTTGAAGTTCTGATGGGAGGATTCTTCTGCTGGTGTTCTGGCAGTAATTTGTTGCCCACAGCTCTGTCTAAGAGTCTTGTTGTTTCAGACATCTGAACGCTGGGATGGGAAAGATGGGCTGGCCACATTCCCAGGCTCTGGGAAATCCTCTATTCTCCCACTCACTGACTAGGTTGTCAATTTCCTATTGTACTCCAAATTCGCCTCGAGACTCTTGCTTACCACTCAGTTACCTCTACCTTCCTCAACTGCTGGTAGTGTTGTCAACCAACAGATGGCCGGATGGCTGCACAGATTGTTGTGTATATCTGTTTGTTGCCAGTCCTGGACATTGAACTCAGGATCTGGGCACAGTCCATGAGCTGCTTTTGCTCAAATCTACCCCTCTACACTGGAGCCACATGGCTCTACTTCTGACTTTGTTGACACTGAAGTTGGACAGGGGTCTCAAGTACTTTCCAGCCTAGGGTGACTTTGACCATGAATCTCCTTTCATAGCCTTGGAAGTATCATGGAGGACTGCTGAGAGCCACTGGTGCCTGCTTAATCATCGGTCTTGCTGATGTCCTTGGACAGAACGATGAGTTCCCTATCTTCAGGTTAATTGGTAGGAGCTGGAGGCCACAATTCGAATCCTGTTCCTGCCACCTCCAAATGGCAGGAGATCCTAAGAAACTCATTTTTATCCATATGTATACCAATGGAATGTGATGTATGTCATGATTGGATGGTCAGTTCTTGAATGATTCTAGGATAAAATTATATACAGTTATATTCTAGGATACTGATTGATTTTAATCAAAACTTTATGAAGCGTTTAAAAAATTATATTCATTAAAAGGATAAATAATGAAATACCTTAGAATTGGTTGTCACATAGCATAGAGATGCCATTTTTTTCTGCCAGGACTGGGCTTGCAACTCATGGTTTGGGTAACTCTGTTGCACTGTGTAGGAAGGGGAAGCTTGCTTTTTGAAGTCAAGAAATTCAAGTCTGTTCCTTAGGCCTGAAATCAATCCCCACCACTAGAAAACATCCTATTTGTGTACATTTTAAATATATGATTTATATATACATACAAATATTGACTCCATATTTCATTCAGTGCAGTTATTCATTTTACCTTTTCTTTTGTTCATGTAGTAACCATTTATTTTATTGACTGGCACAGAGAATATTGATCACATTGATTACATAGGATATAGGTCTGTATATGTATTCCACTTATACCTGACACTCAAGACTTTCACAGAGAAGGAAATATGTGTCACCATCTGCTTCTTACTCCATGATTCATTGTTTGGGAGTGCTGGCATCTGAACTCATGGCCTACAGGGCCAAATTCATGAATGATTGAGTGTCAACATGACATCCTGGGACAAACTGAGCTGACAGACATTTCCCAGGACCTGAGATTGAGCCGCTGGGGTTGAAAAACTAAGAACAGATTGGCATGCACATGGTAGTATGCTAATATATATATATATATAGTGTGCCAGAGATGTCTATCCATTATTCAGTTATATAGACTACATTCCTAACAATTCTTGGGTATTTATTATGCCTCCATAAAATTAATATTATTGTTTTCATCATTAATAAACTATTAAGTAAATCAGTGTCCTGAAATCATTGTGTCTCTGTAAGAAATAGTTGTCTTTTAATGTTTCATATTAAATAAAATCAAGCAGCCTACTGAAATTATTATGTCTAAATTTATACAAGTATTATTCATGAGCAACTCATTCAACCATGACACTAACAACATTCAATCATTATTCCTATAAATGGGAACGAGTCTCTTAGGATCTCCCACCATTCGGGAGTTACATGACTGGGATTTGACTCTAGGATTATATTGCCCTGCAGGACTATGTCTTCCCCAGTACTCTGCCAGCCTTCAGCAATACAAGGTGAAGTACCCATTGGAGCCTTGTCATTCAGACCCAAATGATCATGGTGCAAAATGTTAAAGCGCCATCCCACCACTTCTTCTCTGTGCGTTTCCCTCCTCCCCTCCCCCGACACACAAGGCCTGGAGGTCTAAGTGGTTCCAGTGGCTGCATCCCAGACTAGGGTGGTGGAAGCTGAGTTAGAGTTGCCATACCTGAGTTCAAGACCTTGTTTCACAAAAAACAAACAAACAAACAAACAAAAAATTATCTCCCTGCCTTGCAATTGGTGCCGTTTTATCTGCCAGGGTTTGGATTTGAACTCAGGGTCTGGGTAACACTGCAGCACTGTGAACAAAGGGGACACTCACCGTGCTTGAAGACAAGAAAGTCAGGCCTAGTCCCTAGGCTTGAATTCAAGCCCCAGCCCTGGGAAACATACTATTTATATACATTGTAATGATAAGATTTGTACTTACTTATAGATGTTCAGTACCTATCCTGTTTGTTGTAGTTATTTATTGTATTTCTGTTTTATTCGTTTATTTATCATTTATTTTATTGACTGTGGTAACACACAATCCATTTATTATTTTGATGACATCCTACCACATAGTATCTAGATTTGTAGATGTGTTCTCCATCATGTCTGACACCCAGAATGCTCAGAGCAAAGGAAAACAGGTGTCACACCCGGCTTCTTACTCCACGATCCATGTGTGGGCAGTGCTGGGATCTGAACTCAGGACCTAGCAGAACCAATTCACAAATGGGTGTGTCAAAACGGCAACCTCTATTCCAGGAAACTGAGTTCCCAGACATCAAGCCAGAGGGGTGGACAAAATAGCCATACATGGATAGGCAAGGGGTAGTATACCAATAAATATATATTTGTGTAGAGTGCCAGAGACATCTACCTAGGATTCAATGACATCAACTACTTTCTTACCAACTCTTAAGTAGTTATTATGCCACCATTGAAATAATAGGATTCTTTTCATGCTTAATAAACTATTCAATAAGATCAGTCAGCATCCTAGGATCGTTGGGTCTAATTTTAGACTAGTCCGATCCATGGAGAAACTTCTCAATCATGAGTTTGCTCACATTCCATCGGTATTCTAATTCAGAGGAATGAGTCTCTTGGGAAATCCCCCGGTTGGTAGTTGTCAGGACCAGCACTTGAACTCAGGGCCAACATTGCTGCATGGGCCTATGGCTTCTCTGATAGCCCACTAGCCTTCGCCAATGCAAGGTGAAGTACCATTTGTAGGGGTGTCATTCAATCCCAGGATGATTACCGTGGAAAGGAAACCATTGTTAAAAATCCATCCTGTTGCTTTTTTTCTGTGTGTGTGTGTGTGTGTGTGTGTGTGTGTGTGTGTGTGTGTGTGTGTGTGTGTGTGTGTGTGTGTGTTTTCCTGCAAGTCTTCAGGATCCCAGGATTGGCTAAGGGCCCATGGCAGCCCGCAACCCTGAGGTGATTGAAGCTGAGGCCAGTATAGTCCTAAATTCATAATCTAAACATAAGATCTATATTGACATATATGTGCAGACAGCATCTTGCATTCGGTGCACTTCTTCTCCTTAATTTGTGTCTAATTCATGGAGGTATTGTGTATTTTACTGAGTATGGTGACAATTATAACTGTGCTCACATGGAGGACAACTTGTTCCCATTGTTATAGGGTTGCCTATGCATTCATTCTCCTTCCTAGCTGAGACCCAGGACTTTCACAGGAGAGGAAAACAGGTGCAATGACTGGCTTCTGACATCTGGATGAAACTTTTGTCAGTGCTGGGATTTGAACTCAGGTCTTGGTAACTCTGTTGCACTGTGGGGGAAGGGGAGTCTCACCATCCTTGAAGACTAGAATGTCAGGCCTGGTCCAGGGCCTGATTTCAAGCCCCAGCACTGGACAAAATAAGAAGCCCAGCTCTTTTAAACATAAGATCTCTATTTACATACAGGTGTGGTATGCATCTTGCATTCAGTGTAGTTATACTTTTTATATTGTGTCTTTTTCAAGGATGTATTGTGTATTTTATTGAGCATAGAATGACACATAAAATTGTGCTGATGTGGATGACAACCCATTCCCACGGGTCTAGAGTTGCATATGCTTTCTCGACTCTTGCTGTGACCCAGCATATGCACAGTACAGGCAAACAGGTGCAAGGATTGGCTTCTCACATCAGTATAAATCTTTTGGTAGTGCTGGGATTTGAACTTGGGGTCTAGGAAGCCCAACAGCCAAATAGGTCTATATGAGCCCCTCAGCTTGTGAGCCACTAAGGAGGTACGCCATACCCAGTACCTGAGATCAAGCCCCAGGGTGGGGATGGGGCACAATATTCATCCATTCATAAGCTGAAGCTAGTATGCTAATTACCTATTTAGATAGAGTAGGAGATGTAGTGAGCTGTATTCGAATCCTATCTACCATTTGAGTACCAATTCTTGGATCTTTCCCAATGCCTACAATTCCTGAATGTTATTCTTATTGTCACACTTCATGAGCTCTTAATTTAACTAATTGTTGTGCCATACATCTTGCCTATCATTTCCTATGAATTCAAGCACCTCATAACCTTTATAGACATTTTAAATATATGATTTATACTTACATCAATATATTCAGTCTATATCATGTTTTTTGGAGTGATACATTATATTTTATCATTTATTTATTTACTTAGCATTTATTTTATGGACCGTTAGTACACCTATAACATTTATTCCCATCTATTCCATAGCATGTAGCTTTGCAGACATATTATGAACTTGTACAGAAAAGGAAAACAGGTGTCACCCTTGAAATCTTACACCAGGAAGAAATTTTTGGTAATGATGGACCTGATGTGAAGGGCTGAGAGGCCCAATTGATGAATGAATGGGTGAGTGTCAGCACCGCAGCCTCTAGTCCATTCAGCTGCCAAGTGGATCTCAGGATCTGGGAGTAAGCCCCAGGTTTGGCCAAAATAGCAGTAACTTTCTATGACGATGGTGGTATATAAATAAATATAAATTTATTTATTTATTTATTTATTTATTTATTTATTTATTTATTTATTTATTTTGGGGTTCTGTCGTGGGGCCTGAACTCTGGGCCTGGGGGTTGTCCCTCAGCTCTTCAGCTCAAGGTTATCACTCTACCACTTGAGCCACAGTGCCACTTCCGGTACTGAAGAATCGAACCCAGGGCCTCAGGCATGCAAGGCAAACACTCTACCACTGAGCCACTTTCCCAGCCCAAATATAAATTTAGATATTTAGGTACTGCCAGAGGTGTCTATCTAGTATTCAATGACATATACTACCTTCCTACCGATTCTCATGTATTTAGTGAGAACACCATTTAATCAATAGTATTCTTTTAATACATAATATACTATGAATTAAAGTCAATCCCTGTCCAGTGATTATTGGGTCTAATTTTAAGCAAGACAGATTGACGGACTACTCATTCAACCATGACATTAACCACATTCTTCTGGTATTCCTATGGACAAGAATATTTTCTTAGGCTTTTCAGCCCCTTGTAAGTGGCATGACCGGGATTCGAACTCAGGGCCTAGTGTCCACGTTGGCCTATGGCTTCGCTGAAAGAGCCAGCCTTCAGAAATGCCTGATGACCTACAGGTTGCAGCCATGTCATTCACATCCAGGATGGTCAACGTGCAAGGAAGGAAAACAGAAACTGCTGACCGTCCTTGGTTTGTGTCTTTTTTTCGATGCTATTTTCATTTTCTTTTCCTGTGAGCCCCTGAGGTCTAGGACCACAGGATGGGCTGTGGGTCCAGAGGCTGCACTATCCCAGCCTAGGGTGATGGAAAATGACGAGGAGTTGCCAAAACCTGAGTGCAAACCCTGTGCTTGGCAAAAATTAATTAATTAATTAACAACACTATTGAAGCTCCCTGTCTTGGATTTCGTGCCATTTTATTGTCTGCCATGCCAGGGATGTCACCTGGGATCTAGGTAACTCTGATGCACTTGGGGGAGCCGGAGGAAAGGAAGATCTCCTCCCTTGAATGCAAGCAATTCAGGCCTGTACCCTAGGCCTGAATTCAAGCCCCCCCGGAGAACATAACATTTATAACCATTTTTATTTTATCATTTATACTTACATCCATACATTCAGTCTATATCTTGTTTGTTGGAATGATTAATTATATTTTATTATATATTTATTTGTTTACAATTTATTTTATGGACTGTGAGTACACCTATTACATTTATTACATTCATTCAAATCTATTCCATAGTAGGTAGCTTTGCAGACATATTATAAATATCATACCTGACACAGAGCACTTGCACAGAAAAGGAAAACAGGTATCATACTTGCAATCTGACTCCAGGAAGACATTTTTAGCAATGCTGGAAACTGAACTGAGGGCCTAGAGGCCCCATTCACAAATGGGTGAGTGTCAGCACAACAGCCTCTAGCACATTCAGGTGCCAGGTGGATCCCAGGACCTAGGATGGAGACACAGGTTTGGCCAAAATAGCAATACCTTTCTATGCAGACAGTGGTATACAAATATATATTTAGATATGTAGATATTGCCAGTGATGTCTATCTGTTATTCAATGACATATACTACCTTCCTAGAGATTCTCAGGTATTTAGTGAGGACTCCATTTAATCAATAGTATTCTTTTAGGGGATGGGAAGGTGGCTTATTGGGAGAGCGTTACCTTGCATGCGTGAGTCCCGGTTTTGATTCCTCAGCAACACATGATCAGAAAAAGCTGGGAATGGCACTGTGTCTCACATGGTACCGCCCTAACCCTGAGCTGAAAAGCTGAGGGATAACGCCCAGGTCCGAGTTCAGTCCACACTACTGACAAAACACACACACACAAACACACACACACACACACACACACACACACACACACACACACACATACACAATATTTCTTTTAATGTATAATAAACTATAAATTAAAATCAATCCACATCTTGTGAATACTGGATTTAGTTTTTGCTAGACTAATTGTCATCCAACCATAACATTGATCACATTCCTATGGTGTTCCTATGGGCAGGCAATAGTTTCTTACACTCTCCAGCCCTTTGTAAGTGGCAAGACCGGGATTCAAACTCAGGGCCTAGGTGTGCAGATGGGCCTATGGCTTTGCTGACAGCCCACTGACAGCAGTGCCAGGTGACTTACAGGTTGCAGTCATGTCATTTGGACCCGGGATGGTCACCATGCATGGAAGGAAAACCGAGAAACCTCTAACTGTTTGCAATTCGTGGCTATTTTTCCTTGTATTTTCTTTTTTTTTCCTGTCAGCCATGAGGCCTAGGCTCCCAGGATGGGCTGTGGGTCCAAAGGCTGCACAAACCCAGCCTAAGCTGATGGAAGCTAAGGCAGAGTTGCCACGACCTAAGTGCAAATCCCGTGCTTGGCAAAATACATACATACATACATACATACATACATACATACATACATACATACATACATACATACATACATACATAGAAAATAAAATAAAATGAATTTTAAAAATTTAAAAATACTAATGGTGCTCTCTGGCTTGGATTTCATGCTCGTTTTTTTCTGCTCGGCCTGGGATTTGCACTTGGAGTCTGGGAAAATCTAATGCACTCTGGGGGATGGAGAAACTCACACTCTTTGAATACAAGCAATTCAGGCCTGTTCCCTAGACCTGAATTCAATCCCAACCCTGTTAATTAATATTCATCCACATATGAAATGATTAATATCTACATATTTATGTTTACTGCATATTGCTTTCAGTGTGTTTATTTTTTGTATTATTAATTCATTATATCTGTTGACTATTAATACACTTATAACACGTATTAAATTTATTACATCTTATGAAAATTATACAGATTTACATATGTATTATATACCTTACTTCAAACCCAGGTCATTCACAGAAATTTTATAGTAAATGATCCCATGCCAAGAAAAACACAAAGAATACACTAACCAAAGTCTAAATTATCTGTAGGCACCCCAGTGGCTCACATATTTAATCCTAGCTACTCAGGAGGCTGAGAACTGGAAGATGAAATTTCAAAGCCAATGAAGGCAGAAAAGCCTGAGAGACATCATCTCCAATTAAGTGGCAAAATGCCAGGCTAAGGTATAGCTGAAGTGGTAGAAAATCAGCTATGAACAACGAAGCCAAGGAAGAGCAAGCTGTGTTCAAATGTGAGGAGAGGGGGTTGGGAGAACAGAGAAAAAAAATACACAAATCCCCCCTAATTTATGGTACCAACCAAACTGAAAAGAAAAATGAATCTTTTTCATTTGTATAAATTTACATGAGCACATATGCTCTTAGGTACACTTCAAAGCTATGTTTTTAATAATATATATATATATATATAATTTAATAATGAATATATATATATATATATATATATTTTAAATAAACTAAGAAACCAGCCAATGAATAAATACTTCTGAATTAGTGCCTTAACCATGGCACTGTAAATTATTTATACTAAAAGTGTTTTCCAAGTTTCTTTTCTCAGAATCCATCTTTAAGAAGTTTTTTCAGGTGCCTGGCACCAGTGACTCATGTCTATAATCCTAACTACTCAGGAGGCTGTGATCTGAGTTTGGCGGTTCAAAGTCGGCCCAGGCAGAAAAGTCTGTGAGACTCTTATCTCCAATAAACCACTAGAAAACCGAAGTGGCACTGTGACTCAAGCAGTAGATCGCTTGTCTTGAGCTGAAGAGCACAGGGATAACCCCTGAGTTCAAACCACAGGACCCCCCAAGAAATGTTTGTTCCTGCAGATCATAAAATTCTAACATTCTGAGCCTTAGGAAACTTTTCTGCCAGGTTCTTATGCTCTTTAGCAAAGTACTCCACTACTGAGATACATCACAGTCCCATTGTTTTCGTTTTTCATTTTACAATCCAGTTTATTCCCAAAATGCTTAGAAGTACCTACTGTCCTCACAGAAGTGAGGTTTTATTCAGAAATCTTACCTTTTGTGCTATGAGGACTCCCCTAGTGTATTTCATGGTAGGCACTGAGGAAAACTCATACGACACAAATGCAGAGAGTTTATAATTGTAGAAAAAACTCTAAATAGAAATAAACTCAACTGTCCTGATCTTCTAGGGAGAAATGTCCTTATTTTCATTCTCACTCTTCAGGGCAGATGGTCAAAATAGAAACACCAATGTGCTATGCTGAAATGTAAAAGTTTAGACTCCTTTTTTGAAAAATTCTCATATGATAAAATCAATATGTATCAAATAAAGGTGAAGTGAACTTAAAAAATATTAAAAATGCTAATGAAGCTCCCTGGCTTCGAATGTGTGCCATATTTTGTCTGCAAGTCCTGGAATTTGAACCCGGGTTCTGGGTAACTCTATTGCACTGTCAGGGAAGGGGAAGCTCGCCCTGCTTGAAGACCAGTAAGTCATGCCTATTCCCTAGGCCTGAATTCAAGCCCCAGACCTGGAAAACATACTCCTTATATACATTTTAAAGATAGGATTGAACTTCCATACAGATGTTCAGTCTATATTATGTTTGTGTGGTTATACATTATATATATTTATTTTTTTCATTTATTTACCGTTTATTTTACTGACACTTATGCATCCTAACTATGTATTACATTGTTTACATGCTATCATATACCATCTAGATTTGTAGATGTGTTCTCCATAATGCCTGACACGCAGAACTCTTCCAGAAAAGGAAAACAGGTGTCGCATTTGGCTTCTTATTCCAAGATTAAATTTTTGGCAGTGCTGGGATCTGAAGTCAGGGTCTAGCAGGTCCAATTCATGAATGGGTGAGTGTGAGCACAACAGCCTCTAGCCAATGAAGCTGTGAGGTGGTTCTTGGTGCTGAGATCGTGATCCAGGATTGGCCAAAACAGCGATACAAGGATAGGCAGACAGTAGTATACAAATAAATATATATTGGTAAAAAGCACCATAGCCTCCTATCTATGATTGAATGACATATACTACATTCTTCCCAACTCTTAGGTATTTATTATAACACAATTAAAGGAATGCTATTCTTTTCATGCTTAATAAAGCATGAAATTAAGATCAATCAGTGTCCTAGGATTATTGCATCCAATTTTAGGCTTGACAAATGCACAAACTTCTCTTTCAATTGATATTCCTATGCATAGGAATGAGCATCTTGTGATCTCCTGCCATTGGTAGTTGTCAGGACCTGGATTTGAACCCAGGGCCTATGTTGACCGGTTGACCTATGGCTTCCCTGCTAATCCGCCAGCCCTCAGGAATGGCAAGTCAGGTGTACTTTGCACCCATGGCATTCAGACCCAGGATGGTCACCGTGCAAAGATTTAAAAAAAATTAAACCCCCATCCCTCTGCAGCTTGCCACTTTTTGTGCTATCCCACTTTTTTTTTCTTTCCGCAAGCCCTCTGGGCCTAGGATTCCAGGATTGGTTATGGGTTCAGAGGCTGCACCTAGCCTAGGGTGATCAAAGATGAGGCAGAGTTGCCACGACCTGAGTTCAAGCCCTAAAAAAGCCACAAAAAGAAAAAAAGAAAAAAATGATTATTTAACAAAATTTAAAAAAATAGATCTCTCTGGTTTTGAATTTCTGCCAGTTTTCTTTCCTAGACTGGGATTTGAACTCAGGAACTTGTAGCAATGTGAGGGAAAGTGCAGATTTGTTACTATTTGAGTTGAAACACCTTACCAAGCCAAAACTAAAAAATAAGTCACTGAGCTTGGTAAGGGGAGTAGTTGTGGAGATGGGAAGTAGAGGATGGTAGGGGGAAAACAAAGAGAAGGTAACAATGCTCAATAGGAAATATACTCATGACCTTGCTCATGTAACTGTGACCATTCTGTACAACATTTTTACAATAAAAAACATACAAAAAAGAAACCATGTAGTATTTCGAGAAGCACTTTGGGGGTAAGGGTAGGATGTCTGAATAGATGTACAAAATTCTACACTGCTTTTTATTTAATGTTCAGTATGGAATTGAATAAACATAACTGCTTCCATTAAAAGATTAAGTCACTGTCTTGGAACTGGGGCCAGTATTTCTACCATTGTTGGGATTTGATCTCACCGTCCAGGTAACTCTTTTGTACCATGAGTAAAGGAAAAATTTACTGTCCTTGAGGAAAAGAAATTCAGGCTAGAGTTCCCATGGCGTGAATGAAGGCCCTGCAATGGAAAAGATATTTCTATACATGTGTAATAGATGATATAATGATATATACGTACATATGTATGTTTATTACATGTTATGATTTTCATTATTGATTTTGTATTTATTTTATTTTTTATTTGATTCATTTTTATTGTTTATTTTATTTATATTATTCCCATTTACATTTGCACATCTATTATAAAATTATACACAATAATTTAGGACATTGACTCATTTATCATTAAAACTTTTTGTGTTGAAACATGATACATAATTAAATGGAGGCATTTGTCACAGTCTTCTCACGTTTAGAGTCTCTCCCAAGAATGAGCTTTGTCTTATTTATCTTTGGACACCTTCCTATAGGGGTGTTTTTAGATGATTTATACTGAGAAGGCTTTCTTGAGGACAGGAAACTTGTGGGATAAAATTGTAAGGGGGAAGCTAGAAATGTGGCTTAGTGCTAAAGAGCTCACTCAACATGCATGAATACCAGGGTTTAAATCCTCAATGCCACATATTCAAAAAATACCAGACGCAGTGGAGTGGCTCAAGTGGTAGAGTGCTAGCCTTGAGAAAAACAATCCCCAGGACTGTCAAAAACAATAGGCCAGATGCTGGTGGCTCACACCTGGAAAACTACCTTCTCATGAGGCTGAGATTTGAAGAACACAGTTCAAAGACAGCCTAGGCAAGAAAAGCCTGTTAGACTCTTATCTCCAATGAACCACTAAAAAATCCAATGTAGAGCTGTGGCTCAAGTGGTAGAGGGTTAGACATGACTGAATTGCTCAGAGACAGTGCCCAGGGTTGATACAAGACACACAACTGGAAAAAATTGAGGGTTAATCAAAGTACTTTTCCTATTTGCTAATTATGAGAATATTCTCTGGAAAATCAACACTAATATACACCAGAATTGGAGTCAGACCTCCAAGCTTAAGTGTAGCAGATCCACATGCCCAGCCTTCACTGGCTCTAGCATTGTAACCTTGTGTCCACAGGGTTCTGAAAGGTCCAATGTTGAAAGGCTTAATATGCTGCCCAAACCCTTTTGTGATAAGCAGTTGACTTGTATTGTTAATGTCATTACTCATCTGAACCTAGCAGAGCACCAGTAGCTCTTGCCCATCACCCTAGCTCAGGAGGCTGAGGTCTCAGGATCACACTGAAGCCAGCCAGGGCAGAAAATTCTATGGCACTCTGACTTCCACATCTGCAAAGTCAGATGTTCAAGAGCTTCTTGTTTTCCCCTTGGTGATGAGAAGTTACTCTGAATGTTCTTAGTGTTCTTGACCCATTTCCCCATCCTGGGTTCAAATGAAGTTCTCAGGATCCAAGCCCTGGCACAGTCAGCAGGAAGAACTCCAGTATAACACTGTATTTGAAGGACAGAAAACAATTTCAAAAGCCAGAACAAGGAGGCAGAATATACACACTCAACAGGGAAGTGAGCTGCAACACCACTTCATTCATTCCAGGGACAGCCAGCAATGGGGGAAACCTGAAATGTTTGTTACAGTTACACCAGGATCAGGCTTTTCTCAGCTTCCTCAAACAATGACTAACCTTCCTCACTCAGGGGAAGAGAGCTTCAGGCTATCTTTAGGTTACCCCAATAGAGAGCCAGTTTAGTGAGAGAGAGGGGAGGAACAGAGTAGAAAAGCCCTGCTCTCTGGTCTTAGGGAGTGGGTGTTTTACTCTACATCTATCAGATTTGAAGGACCTTCTTCAACCTCTGCCAGTCTTTTCTCCTTCCTTCATTCTCCACATCATTAATGCTAATCCCCAGTCCAAGGTGAGGCAGGGTAATTTCTCTTTTGTCCCCAAGCAGCTGAGTTAGAACCTGGCTCTGCCCTCTTGGCTCTGCGGCATTCGGCTGCCTGAGAAGTGGTAAAGAGACATTTTTCCTGCTTTGTGGTTGTGTGAAGGTGATGCTGGTGTCCTGGCACACTGCAGAAGCTTCATGACTGGGAATAGTTCCCTTCTTTCCTCCTGAAGTCCAAGACCAGATTCATCTATCATTTTTCTATCTATCTATCATCTATCTATCTATCTATCTATCTATCTATCTATCTATCTATCTATCTATCTATCTATCTATCTATCTATCTATCTATCTATCTATCTATCTATCTATCTATCTATCTATCTATCTATCTATCATCTATTGACCTTTCTTTCTTTCTTTGTTTCTTTCTTTGTTTCTTTCTTTGCTTCTTTCTTTGTTTCTTTCTTTGTTTCTTTCTTTCTTTCTTTCTTTGTTTCTTTGTTTCTTTCTTTGTTTCTTTCTTTGTTTCTTTGTTTCTTTGTTTCTTTGTTTCTTTGTTTCTTTGTTTCTTTCTTTCTTTCTTTCTTTCTTTCTTTCTTTCTTTCTTTCTTTCTTTCTTTCTTTCTTTCTTTCTATGTATCTATCTATGTACCAACTTACCTACCTGCCTACCTACCTACCTACCTAACTACCTAACTACCTACTTAGTTATCTCCTTGACATTTCTTGGGCTGAACGCAAGGACTGGGCATTGTCTCTAGCACTCTGCTACTTGAGCCACAGCACCAATTCTGGATTTTTCTGTGTATGTGTTATTGAGGAATCGAACCCAGGGCCTCTTGAATGCTAGGCAAGCACTCTCCCACTAATCCACATTCCTAGCCCCCTCATCTTTTTTCTTAATGGTAGTTTTTACATATATATGCTACCAGTTTGTGTCCCCAAGTATAATTTTCTGAATACCGCTTATTTCTATGAACTCTGATCTTCTTTTCCCCTGCCTGATTTATGACTGCTCCTGCATTGGCCTCATAATAAAATGTAAATAAAGGCTGCTGAGAGCTTCAGTGTGCATCATATTAGGAAATAGGCTTAGAATCCTGGAAGAGAAAATCAATGGGGCTGAAATGAAGAAAATGATGAAGTATGTACAATGAGCATATCTAAAACATAAATCTGTAAATAAAAGCAGAAGTTTTGCATACAGCCTCTTTGCACTTAGGGAAGTAATATACACACGTAAGGAAGTAGGACACTGATACATAAACTTGGCCTTCTCTTTTTGAATTTTCTTTTGTGGCCATCCCATTGCTTAAACTGAGGACATGATGCATTCCTCAGCTGTTTTTCACAAGGCTGAGTTTCTACCACTGGCACAGCTCCACTTCCAGCCATCTGGTTGTTCAATGGACATAAGCGCCTCCTAGGCTTTCCTGCCTGGTCTGGCCTGTATGTCCTGCTTGGCTTTCTCTCTCAAAGCTGGAGCTCTACCCTCTAGGACACTGCTCCACTTCTGGTTTTCTGGTGGTTTATTGGAGACAATAAACCTTTCCTGCTAGGGCTGGCTTTGAATGGAGATCTCCTGAGGAGGCTTCAAGTGGATTTCCTCAGGGATTCACCTAGAAGCCGCTCCACCCAAACCTTTAGTCTAAATATCAAGAGGTACTAGAGAAAAACGGAAACAGGAACATGCTTCTAGTGTGTCCCAGATAATTAAGGTTGGAGATACAAAACACTCATAATTATTAGATCATTTTATAGGCAAATGGAGCAATGCAGACTGTATGAGGATCACTCTAGCCTTCGGTCCTCATATCCTGAGACAATAAATTCACTGCAGCTCAATGCTAAGTGACAGAAATGATATGTCCAGTTGACATTTGCTCCTAAATCCTGTAACACTCATTTCTCACTTTTGGCTTCAACCCTGTGACCAGAGGGTTAGATGAAGAGAGAAAATACTCTCAGAGAAAGCAGGTATAAAGAACGTTGGGTAGTTTACTTATAAGTATCAACCATAGGAATGACCTTATTAAGAAGTAAGTCCAGATTATAAAACAAAGAAGAAAAAAAAGAAGGTGAAAGTGCCTGCTGACTATAATCCCAGCTCCTCAGGAGGCTGAGATGTAGAGCATTTGAGTTTGAAACCAGCCAGTGTAAGAAAGTCCTTGACAATGTTATTTCTAAGAGATCACAGAAAAACCCAGAAGTGGGGTTGTGACTCAAGCTTAATGCAGTACCCTTGAGCAAAAGGAGCTCTTGGACCAGGCCTAGGCTCATAGTTCAAACCCAGGACTGCCCCCTCAAAAAAAATTGTACCTCAATTTCTTTGTGTATGTATGGATGTATTCCTCTAGGTGAAACTCCTGAGTAGGTATGATGAGTGGCACCAAGCAGGGAAAATTGTATTCAATACAATGAGTTCATAACACAGAGACTGCTTTTATGATATTGCGTGTTCCAGGGCTCCCCTCACTGCTCCCAATGTAGCCTGAGGGGTTCTCTTCATCCCAGGCCTGCTGGAAGAAGTCTCCCTTTTTGTCTGGACAGGCACACAAAAGCCCTCAATCCTGTACAGCTGTGTACCAAATAACTCCATATGGGCCAATTAGTGAAGCTGTGTGGGCGGGCTCTGAAGGTCAGGAGAAAAAGGCCTGTTTTTACCCTTAGCTATCTCTCTTCCCAGTGCTCTGTTTTAACAGGAGACCTTCATTTTTGCCACGTCCCATTGCAGGCCAAGTTCTGTACTCTTATCCTGCCTTTATGAGACTATATTCCAGTGTACAGATACAGTGCTCAATATAATTCAGGAATCCTTCAGGCAGACAATTAGGGCACTGAACATAATGAAACGTTTCATCGTCGGCAATGATGGGCCTATAATGCTTCTCCTAGGTTTCCAGAACCTTGGGAAATCCAAGCACATGTTGGATATCACAAAGCTTCCTGTCATCTAGGACTGATGAAGCTCATCAGGTTTTGAAACCTTTGCCCTCTCCTAGTTGGGCCTTGGGTGGCTAGGTTTTGAGGTTAAACATAGGGCCTGGGTAATGACCATGAGATCAGAGCTGAACTTTAGTGCTTTACCACTTTGTCACAGCTTCACTTCTGCTTTCTCTCTGTGTGTGAGTGTGTGTATGTGCATGTGTGTGTGCATACACTAGTCCTGGAGCTTGAACTCAAGACATGAGCACTGTACCTAGTTTCTCTTGTACAATGGTTGCTCTCTCCCACTTGAACCACAGAGCCCCTTCAAGCTTTTTCCTAGTGATGTGGTTCTGAGAAATCAAGCCCAGGGTTTCGTATATGCAAAACACTCTACCTCTAAGGCACATTCCTAGCCCTTTACTTCAAGTGTGTTAGTTTGTTTCTGTATTTTTTTGTTGTTGTTGTCATTGTTGGAGTTGAAATCTGAGCCTGGAAGCTGTCCCTGAGCTCTTCAGCTCAAATCTTGTGCTCTACCACTTGAGCCACAGAGCCACTTCCAGTTTTCTGGTGGTTCATTGGAGCTAAATGTCTCAAGGACGTTCCTGGCTAAGCTAACTTTGAACCATGATCCTCAGATGTCATCCTCCTGAGTAGCTAGGATGATCGGCATGAGCCACAAGCACCTAGCTTCCACTTCAGGTTTCTTAGTGGTGAATAAGATATAATAGTCTCATGGTACCTTTTGTGTCAGGGATAGTTTGGAACCCAGACCTCAGCTTCTTGAGAAGGTAGGATGACAGACCTCGGTTATAGAACCCTAAGCTGTGACACTCTTCTGCAAGGGGGTCCTTGGCTCTGTGTGGTGAGTGCTAGCCATGAGCCCAAGAGGTATGGGTCAGTGCGTAAGCCCTGAGTTCAAGGTTCATGACTTAGAAAAAACAAGACAAAACCATTGTCTCCTGTAGACAACTCACTAGTCTTCAGTAATACATAATTTTGTCCCTGCCCTGGGGACAGATCTGAGTCTCAATATTCTTCTCTGCATAGTCATGTCAGTTGGAGTTCTTACAAGGACAAGATGAAAGTATGCACCCTTTCAAGAACGAAATACATAACACTTTTTTTTGTCAATCATGGGCCTTGAAATCTGGGCCTGAACACAGTCCTTCAGCTCTTCAGCTCAAGGCTAGTGCTCTACCACTTGAGCTACAGCGACACTTCCAGTTGTCTGGTGATTTATTGGAGATCAGACTTTCAGCGACTTTCCTGCCAGGGCTGGCTTTGAACCACTATCCTCAAATCTCAGCCTCCAGAGTAGTTAGGAGTAGAGGCGTGAGCCACTGGTGCCCGGCTCCAAATAACCCTCTTTACAGGACTCAGCACACAGCATCCTGTGAAAGACTCATCACCCAGCACCCAATGCAAGACTCAGCACACTGCACCGTGTGAAGGACTCAGCACATAGCATCCTGTGCAGGACTCAGCACACAGCACCCCGTGAGGGCCCAAGCATTCCAGGAAGGACTCATCACATAGATGCATCCCACAAGCTGTCATTAGTATTAGGGTGCTTTCATCAGTATCACCATTCTTTCAGAAACACATCACAAACTGCACAAAGTTCCCATCTAATGAGTCAGAGGAGCATTTTTGGCGGGGAGTCAGCCACAGGGATTGCACTGAAATGTTGGGGGTACTGTCCTAAGATCTTTTGCTCAAGGCTAGAGATTTATCACTTTGATCCACAGCTCAGAGTTTCACAGACATCCCGCCAGGACTGGGTTTTAAATACACCAGTGTCAGATCTCAGCTCCCGAGTAGCTTGGATGACAGGGGTGAGCAAGCCAGCAGCATCTGGTTCTCTGGGGCTGAGTTGCAGTCGTATACCTCTGACTAAGTCAGGTTAGATGGCAGCTGTCAGGACCAGACTCCCGGCTTGCTCTGTGATGAGGTATTTGAAGTCCTATCCTTATAGAGTTGCAGTCACAACATTCAATATTTTTTCATGCCCATCCTGGACCTTGAGTAAGAGTCTAGACACAGTCCCTAGGCTTTATGCTCAAAGCTAATGCTCGACTGCTTGAGCAAGAGCACAACTTCTGGATTTTTATGTGCTTGTGGTAGTGAGGAATCGAATCCAGGGCGTTGTATGTACTAGCTATCATTATACCACTGAGCCCCAGGAGTGACAAGTGTATGAACAGATAAATGTGTATATTGGCATATATGTATATGTATATACATATATATATATATATACACATATATGTATGTATAAGACAAGAGAAATGTGTCTGCATATTATGAAATTACATATATTATATTACTATTCATTATTGACATTCAAATTATTCCTTCCACTTTTAAGTATCATGGTTGAATACATAGTATAGTATTAATTTAAAATTAATCAATGTAATAAAATTGTTGTGTATAATTTTATAGTATATTCATACACTAATTACTAATTTGTTACTTTTATAAAATTCCATTTGAAAGGATATACATGGAAATGGGTTTCTTGGAATCTCCCGCCAATATTTAGTGGCAGCCCTGGGATTCAACCTCCAGGCCTAAGTTATGGTTTTGGTTATGGCGTCCCTAATAGCCAGCCAAATATCAGCATGCAATGTCATGTACACTTTCAGGGCTTTGTCATTTACACGCAGGATGGTCACAATGCAAAGGGAAAAAAAGTAAAACCACCTTCTTGAATTTCTCCATTTTATCCTTTTCCTATTTATTTTATTTCTTGCCAACCCCAATATTTGAACTTGGGTCCTAGAATCCTAGGGCCAGCTGTGGCAGAGAAGCCAAGACCTGAGTTCAAGTCCCTTGCTTGGCAAAAAAATAATAAAATAAGGCCATGACTTGGAATTTGCACCATTTTTCTGGCAGGCCTGGGATTTGAACTCAGCATCTGGGTATCTCTGAGTCACTGTGGGTGAAGGGGAATCTCACCCTCCTTGAAGACAAGAAATTCAAACCAGTTCCCAGGGCCTGAATTGAAGCTCCAGCACTGGAAAAAATACACACATGAGTTTAGTGAATATGATGTTTATTACCCTTATTCATTTATTATTATTACACATATAACATTTCATTTATTACATCTTATCATACATGATATATGTGCATATGAATTATACATCATACTGAGACCCAGGACTTTTTTTTAGGAAAAAAATGTGTCAGAAGTACCTTCGTACTACATGAATAAATTTTTGGCAATGCTGGGATTTCAACTCACGGCCTACAATGTCCAATACATAAATGGGATCAAAGTCTTAACACACCAACCTCTGGAAAACTGAGATGCCAGGAAGTTCTAAGGACCTGTTACCTGTTATCAAGCCACAGTAGTTCCCAATATATATATATATAAATATACATATATATATATACATATATATATGTATGTGTGTAGATTGCTGTATATATATATATATATATATATATGTAGAGAGAGAGAATGTGAAGATATTATTAAATGTTATATATATAGTTACCAATAATTAGTTATTAAGTTATGTCTCCATTTAATGGTATATAGTTACCAATAATTAGTTATTAAATTATGTCTCCGTTTAATGAAGTAACATGGTTGAATACTTATGAAAGCATTAATTAAAAATTAATCAATATCCTTCCATTAGGGAAAACATAACATGGTACTAGAATGGAAGATATAAATCCAATGATTTATGTGTTGCTTTCTAAAATAGAATCATGAATTAACTGCAAATTTAATTACTTTTATAACATTCCATTATCCTTCACATAAATAGGAATTAGTTTGTCAAGATCTCCCTCCATTTCTGTGTGGCAGTCCTGGGGTTAAAACTCCAGGCCTGGGAAGTTTACTTCGAATGCAAACCATTGGAATGACACTGAAGATTTCAGATTGTCATGATTAAAAAAAGAACAAGAAGAAGCAAAGAAAGCCAGGTGTCAGTGGCTCCTGTTTGTAATCCTAGCTCCTCAGGAGCCTGAGATGTAGAGAATGCCAATTTGAATTCAGCCAGGGCAGGAAAGTCTGCAAAACTCTTATTTCTAAGAGATCACAGGAAAATATCCCCATGTGTTGGGGCTGTGGCTCAAGGGCAGAGTGCTACTTTTGAGAAAATGTAGATTAAGGATAAGGCCTAGGTTCATATTTCAACCTGAGACCTGCCAAAGAAAAAAAGAAGGCAGTAACTTCAGGTCTCTGTGTATGGATGGATGATGTATGGATGATATGCATTCAGCAGGTTGCCCATGAACAGGCCCCCAACATGTGAATGCTGGGACAAGCCCTCAGAGTTTACTAAGCCAGTAGCTTGAACAAAGCATCCTTCTCTGCCATTTAATAACTGAAGCCCAGAAGGCTTGCCTTGGCTGGTGTATTCAACGGGTTCATTATGTTCTGGCTGAGGTGTCCCATTGGGACATCTAGCAGCCAGCCACTGCCTCCAGGGAGACCACTGTTCCTAGGCTGTAGGTATTGTGGAAGTTTCTGGCTCCATATTCCCTATCCCTCTGTAGGACGTCAGACTAGATCTCTGGGGCCTGGAGGCTATCACTCATTCATCATTCCTCATTGCCGAGTCCCACTCTGGTCCCAAATCCTGGCAAAGATTTGAAAAGCCCATCGATTTCTGTGCTGAAAAGAGTATGCCAATAAATCCCACCCTCATAGTTCCTGTTAGAAATAATCCTTGGGCTGTGAATGTGGCTAAGTGGTAAAGTGCTTACCAAGCAAGCATGAAGCCCTGGGTTGGATTCCACAGTATCACAGTGATTGAATGTAGCCTTGAGCAAAAGCAGCTCAGGAACATGCCTAGACCCTGAGATCAAGCCACAACACTGGCAAAAAAATGTGAGCTTGGTGAGACATACACTTCTGGAACTCAGAGGAGAGCTGAGGTAGGTAAGAGGTAGAGGGCAGGTGGTGGTGGCTCAGCCCTGTAATAATAGCACTCAGGAAGTTGAGATCTGAAGATTATAACTGCAAGCCTGTGCAGGCAGGAAAGTCTATATGAGACTCTTTTCTCCATTTAAGCACCAAAAAACAGAGCTGTGGTACAAGTAATAGAATGCTATCCTTGAGCATAAAAACTCAGGGATAACATCAAGGCCATGAATTCTAACCCCAGGACTGGCACCGCCCCACACGCCCACACCAACATAGAGCATTTGACAGTCAGCCTACACTAGTTCGATCTCTAGCAACTCAGTATTAAAAAAAGTGAGAGAAAGGAAGGAAAGACTTGCTCCAGGAGGTGATATGATCAGTGCCAAAATTCCACAGGAGTTCTAAGATGTGGAACAGGACAGAGGGCCTAGGGAAGAAGGTGCAGAGCATGTGCAAAGGTCCTGAGGGGTGGTGTAGAGCAGGTGGTGTGGGTGGAATGAAGGTTCTATGGCCTCAGACAAGTCTGGCAGAACACTGAAGGCTGGGTCAAGGATTGTACTTGAGTCACAGGTAGGGCAGAGGGTGGCGTCCCAGAATGGGTCTCAGTGGAAGATTAGCTTGACTTTTTACCAAAGACCCCAGCCAATTTCTGTGGCTGGAAGCCTATTTTACACAGCTCCTGACCTTAAGGCCCCCTTTGCATGGAGGAGTCAAGGCAAATGAAGGGAAGAACTCTTGCTCAAGAGAAGCTTCTACCCAATGCCTCCAGTGGCTCAACCCCTGTAAATCCTAGCTATTCAGAAGTCTGAGATCAGAGATCGTTGGTCAAAGCCAGCTCAGTGGAGGAAAATTAGTGACACTCTTCTATCCAATGAAGTGGTAGAGTATCAGCCTTGAGGGAAAAAGTTAAGAGACCAGAGCCCAGACCCTGAGTTCAAGCCCCAGTACTGGCACAGAAAAAATAAAGGAAGTTTTCAGGAGTTCCCAGTCCACTGTGGTGAAAGACCATTATCAGCTGGGCACCTGTGGCTCATGCCTGTCATCCTAGGTATTCAAGCCTGAGACCTGAGGATCAATCAAAATTAAAAGCTAGCTTGGGCACTCTTATGTCCAATGAATCACCAAAAAGCTGGGAAGAAGCGCTACTGTAGTTCAAGTGGTACAGCACCAACCTTGTGGAAACAAGATAAAGGATAGCACCTAGGCTCTGAGTTCAAGTCCCGGTAAACACACACACACACACACACACACACACACACACACACACACACACACACACACACTAATATCCTTAATAGGTGCCAGTGGCTTATCCCAGCAATCCTAGCTACTCAATAGGCTGAGATCTTCGGATGGCAGCTTGAAGCCAGAACAGGCAGGAAAGTCCATGAGATTCTTATCTCCACTAAACTACTAAAAAAAAGATGATAGGTGAGTTCTGGTTTAAGTGGTAGAATGTTAGCTTTGAGCAAAAGAAGCTCTGGGACATTGCCTAGGCCCTGAGCCCCAGCTCTAAGATTTTTTTTGAAAGTCATCCTTTGCCACCCCCAAAGGTCATAAATCCTGATTTTGGTCATCCTAGACCTCACATCCACTCCTGCCACTTCCACAGTACTGCCACAATTGTCCGGTGTGTGGACAACACTGGGTTAAGAAGTGAAAGTACACAAGGGGGTGTATAGCCAGGTCAACACTAATACCCCAAAACAATGAGGTATTGGCCATACCAGTCTCTCATTCCCCAGTTCCCTGGTCCTGGAATCTAAAGTTTGTGCCTCTGTATTCTGAGCATCTGCAATTTTTTAGAAGGACCTGTGAGGCCCAGTTGGGACCGGAAGATAGACTGTCCTGTGATAAAGTACATTTACATTTCCTAGACACTGACCTATACTTCCAAACCTCCTTGGCCTCACCTCCCATGTCGCCCTAGATTCTCCTTGCTTGGGCAGCCTTCAGTCAGCTGTCAATCTCGAGTTGGCCAGAGCCACCAGCAATCCCTGATTCCCCACTCCACTGCCAGCCTGATGAGATGGTTGTGCAGTCAGAGGCCTAGCTGAGGAAAAGGATAGGACATCGCATGACTGAGGCTATCCCTCTCAGGCAGAGGAGACCCTATGCCAGCTGGCATCACTGACCCAGAATCCCCTGTAGGCGGCCAAATATTGCGACAGCAAGACTTGTGCCCTAGAGAAAAGTTGGAACACAGGCCTGTGGCAATTTAGGACTCATTGTAGACCCTGATAGGGGGCTAAAAGGAAGGTCGGTGTGAAGGAGGGGCACCATCTGAGGTCAGAAAGAGGAAGACCAGCAACCAGGAAGGGGAAAGAAAAAGACGAGGGAAAATTACACACACACACACACACACACACACACACACACACACACACACACACACAAACACACACACGGATATTCCAAGCTCTTAGCAGTTCCTGAGAACAATACCATGAATTCCCTCTTTTAGGATCACATCCAACCCCTGAGAAGATGGCACTATCATACTCAGACTAACTGTAGACACAGCATTGAGCCTCTCATAGCTGGAATGCTCATAACCCAGCATGGAATTTCCTACCATACACATTGCAATGTGGAAAACTCAGCCAACCTCTTTGTTTATTGTTGGTAATGGGGTTTGAACTCTGGGTCAGGGAGCTCTCCTTCAGCTCTTCAGCTGAAGATGAGCACTCTACAATTTGAGCCATAGTGCCGTTTCCTGTCTTCTGGTGGCTCATTGTATATCAAGACCCACAGACTTTCCTGCCCAAGCTGGCTTTGAACCGTGGTCTATACATCTTAGCTTTATGAATAGCTAGGATGACAATTGTAAGCCACAGCAGGCACCAGATTCATCCATCTTCATATACCCAGAGGAAACCAAATTCATCAGGCCACAAACTTCTTGCAACTCTTTACTTCAGGCTTTGACACCCAGCATCCAAATCCATCCTTCATTCGGGAGAATACAGACACAACAATCCCACCCCTGCACCCATTTGCCCACTCCCTGCCTGCCATAGGCTTCGACCACTTGAGTTCATGGCAAGGCCCCATCCATTCTACTGTGGCTTCAAAGTGGTGCAAACTTGGGGAGTTCTTAGAAATGTCTGTAAAGTGAGGCCAGCACCTGGTCTCTCAATCACAATACCCTCCCACACACACCTCTACATCTTTGCAGCGAAGATGTTTTACTTTCTTTCTTTTTTTTGATTGTGGGCTTGAACGCTGGGCCTGGGTGCTGCCCCTGAGCTCTTCAGCTCAAGGCAAGCACTCTACTACTTGAGCCACAGCACCCCTTTCAGGTTTCTGGTTGTTTGTTGGAGATAAGAGTCTCAGGGTCCTTCTTGCCCAGTCTGGCTTTGAGCCGTGATCCTCAGATCTCAACTCCTGAGTACTTAGGATGATAGCCATGAACAACTGGCACCCAGCAAAACATATTTTTCAATGCCTGTCATCCTATCCTCTCAGGAGACTGAGATCTGAGGACTGCAGTTGGATGCCACCCTTGGAAGCATAGTGCATGAGAACTCTTTATCTCCAATTAAACACCCAAAAAACCTGGAAGTGGTGCTGTGGCTCAAGCAGTAGAGGGCTCGCCTTGAGCTGAAGAGCTGAGGGATAGTGCCCAAGCCCAGAGTTCAAGCCCCATGCCTGAACAAAAAAGTATTCAGTTTTAACTAACAAGTAGGAACAAATATGAGAGATTAAAAAGTAACTAGAGCATTATCATTATATTTATTTCTCAGTGATCATTCTTGTAATTATTAATGAGAGTTTTCCAGCCAGGTTAAACTTGAGAGTTAGTGAGGTAATGGATTAGATGGTAAGTAAATCTGAAATTGTTTTAGGGTACAGGGGTTCAGAAAAATGTAGGATCATTGGAAACTACAGTATTTTTCCTGATAAGAGAATTTGAGGACAAATAATATAATACTTCATGTTAGGGAACAAGATAACTTGAGAGGTAGAGTCAGAAAATTTGTGGGAATTAGGGCAAATTGAAACACATTTCCAGAGTGCAAACTGGAGTATCCATTAGAATGATTAAAAACTAGAGTTTTTTTCTTAAACATTAGAATTGGACTATCATTAGAGTGAAAGTTAGGTTTCAGTTCCACCTGGAGTTAGAGTTAGCCTTAAGGAAATGGAAAGCTTAGGGTCAAAATGAAAGTAAATCTTCGAATAACAAATCTAGTTAGAATTAGGATGAATGTGAAATAAGAAACTGATAATAATATTACAATTAGGGTATGATTAATGCGAGGGTTATCCTCAATATTCCAGTTAGGGTTCGGGTTAAAAAAATGGGAAGAGGAGTTCTGGGAAGATGGCGGAGGAGAAGCTGGAATCTGAACAAGCTCTCTCATAGAAAGCAGTTTTAGAGTTCCAGTGAACAGTACTAAGCCAGAGAATCACACCAAGTGTGCCATCATAGGACAGAGAGTTAGACAAGAGAGGGGAAGCCAAGGCAAGGAGACACATCTGAGCACTTGCCAGCAGCTGCCGTGGTGGCGGCAGGGTCGCAGCGCTTACCTCAGCCATAACTAAGCCACAGAGTCTGGGACGAAGGAGCCAGACGCAGTGAGCGAGCGGATTCTACTCAACACCAGCAAGAACTGACAAGGAGCGTACATCTTCATCCTGCAGTTTGCAGACCAGAGACGACCCAGGATCCAAGACTCGGCGTGAGTAGAAGCCGGACTTCCTCACTCCTTCTCAGGGAGCAGAGGAGGGAAGGCCACCCCTCCCCCCCCAGCACCGGTGATCTCCATCTTGGATATCGACAAAGATCAGAGGAGTTGCCAGCTCCAACTCAGGCCTAGGAATAAAACGAGTCATTTAGCAGGTCACAAGAATTTAACGGTGAAGTGACCTGCCAGACTCAGCTCCATCCAGGCAAAAGTCACCCAGCTCAGGCGCCAGCCATTGGAGTGGCTTTCCTCACTGGGTAACCACAGCCAGAGGCTGCCCCTCCCTCTAGCAGCCTCCACAATCAATGGAAAAACAGAAACCCTGAGAATGCCCCCAGGGTGGGCTCTGGGATTTTTTCACAAAATAGCCCCAGGGAAAAGCTACTGTTTGTTGAAAGGCCTCAAATTTACCCAGAACATAGCCTCATCACTGCATCCCCCTGTTTTGTAATTCTCAAAGCAGATCACCCTCCCATTAAACTAACCTAGGAGCGGGAATCTCAAAATCTTGAGTAAAGAAGACCATTTTTCTGCCTGTTCAAAGAAACCAACATAAGAAACCAACCAAGCCACAGGACCTCAAGCTGACCAGAGACTCCAATAAGAGGCAGTTTATAGACAAAAGGGAGATACAGGATTCTTCCCACCCCTCCCCCCAAAAAAAAAATCAAAGAACTTTTTTTTTTTTTTTTCTTCTTCTCCTTTTCTTTTTTCTTTTTTTTTTTTTTTTTTTGGTACCTTATATATATAATTTTTTTTCCTTTTCTAAAACTTTTATTAATCTTTAATTTTTGCCTTTTTTGAAAAAAAATTGTTTTCCAGTAACGTTTTTTCCTCTTATAATTTTTATTTTAGGAATACGTGAATGTGCGTTTTCCTTTCTTTTCTTGTCTTCTCTCTCTATTTCTTTCTTTCTTAATTATCTTTTTGTCTTTTGTCTAGCTCTACTGAACTTCTGATCTTTTTTTCTCCCTTTCTTATCCTTTTTCACCTTTTCGTCTCTTTTGTTCTTCCTTATGTGACTTAACTCTTGTCCTGCACATCCTCAGATAAACCTGTAGTTAACTAGTAGACCCTATCCCCCATTGTGTACACACTTAATCCACAAATTTATTACTCAATTCAAAACCTCTGAGACTTAAATTCCTTAATAGCAGTACTACCTCTTTATACCTATATAATATTTTAAGCATTTTCTTAAGTTTTTCACTTCTACTATATGTCCCTACACTTCTATTAATATACTCACATTCCTCTCTAAATAGATGGTCTTTTAATCTCCATAATAATATTAATTTTTACGTTTCTATTTTTTTCTGGTCTCTTTTCATTTCCCTTTCCCTTTCTTCTTTCTCTCTCTCTCTCTACATGCATCCTACCCAACCTATTTCCTGCATTGAGATTAGGACATAGTTAACTCTCCCTGTGCCTCCCCACACCAATCTGTTCCTATTTTTTACCCACATCTCTCCCTAACCCTAAAAATTTCTGGTTTTCCAAATTCTTTGTGGTTCGAAGCCCATTAACATATAGTTGTTTGATGTTGAATATATGTATCTGTTGAACTAGATTGTATCTGTAGACTATTGACTGTATAAATGCAAACGTTGGTTGATGGTTGCCTTAAAATAGAGTTCTAGCACAAAACTGGTGCTATTTTCATCTCAAATGGGCAGATAATCAGGGGTCAGAACAGATAATGAATAATCCAGACTAGAGTTCCCAAATAGCTCTACAAACACTGCTGGAAAACATGATAAATGAGAAGTTTGACAACTTACAAAGGACTCTGTATGAGCGTGATAGGGAGAGAGAGGAGGCATCCCAAAAGTTTATACAGGAATATCATAAGCGTGAGGAAGCTACTCAAAAACTGATACAGGATTTGCGTGAACAACTTGAGAATACTCAAAGAGAAAGGGAGGAATGGCATGAGTAGGATGAGAACACTCAAAGAAAACTGCAGGAATCCCACGAACGGGAAGAAAGAGAACTGCAGGAATACCATGAACGGGAGGAAGCTAATCAAAGAGTAATACAGGAATTGAGAGACCAAGGAGAGAATACACAAAGATCACTAAAGGCATTCATGGAATCCATTAACAAAGAGCTGAAGGAAGTCAGGGAGACCACAAAGGGAATGCTGAATGGAACCCAACAGAAGGAATGGGAGTCCAAAAAAACAATAACCAATCAACTAAGTGATTTGAGAACAAACACTGAACACCAAATTAAGGAAGTAAAGAAATTCATACAAGACCTAAAACAGAGCTTCAACAAAGAACTTGAAGCCATCAAAGCTGACCAATTAGAAGGAAAACAGATAAAAAAAACAAAGTAGAGAGTCTTGACAGCAGGTTAGACCATGCAGAAGATCGAATCTCAGGGATTGAAGACAGCCTAGATATTATAGAGAAAGAACATACAACCATCCAAGACAAGTCCAAGAAATATGATACATCTATTCAACACCTGGAAAACACCATCAGAAGGCCTACTCTAAGAATAATAGTTGTAGAGCAGCACCTAGAAACAGAAGTTAATGGTCTAGGAAATTTGTTTAACAGGATTCTAGCAGAGAACTTCCCAAACATACAAAAGGATAGGCCTATTCAGATAAAAGAATCTTTTAGAATCCCAAATAGACCAGACCAGAATAGGACATCCCACCGTCACATTATAATCCACACAGGATCAACTAAGACCAAGGAAAAGATCCTTAAAGCTGACAAGGAGAAAAGATTAATCACCTATAAAGGGAAACCAATTAGAATCACCTCAGATTTCTCAGCAGAGACAATCAAAGCAGGAAGAGACTGAAATGATGTATGCCATGCCCTAAAAACAAACAACTATCAACCAAGAATACTGTACCCAGATAAACTCTCCTTAATAACTGAAGGCCAAATAAAAACCTTCCATAGCAAAGAAAAATTGAAACAATACATCTCCACCACCCAGCCCTACAAAAGATTTTTAAAGATGTCCTACACATAGAAAACCAACAAGACCGCAATAAAGGCCAAGAAACTGCACCCAAACTGAGAATCCAAGAACCATAGGAAGAACCCAGTTTTCGCAGCCCCCAAGAAGGTGAATAACATGGCAGGAACTCCCCAATACCTCTCAGTCCTATCTCTTAACGTTAACAGACTGAACTCTCCAATTAAGCGACATAGAGTGTCTGGTTGGATTTAAAAACAAGACCCTTCTATCTACTGCCTGCAGGAGTCACATCTTGCCCGTAAAAACAAACACATTTTCAATGTTAAAGGCTGGAACAAAATCTACCAAGCAAACGGCCCCCATAAACAGGCTGGAGTTGCAATCCCAATATCAGATAAAATAGACTTCAAATTAAAATTCGTGAGAAGAGATAAAGAAGGTCGCTACATACTAATTAAAGGATGTTTCCTTCAGGAGGATATTACAATTCTAAATATCTATTCGCCAAACAATAGAACACCCAAATTTATCCAAGAAACACTAGTTTCCCTCAAATCCCATATAGATCCAAAGACATTAATTGTTGGGGATTTTAACACACCACTCTCCCCACTAGATAGATCAACTCGGCAAAAACTCAACAGAGAAACCGCAGATCTAAACAGCTATATAGATCAACTAGACTTAACAGACATCTACCCAACATTTCACCCAGAAGCATCAGAATACCCGTTTTTCTCAGCAGCACATGGAACGTTTTCTAAAATAGACCACATTTTAGGCCACAAAGCAAACTTGTCTAAATTCAGAATCATTGAAATTATACCTTGCATTCTCTCTGAACACAAGGGAATAAAATTAGAACTCAATACCAAAAGCCACCAAAGAAAGTCCGGTATCACATGGAGGCTGAACAACACAATGCTGAATCATGAGTCGGTCATGGAAGAGATTAGAAAGGAAATTCAAATGTTCATGCTATTCAACAAAAATGAACACACAAATTACCAGCTCCTATGGGACACATCAAAGGCAGTACTCAGAGGCAAGTTTATAGCTCTGAGATCCTACATCAACAAATTGGAGAGATCTGAAACTAGCAATTTAGTGACACATCTAAACCTCCTTGAAAAAGAGCAGCAAGATAAATCCCAATCCAGTAGATGGAAAGAAATAATCAAAATTATATCAGAATTAAATGAATTAGAATCTAAAAAAAACTATAGAAACAATCAAGAAAACAAAGAGTTTGTTCTTCGAAAAAAATAACAAAATTGACAGACCCTTAGCAAATCTTATCAGAAAAAGAAGAGAACATACCCAAATTAATAAACTCAGAGATGAGAATGGAAACATCACCACTGAAACAACCAAGATTCAGAACATTATAAGAGAATACTTCTAAATACTTTATGCCAATAAGTTTGAGAACTTGACAGAAATGGACCTTTTCCTAGCAAATACTGACATGCCAAAACTAAACCAAGATGAGTTAAACTATCTTAACAGGCCAATATCAAGCATGGAAATAGAAACAGCAATAAGAGACCTCCCAGCTAAGAAAAGTCCAAGACCAGATGGTTTTACAGCAGAATTTTACAAGGGCTTCAAAGCACCAACACACCAATACTCCTCCAACTCTTCAAAGAAATTGAAAGAGAAAATTCACTGCCGAACACATTCTATGAAGACATCATAACCCTCATCCCAAAACCAGGCAGGGAATCATCAAAGAAAGAGAACTATAGACCCATTTCTTTGATGAACATTGATTCAAAACTTCTCAACAAAATTTTGGCCAATTGACTTCAACAACTCATCCAAAAAATCATACACCACGATCAAACAGGATTCATTTCAGGGATGCATAGCGGTTAAATATACGCAAATCAATTAATATTATTCATCACATCAACAGGAGCAAGAATAAGAACCACATGGTTATCTCAATAGATGCATAAAAAGCATTCGACAAGATCCAACACCCCTTTATGATGAAGGTTTTGGAAAAATTAGGAATCCACGGAACATTCCTCAATACAATAAAGGTTGTATATGACAAACCTACAGCCAGAATTATACTCAATGTTGAAAAACTAAAGCCATTTCCTCTTAACTCAGGAACAAGACAAGGATGCCCACTCTCTCGACTTCTCTTCAATCTAGTATTAGAATGCTTATCTACAGCAATAAGAAAAGATGCAGATATAAAGGGGATCCAAATAGGGAAAGAAGAAATAAAACTCTCCCTCTTTGCAGATGACATGATCTTATATTTAAAGAATCCCACAATCTCCACTCCCAAATTACTCAAGCTCATTCAAAACTTTGGCAAAGTAGCAGGGTATAAAATTAACCCCCCAAAATCAATGGCTTTTCTGTATGCCAACAATGAGAAAAGTGTGGCTGAAATTAGGAAAGCAACTCCATTCGTGATAGCCCCACAAAAAATAAAATACCTAGGAATTAACTTAACTAAAGAAGTGAAGGACCTCTATGATGAAAACTTTAAAATCTTAAAAAAGGATATCAACACAGAACTTTAAATATAGCAAAACCTCCCATGCTCCTGGATTGGAAAGATAAATATTGTGAAAATGGCAATACTTCCCAAGGCTATCTACAAATTCAACGCAATACCTATCAAAATTCCAACCTCATTCTTCAAGGAAGTATAAGAGGCAATCCAAAAATTCATATGGAACAATAAAAAACCCCGAATAGCAAAAACGCTCCTCAACGGAAAGAACACTGCTGGAGGAATATCAATATCAAATTTCAAACTCTACTATAAAGCCATAGTAATCAAAACAGCTTGGTATTGGCATAAGAACAGACCTCAGGACCAACGGAATAGAATTGGAAACCCAGAAATGAACCTACAGACTTATAGCCATGTAATATTTGACTTCACATAGAACTCCCCTATGACCCAGCAATCCCACTTTTGGGCCTTTACCCAAATGTTTACAAACAAGACCACACTAAAGCTACCAGCACAACTATGTTTATTGCAGCATTATTTACCAAAGCTAAGATATGGAACCAACCCAGATGCCCCTCAGTAGATGAATGGATCAAGAAAATGTGGTATATATACACAATGGAATTCTATGCCTCCATCAGAAAGATTGACATTGCCCCATTTGTTAGGAAATGGAAAAACTTGGAAAAAATTATATTAAGTGAAATAAGCCAGGCCCAAAGAAACATAGGTCCCATGGTTTCCCTTATTTGTAATACCTAGTAGATGTGTGAGTCAAGCGGAAAAGGTCAGATAAAGTGATGTCAGGAAATTGAACCCTTAGATATGTATTTTAATGTTTTTTTTCTTTCATGCATGTGTTTCTAACGCATTTATAAGATTATCTCTTTGTTGCTTTGTATGTCCCTCCCCCACAGTATAATGGCTGCTTTCACTATATTTGATGTCAGTATAACTTGTGGAGGAGATGGAGAAAAACCAGTTGTTTAAGGATACAGATGGACCTGTTGCAACAATGAGAAGTACAAGTTGTCATGTCCAAATCGAGCTTTACAAGGTCGGTGCAGGTGGGGGGGAGGGAAAGGGGGAAGAAGGAGAAGGATTGGGATTGGGGGGAAGGGGGGAGGTTGGGAAGGGATGTGAAGGGTAAACAAAGGAGGAAGCTGCAATGCTTGGTAAGAAATGTACACATTATCCTGTCCATGTAATTGTAACTCCTCTGTACAGTATGTTCACAAATAAAATAAAATTAAATTAAAAAAATGGCAAGATACTGAGTAAAACTACAAACTATTTTTAGAAAGATGAGTTGAATCAAAGTTAAGATGAAAAAATACTAATATATTTGTATGGCTTTTAGAATCCAAAGGCTATTAGTTCTAGGGTTAGGGTTACTGTTCTAGTTCAGGGTAGACTTAGGCTTAGGGAAGGGTAAGCTCTATGGTAAAACTGAGTTTTCTGCTAATATTTTCAAGTAAAATAAGTTTGAGATTCAACAAAAACAACAGAGTTTTACTTGTTAAGGTTGAATTGGGTTAAATTTAGATTTAGGTTTCTAGTAAGATTTATATATAGTTAGTGTTACGTATTGAAGTATATTTTAAATGAACCTTTAACTCCTTTTTGGAGATATAGGAGTTCAGTAAACGTTAAGATCAGTGGAAACTGTGATAGTTTTCATGATAAGAAGATTTGAGGTTAATGATTCATAATAGGGAACTATTTCAGGGTCCAAGTCAGAGAATTTGTAGGATTTGGAACAAACTGCAAATCATTTCAAAGACAATGAGTATCTATTAGAATGTGTCTAAACTCGAGTGTTTTCCATTAATTTTAGGATTGGGTTACTATTATCATCAAGGTTACTCTTAGGGTTCTGTCCAAGATTAGAGTTAGGATTAGGGAAATGGAAGGTTGAGAAATTGAGTGACTTATTTTCTTTGTGTATATATATGCACTATTCTAAGGCTTGAACTCAAGGCTTGGCTTCTGCCCCTGAGCTTTTTGCTGTAGGCTAGCATTCTACCACTTAACTCATGATTCCACTTCCAGCTTTCTTTGACAGTGAATTGGAGATGAGAGTCTCACAGACATTCCAATCTAAGCTGACATTGAACTGAGATCCCCAGATCTCTGCCTTCTGATATAAGGTACTACTAATGCCCAGGAAAGTGCCCAAATTATACTTATTGTTTTTACTTGTGTTCAAGATTGAGACTTGAATTCATTATCTGACAGCTTTGCTCACTAAGTAGCACTCTGCCACTTGAGCCATATCTTCAAAAGTGATTATTTTAAATAGCTGGAAATCATTAAATTTTCTTCAGATGATAAGTATCATTAGTGTTGTTCTAAAACTTATCCTAATCAAAAAGATTTATTGACCCTCGAGATTATCTGAGCAGATTCTCCTGCTTTGCTTCTAATTGCATAACATTGTAGGGACATGATTTTTTAATTATTAAGTAGCAAAGCAGTTATCATTAAACAAAACAGTTTATGCGTACAATATACTTTGATCAATGTCAACCCTTTCAACATTCTCATCCATCCCTCCCCTATACACCTCTTCCTTCACTCTTCTTAATTTTGTAGGATATTTACTGGATTCCTCTCTGCATTTTACACCTTTTCTCCTATTGAATCTTCTACCTTTTCCCACTTCACTCCTCTATTGACTACCCACTTCCATATGATCCAGCAATTCTACTCCTGGGCATTTACCCAAAAGATTACAAACCAGGATATAGTAACGTTTTCAGCACAACCATGCTTACAGAATCAGCCCAAATACTCCTCAAGAGAGAAATGAACCAAGTAAATGTAATACACCCACCCCCCCCACACACACACTCATACACACACACACACACACACACACACACACACACACACACACACACACACACACACACATAAACACACTGGAAATTCTACTTACCCATCAGAAGAATATTGTACCATTTGTATCTCTCATTTCTCATTTCATCTGCCTGGTATCTCATTGCCATCGTATTGTCCCTGTACTGCAGTAACTGACACATGCAAACTGATGTAAAAGATTTTCAGGTTATGGGCTAACCATAGATTCCTGAGTATGAGTTCTCTGCTCATTCTCTTTGTCTATTCATGCCTTTGAGTAGTGATTGTACAGATTCATTTGAACCATTTGCTACACAGAAAAGAGATGAACCATACATATATATGTATGTACATATATATATGATTATATATATACACACATATATATATATACATACATGGATATATGCACACATATGGATATATATTAAATACTTGAGTATATTTTATGTTTTCAAGAATTATGGAGTTAACAAACATCACATGCATTTTCCTACCTTTTCAACTTTTTCAAAACCTAAAGAACTTTGTCTCTTTTGAATACCCAATTTTTAAGATAATATCACCATCTCTGATCTGTCAGTGGCCTTGAAATTAGATGTTCAAATAGGACAAAGTTATTTAGGCTTTTTGGTGGAAGAGAGGAGTATTACTAGGGTTCTATTCAGGTGTTCTCTGCTTGTTAGATAGGACTTTAGTTGTATAGCAACAAGCAATTCAATTACTTTTGCCATACTTCTGGTCCATTTTATTTACTTGAGGTCTTGAACTTTTTGCCCAGGTTTGATCTCAGATTGACTGAATGATCGTAGATTGCTTCTTTTGTCTCCCACACAATTAGCTAGGATTAAAGATGTGAACTACTATGGCCAGCTCATTTGTTGAGATGGCTGACTTGGCAGTTATTACTTTGGCCTGGCCTGAGACAAAGATCCTTGTCATTTCTGCTTCCCAATCAGCTGGGATTACAGATGGGGCTACTATACTTGGTGTACATGACACCTTCTGTTTTGTGTGTGTGTGTGTGTCGGTCGCGGGGCTTGAACTCTGGACACAAGCATTGTCCCTGCACTCTTCAGCTCAAGTAGAGTGCTCTACCGCTTGACTCACAGCACCAGCATCGGTTTTATAGTGGTTTTATTGGAGATAAGAGTCTCACGGACTTTTTCTCGAACTGTCTTTGAACCGTGATCCTCAGATCTCAGCATCCTGAGTAGCTAGGATTACAGGCATGAGCCAACGATGCCCGGCACACCTTCTATCTTTTAAAGAGGTTTTCATTGTAAAAATGCTGTGTAGAGGGGTTATAGTTACATGAGCAAGTTAATGAGTACATTTTCTATCAAGCATTGTTACCTCCTCCTTTGTTTTTCCCCTCCCCTTCCCTCCCACCTCCACAAATACACTCCCCTCTACTCCCTTCCCCTCTTCCCCACCTATATTGTAAATATACTTTTTCAACATAGTGTCTTGTGCATCTCATTGTTACAATGCGTCAGCCTGTATCACTATTTATCTATTTTGTTTTGTCCCTTCCCCTCCCGAAGCTAGAGAAGGGTGTATACAAGATGCAGGGCACCGACACTAAATACAGTGAAAACAAAGGTTAAACCATGGGGGAGGAACATAAAAAAAACACATGGTAGATTGTAAATCCTATCTTGGGGTTCATTTTGCTTAACAGCATCTTATCTGGTCATATGGACATAGCTTTTGAACTTTTATGCTTGTCCCATACATATAATAGTTATTGAAAATAAGGGAAACCATAGGACAAATGTTTCTTTCGTTTTGGCTTACTTCACTTGATATAAAGTTTTCTAAGACCTCACTTAGAGCCACCCTATGATCCAGCAGTCCCCATTTTTGGGCATTTACACAAATGATCACAAACAAGACCATACTAAGCTACCGGTACAACTATGTTTATTGCAGCATTATTTACCATAGCTAAGATATGGAACCAACCCAGATGCCCCTCAGTAGATGAATGGATCAAGAAAATGTGATACACACACACACACACACACACACACACACACACACACACACACACACACACACACACACACACACACTGGAATTCTATGCGTCCAATCAGAGAAAATGGCATCGCCCCATTTGCTAGGAAATGGAAAGACGCAGAAACAATTATATTAAGTGATTAAGGTCCCATGGTTAATCTTACTTGGAGTAACTTGTACATGGTACCGTATAAGAGGATGTTATGTGAAAGGAACCCCAAGATAGGGACACAAATGTTTTTATTACATGAGATTCTTATCTGTATATAATCCCCCAAATATAGTTGGAAGGGGAGCTGTCATTCAAATACAGAGCACCACCTTTGAGGGAAAAAGCCTAAGTGACAAGGTAAGGTCCTAAATTTAAACCATAATATCAGCCCTCAAAAAAGTTGATTTCTTTACCTTGAGGTTTTTATTAAATTGCTCCGGAAAATAATCGACGTTGCATTTATGTTTAGCATTACTATTAAAATCATGTTATATTTAGTTATGTTATTCTTTATTTTCTTAAATTTTACTTACACTTTAATATCCAGTAATGATAAGAGATGATTACTGTTACACAAGTTTTTATGTTAGTTGAATATATGGAGGAGAGGTGCATACAAGGAGTTTGGACTGAAAATAGATATTTGCAACGTCTTCACATAAGAATTGATAGTTGAAGGAGCTGTGGGCATGTATGAAATAAACTAAAGAAACCAGCAAGGAAAGATAAGGTATGATTCTGGAAAGCGAACAATTTTGGAAGAAAAACAAAGCAAGGAAAATATGTATCTTTTGGTAAGAAATTTGTAACCCACCTACACATTTAATTCCTTATTTCTAGTGGAAGGCATTTCAGTTAACTTTATTTTACAAAGTTAAACATGAATGACATTTAATACTAACTGGCCTGTGTCTCAGGTAAGCCATTATTCTAGCCAGGTGCAAGGGCTCATGCCTATAATCCTAGTTATGCAGAGAGCTGAAACATCTAGATCATAGTTCAAAGCCAGTATGGAGAGGAAAATTGGTGAGACTTTACTGTGGCACTGTGGCTCAAAGTGGCAGCACTAGTCTTTAGTAATAAATATCAGAGACAGAACCCATGCCCTGAGTTCAAGCTCTCTGAAATTATTCTTAAAATACATGTTCTCACTATTTCTTCAATTTGTCAAGAAGAATGCTTTAAACTTAGGGATTTTTTTATTGCATGTTGTCAGAATTGATTTTTAAGATGTTCAGAGAAAAATTATTTATAGTAAGAACTGGTTTGTATTGCTTTGTATTACATTTTGCTTCTACACCTATAGATCAGCTGGAAAGTAGATGGCCAAACCCCTCCTCCCTCCACCAAAGTTGTAAAGTTCATTTTTCAACATAATTACTTGTATATCTCATTGTTGCAATGTGTCCACCTGTACCCGTAGTTAAACGATTTGTTTATGCCCTTCCCCTACACAAATTGTACCAACATCAAATACAGTGAAAGCAGGGGGAGAGACATAAAAAGCAATATAGAAATCATCTTAAAAATATGTTAGAAACAACTGCATTAAATAAAAAAAATTGAATACTTATCCTGGGGTTCATTTCCCTAGCATCCATTTATGTGAATTTTTTGCTTGCCTCAGACATATACTAGTTATTGCAAATAAGGGAAGCCATGGGACCTATGTTTCTTTGGGTCTGGCTTACTTCACTTAATATAATTTTTCCAAGTCTTTCCATTTCCTAACAAATGGGGCCATGTCATTCTTTCTGATGGAGGCATAGAATTCCATTGTGTATATATACCACATTTTCTTGATCCATTCATCTACTGAGGGGCATCTTGGTTGGTTCCATATCATAGCTATGGTAAATAATTCTACAATAAGCATAGGTGTGCTGATAGGTTTACTATGATCTTGTTTGTGATCATGTGGGTAAATGCCCAACAGTGATATTGCTGGGTCATAGAGGAGCTCTATGTGGAGTCTTTTGATGAACCTACATACTGCTTTCCAAAGTGTTTGAACAAGTTTACACTCCCACC
Source organism: Dipodomys merriami (assembly GCF_024711535.1). Classification (NCBI taxonomy): domain Eukaryota; kingdom Metazoa; phylum Chordata; class Mammalia; order Rodentia; family Heteromyidae; genus Dipodomys; species Dipodomys merriami. The sequence continues at coordinate 266,280 of NW_027206382.1, forward strand.
AACAATGCAGTAAGGTTCCCTTCTGACTACATCCCCTCCAGCATCAGTTGTTATTAGAGTACTTGAGTATAGCCATTCTAATTGGGTGAGGTGGTACCTCAATGTTGTTTTTATTTGTAATTCTTTTATGGCTAGAGAGGTTGAGTATTACTTCATGTGTTTATTGGCCATCCTTCTTTCCCCTTCAGAGAAGTTTCTCAAGTCTTTAGCCCACTTATTTAATGGGCAGTTGTTTCTCTCAAGATTTGTTGTTGAGGGATTTAATTTTTTGAGTTCCAGGTATATTTTAGATATGAGACCCTTATCCGTTGAATGACTAGTGCATATCTTCTCCCAATCCATAGGCTTTCTAGTGATCTTGCTAGCTATGTCCTTTGCCATGCAGAAGCTCTGCAATTTCATGAAATCCAATTTGTCCCATTTGTCTTTGATTTTTTGTATTTCTGGGTTTCTGTTAAGAAAATTTCGGCCTGTGCCAAGGAGACCTAGGGTTTCTCCTATTCCTTCCTGTAATATTTTCAGAGTAAGAATTCAAAATTTAAAGTTTCAAGTATTACAAGAAGATCTTTGATTCATGTTGAATGGATGTGAGTAGCTTGAGCTGTTGCATAATTTGTGTGTGTGTGTGTGTATGTGTGTGTGTGTATGTGTGTGTGTGTGTGTGTGTGTGTGTGTGTGTTTGTAAGGGGGGTTATGTGTATCATTGACATCAAGGATAAGGAACTTGGTTCCTTTTTCTGAGATATACATTATGATGTTTCTTTGTTGGTGGTGGACTCTGATTGCTTGCCTTTTCCTGATGTGAACATTCTAGCTCAATTTTTCAATTAAAGTTTCTTATTATTCAACATATAATGCTCTAATATTGCCTTGTCTTTAGTCCAACATCTAGGATCTTCTTTTCTTCTTAAATATTAACATTCAATATGAATTTAACCTCTTGACTAATTTTCCCCTTTAATTTGCATTTTGAAATAAGAATTATAATATCTTTGATCTTTGTATTCATGAAGAAAAACCATTTTGAATTCTCTATTTAATGTAATAACACCTGGACAGATTTGTTAGCACCAAGAACTTAAATTTTCTTTTGTAGTTTTAGTTTAAAATACCCTCTTCTAGGTTTTTAGAATGGGTAGACAAAGAATTCCCACAATGCCTCACAACTTTTATCTTTCATTTTGTCTGTGCTTCCTTGTCACTGCTAAATTGTTCTGGATACATGTATTAGCTACCCCAACCCCTGCAAAGCTGTTGCTGCTACCCAATTTACTGACAATACAACTCAGCAATTACAGTCACAATTACCCTTTCCCTGGTATCCTATTCTCTCCTACTCATTTTGCTACCCATAATTCTTAACACCATGGTTCCAGCCACCTGATTTCTGACACCCCTGTCTCTGCTACCACATTCACAAACAAAGCAAAGCAAGAGTAGGTACAGACAGTCGACTTGGGTACTTCTCTTGCAGGCACAATGGGACGTTATTCCTCAGGTATTTAACATGAGGGACTAACTAGTGGTGGAAAGAAAAGACGTTACTCAGAGGGGACTAATATCTAAGTATATCAACTTATAACTTGTTGCTAGGAAAAGCAGGTCCTAAGGTGAATGTTAATGAGAAAAGAAAATTTCACAAAATATTGGGGATTATATAAATAAAAATTTTAGCTTAATCTCTTCTACCAGTGATCTGAATTATTTTATGACATATATATGTAACTATTTTGCATTTTTAAAAGTATATGAAGATGCACATATATGTAGTAATTATATTAATTTATGGAATATTTGCATATGACCATGTTAATGATTCTCAATAGTTTATGCTTTATGAACTGCTCATGAGTCTGCCTTTGGCAATATGAATTGAGCTCTCTAACAATAAATGGGATTTCATTGTCAAATCCTACAAGGATATTACTGAAGCAAATACCAAAATGAATGCTGGAACAAGAAAACTGAACAAAGCTACAAGTTTGAAGGGAAGGGATCAGTGGCAAGGGCTATGATAAAAGAGAAATTCTTCACCATGTAATCTTTGTTGAATTGCTAGCTTATTAAACATTCTTAGAAAGCAGAACATGATTTTTGAATCTAGCCTTTTGGAACCTCTTTAATGAGTGGTTAAACAAAAAATTATCAAAATGACTGAAAATCCACTATTAGATTAACATTATACTCAAAGTTCCCTTGAGATGCAGGTAGGCTGGATTCCTTTTTTATTAAATTAATGGAATAATCTTCCTTTTGCTTGGTTGGACAGTCCATGACACTTGTTCCAAAACAAGAAAAGATACTGGAGAGAAAAAAAGAGGAAAGAGAGCTAAGGCTGCTGAAATTAGCATATTTCCCATTTGGACTTTAATGCTTTGTGACTACAAAGAATTAGAATTTCATCTTAAGATAATAATTTCAAAATGGATGTGCTAAAGGATAGCTTCAAAATGTAATATTTAATGCTGTAGCATTACTTGAAGACAAAGGTTTACAGAAAACTTTAAATTCCAGAAAAACTGTAATGTTCCAATAAACACCTAGGAGAAATATAATTTAAAAATTCATCTGTTCAAAGCAAATCCTGGCATGAAAGTCTGTGAGTCAGTTATCTCCAAACAGGAAGTGGCACTGTAGCTCAATTTGGAGTGGGCTCCCCTTGAGCTAAAGAACTCTGGGATATGTTAATACCCAAGCCCTGAATTCAAGGCCCATAACTGACAAAAATAAATTTTAAAGAATTAAATCATTAGGGCTGGAAGAAGACTCAGTGGTAGAGTCATTGTATTGCATGCATGAGGTCTTAGGTTCAATTCTTCAGCACCATATAAGCAGAAAAAACTAGAAGTGGCACTGTGGCTAAAGTGGTAGTGCGGTAGCCTTTAGCTGAACAGCTTAGAGACAGCACCCAGACCCAGAGTTCAGGCACCCCTACCAACAACATCAACAACAAAAAATTAAGGCATCAAACAACCTGAAGATGTTGTCCAGAATAATGAATGCAGCATTATCCGTTGACATGACTCAGTGACTTGAAACCAAGTTTACCAGGGGAGATGGTGGGTATTTTCTGTGTGTGTCAAAACATGCAAAATTATTTTCTACTTTCCCAGGGAAGGAGAACGGAGGAAATGGGGGGGGGGAAGAGTGACGTGTTTGGTGGACTTGCCTTTTGGTTCACTGATAGATTTCTGGAGTCAAATTCAGAGAAATTCTGCTTGCAATCCTAGTTGCCTGCGTAATGACGAAGGCATGTCCTGGAAGTGATTTTGTCCTGTCCTTGGCCTGGTTCCAACCACCACTGGATAATCCAAGTCCCACTGGAAGACCAAGATGCCTTGAAGACTACTGATCCATTGTGCAGGTGGACCTAAACACAGCCAGAATAGGCAGAAAATGCAATTCCGAGGGAAGCACTGGAAATCTACAGCAGGCAGAGATTTTTTTAATATATTTTTATTGTAAAAATATTGTACAGAGGGCTCAGAGTTACAGGACTAGGTAATGAGTACATTTCCTATACAGCATTTTTACCTCCTCCTTTGTTTTTCTCCTACCATCCTTTCCTTCCCCATATCTCCAACTCCTCCCTCCTCGACCCCTGCCTGAGATTGTAAATTCATTTTCTGCACAGTGTCCTGTACATCTCATTGTCACAATGGTCAACCTGAATCCCCATTTAAGCATTCTGCTATATCCCTTCCTCTCTCCAAATTACAGATATATATATATATATATATATATATATATATATATATATATATATATATATATATATATATATATATATATATACTTCTTCAGGTGTCTAATGGACATTTTTTATTTCATCTTCAACGAAGTCTCTCTTTAAGTCTTCAGCCAATTTAGATATTGGACAGTTGTTCCTTTGAGGATGTGTTGTTGGGGTATTTATGATTTTGAGTCTTAAGTATATTTTCTATATAAGACTTTGTCTGTTTTATGACTCATGAAGAACTTCTCCCAGTAAGTGGGCTTTTTATTGATCTTGCTGTCTATGAACTTTACCTTGCAGAAGCTCTGCTGTTTCATGCAATCCCATTTGTCCAACCTCTCTTTGATTTGTTTTGTTTGTGGTTCTCTATTAATATATATATATATATATATATATATATCACCCTGCATGATATATATGATACATAAATATGTATATGGATCTAGCTTTCGTTTTCTACAGGTGTATAACCAATTTTACCAGCATCATTTACTGAAAAGGCTGTTTTTCTTCCGTTCTATTTTTTTAGCTCCCTTGTCAAAGATTAGGTTGCAATATGTCAGTGTGTTTATTTTTGAGTCTTCAGTCCTATTCATTGGTCCTCAGAACTGTTCTTGTGCCAGTACCAAGCTCTTCTTATTATTGTGGCTTTTTAGTATAGTTTGAAATTTGGAACTGATATTGCTCCAGTGCTCTTCTTTCTTCTAAGAATTGATGAACCTACAGCCAGCATTATACTTAATGGTGAAAAGGTAAAGCCATTTCTTATTAATTCAGGAAAGAGATAAGGATGTCTGCTCTCTCCACTCCTCTTCAACTACTTAGTATTAGAATGCTAGCTGGGACATTAAGACAAGATGCAAATTTAAAGGGAATCCAAATAGTGAAAGATGAAGTAAAACGTAAAAGATGACCAACGGAATAGAATTGAAAACACAGAAACGAACCTACAGTCCCATAGCCATCTAATTTTCGATAAGGGAGCTGAAAAATAGAATGGAAGAAAGACAGCCTCTTCAGTAAATGGTGCTGGCAAAATTCATCCACTACTTGTAGAAAACTAAAGCTAGATCCTTATTTATCACCCTGCAACAGAATCAACTCCAAATGGATTAAAGACCTCAGAGTCAAAGTAGACCCTCTGAAAATATTACAGGATGGAATAGGAGAAACCCTAGGTGTCCTTGGCACAGGCCTAAATTATCTTAATAGAGACCCAGAAACACAAAAAAAAATCAAAAAAAGGTTGGACAAATGGGATTGCATGCAATTGCAGAGCTTCTGCCTGGCCAAGGACATAGCTAGCCAGATCACTAGAAAGCCCACGGATTGGGAGAAGATATTCACTAGCCATACAATTTACAAGGGTCTCATATCTAAAATATACTTGGAACTCAAAATATTAAATCCCCCAACAACAAATCCTCAAAGAAACAACTGCCCAATAAATAAGTGGGCTAAAGACTTAAAGAGAAACTTCTCTGAAGAAGAAAGAAGGATGGCCAATAGACACATTTAGAAATGCTCAACATCCTTAGCCATAAAAGAAATGCAAATCAAAGCAACATTGAGATACCACCTCACTCCAGTTAGAATGGCAAAAATCAAGAACTCTAACAACAGCAGATGCTGGAGGGGATATGAACAGAAGGGAACCTTACTTCACTGTTGGTGGGAATGTAAACTTGCTCAACCACTTTGGAAAGAAGTATGGAGGTTCCTCAAAAAACTTCACATAGAGCTCCCCTATGACCCAGCAATCCCACTTTTGGGCATTTACCCAAATGTTGACAAACAAGACCACACTAAAGCTACCAGCACAACTATGTATATTGCAGCATTTTTTACCATAGCTAAGATATGGAACCAACCCAGATGCCCTTCAGTAGATGAATGGATCAAGAAAATGTGGTATATATACACAATGGGATTCTATGCCTCCATCAGAAAGAATGGCATTGCCCATTTGTTAGGAAATGGAAAAACTTGGAAAAAATTATAGTAAGTGAAGTAAGCCAGGAACAAAGTAACACAGGTCCCATGGTTTCCCTTATTTGCAATATCTAGTATATGTATGAGTCAAGCGGAAAAATTCAGATAATGTGATGTTAGGAAAATGAATCCTTAGATAGGTATTTTAATTTTTTTTTTTCATGCATGTGTTTCTAATGCATTTATAAGATTATTTCTTTGTTGCTTTGTATGTCCCTCCCCCACAGTATAACCCCCACTTTCAATATATTTGATGTCAGTGTAACTTGTGGAGGAGATGGGGAAAAACGAGTCGTTTAAGGATTCAGGTGGACCTGTTGCAACAATAAGTACAAATTGTCATGTCAAAAATGAGCTTTACAATGTCGGTGGGGGTGGAGGGATGGGAGGAAGGATTGGGTGGGTGGTGAGTGGGAGGCTGGGAAGGGAGGTAAAGGGTAAACAAAGGAGGAGGCTGCAATGCTTGGTAAGAAATGTATGCATTATCTTGCCCATGTAATTGTAACCCCTCTGTACAGTACGTTCACAAATAAAATAAAAATTAAAAAAAAACATGGGTACTCCACCACTTTTTGGTTCAATCATTTCTAACCTCAAAGATATACTTTGCTAACAAAATGCTTAGAAGAAACCGAAGAATACTTCACTTTTATCTTCTCTCTTAAGAATCTCTTTAGATACCATATCAGGATCAGTGAAGTTATTCTTTCAAAAATTATTTCAATAGATTATCATTCTCTTGGTCTTGCATTTGCTCAGAAGGATTTATGGAAAAGAATAGAGTTAAATTATCCATACCTTTTATGACAGTGTCTGTTACAAAATGACAATGCTCCTATGTCCTATGTCTCTGTCCTTCTCTTAGCTCTTGCGTGATTTCCAACTAATCACAGATTCTTGGCTTCAAGTCTAGTGAAGGTGAAGGACTATAAATCCTTCCCCACTGCTACATCTTCATGGTTTCTCTTTTAAAACTCTTTTATTTGGATGTGGAATTTATTTTCATGTCTTCATTCAATCCATTCTAAATTGTAGTGAGCTAAATAGGCTCTGTAAAATCACTTTAGGTAGCAAAAATATTAAGACAATATATCAAAAAGTTTGGCCTCCCTCCACTGCTGAAGCCAATATGCTTAGCTAGGGCTTCTAAGAACGCGTTTTCTTGACTTTTCAATTTGCTCAATTCTTTTCTGATCCCAAAACTTTTTGGCTTATGTAATAAGAGAAGTCTTCACTATCTCGTTAATAAGGATATTATATTTTTGAGCTACTAAGAAATGTGAAATCATTGGTTTCAAGTATCCAATCAGGTTTTTTTCTGTAGTTCAGTGCTTCACATGCAAAGACATTGTAGAATGTATTACAAACATTTTTGAGTGCACTTTTTCCCTAAATATTTTGACCCAAATTATCTTTTTCAGAGAATTACTGTTTGGTAATTAAAGTCAATACACAAATTTTGATTATTTTTTAAGAACGTTGAATTTAAATTCCACTACAACCTTGTTTCACACAGTGAGTAGATTTCCTGGGTAAGGACAATTCTCAAGGGAACCTACAGGTCTTATACCAAGGGTTCTGAGGTTTGTTTGTTTAGTATGAACATGAGCCATCTTCACCCACTTTGCTCCCTCTCAGTTAAGTCTCCATTGATTATTTTGCATGAAAGCCTATTTTCCCAAGAAATTTTAAATTTTCCTAATAGGCTAAGTTGTTAAAAAGTTTGAACAAATTAAAATTTACCTGTCAGTTTTGGGGGGTGTGCAGACGTGGGGCCTGAACTCTGGGCCTGGGCGCTGTAGCTCAGCTCTTCAGCTCAAGGCTAGCGCTCTACCACCTGATCCACAGCACCACTTCCGGCTTTTTTTTCTTTTTGCTTATGTGGTGCTGAGGAATCGAACCCAGGGCCTCAGGCATGCAGGGCAAGCACTCTTACCACTGAGCCACCTTCCCAGCCAAACCTGTCATAATTTTAAAACTCTTTTGAAATTCCTTTATTAGAACCACAAGTTCATCAATCCTAACTCCACCTTTAATATCAAAAACAGTTAACATGTTGTTTTCATGATATAGTGTCCATGAAACTATTTTCCAGTGGCTTTGTTATGCATATATATAGCCTTATAATCTGATGATAAGCAAAATGAACTCCAAGATATGGAAACATAGAGTATTATTTGCGATTGTTGTTTTTAATGTACTATGTGATTTCCATTTTCTTTTGGGGTTTTCCCCTATGCTTTTTTCCCTGCTGTATTTGATTTTGGTAGCCTGTGTATTGTGTATATATTTACCTTAATTAGGGAAGGGACGAGGAAGAACAAAATGGTGAGACAAAGGACAAAGGCAAACCAATGCAATAGCAATACTCATAAGACAATATGTTGGAAATGTACATTACAACTTGTGAGGGGTACTGGGGTCAAGGAAAACTGTGAAGAAAATGAGGGAAGGGGTAACAAGTTTGAAAAGTTATGTATTCACTACCTTAAAGTTACTGTAAACACACTGTACATCACTTTGACAATAAAATTAAATTTAAAAAATAAGCTGCATGAAATAAAATTTCACTGTATTGGTAAAGTACATAGTACTCTTTATGTAGTAACTTTTTAAAATTCCATACTTTTGGTGTCTAATTTGAATTAATTACCCCTTTTTAATCAGAGGACCATCAACTTGAATGCTATCCGACTAGACAATATTTTCACAATATACTTACCAATATTTTGAAAAAAGAATAAATATAGTACTTTCTCATACTAAAAGTGAAAACAGTTTAATTCTATGGAAACAAATAACTTGAAAAAGTAAATAAGTTGTTAAGAAGACAGAATATATGTGTTTGTCAACATTCCAATGACTAGTAATTACTCATTTTCAAATTCTGAAGATTCCATACCTGAGAGATTCAAAACAATACCGGCTTACATGTTATGTAATTTTGCAATAGATGCATTTTCCAATGGGGTGTTACAGATTGAGAGACAACAGAAAAATAACCATGTTCTGGTAGAGGATAAAACTATGTAGCATCGGTAATAATTAATTCTTCAAGATTAAGCAATTGTTTATCACAATAAGCTATTATTTTTATGACCACCAATACCAATATTTATGATATAGAGTCATCCTAGTCCAAAATTCTCCAACTTTTAGGGTGCATCTCAAACTTCCCTTAATTCATATGATGAATAGCTTATCTCTTTTGTGAAAAAATACAACTCTGCTAATGTGATGCGATTCATGTTCTGGTAAGAACACCACAAAAAACTGGGTTGCATCATTTTCCCCCCACTGGTATTTTTGAGATCAGAACATTTGCAAATATTACTTATATTTATAATTTTTAGCTATTATATAAATTCTGGATGCTAAGATTGGAAGATTACAGTTGAAAGCCCACCCAGGCAAGAATATTTCCTAGATTCTTATCTCCAATAAACTTCTCAGCAAAAGCCAGATGCAAGTGGCACTGAGGTTGAAGTGGTAGGGCACGAGCCTTGAGCATAAACAGGCTCAGAGACAGTGTCCAGGCCCAGAGTAAAAGCCCTAGGACAAACCAATAAAACAAAAACAAAAATAAAATCAAACCCCAAACGTAACATTTTTCTCACTGTATACAGTAGCAAATAATTAAGGAAATTGCTTCCTGTGTTACATACAGGTAGAAGAAAGAAGATGTCACACGATTATACTCTTCATACCATGTTATACCAAAGACTCCAAAAAATTCTCTTATTCTAAATTCATAAATTAATGTCATCAATTTGTTGGCAACTCTGTCTACAACATTCACATTATCATTTCATACATGAACTGTTGGAATTATCTATTAACTAAGTTTTTGAAAGAATATTCTAGGCACATAGAATGCAAAATCATTTGTGAATGTCAATTAAACCCTCTACTTAAAAACAATTTTGTAGAATCCTATAGAATATAAAATTACAAACAAAACCAAAATATTTTAAATCTAAATTCTAATTTAGCAAGATCTTCAAAATCCTTCATTAGACGAACTTTGCTATTTTTCCAAGCTTAAGCTTGTGTAATTCTTCATCATTTCTTTGGGTTACAACAGAATGATGATAACTTATTTTTTCAAATTTTGGATGGGAATCACGAGTCATTTTGCATCTAGGAATGTTCTGTAATGAAGAGAGAATTTAAAACACAAGTGAGGATTAAGTATGAGTTGCATTTCAACAGGAAATTTGACTTCTCAAAACATAATGACAAAATTAGCCCAAATGTCCAACTATGTATTCCTTTCTTGTTTGTTTTGTTTTATTAAGACAAAATTATACACCTTGGTCCAGGGAAGGTATCAATATGTAATTCCATTCTCTAATCTCCTGTCTTAATCTCAGTGCTAGAATTCTAAGCTTGTATCACATTGCCCTGCCATAGTTTCTTGGTTTATTTAATCTAGATATAGACTACCAATTCTGAACTTCTCCAGTGATATTATACACCAGAGTGACTGCTTAAACTTTATCTACTATTTTCAAAGATGTTCTAACATTTGATACAGGATATGAACATTTTCAGATGCACCTGCCAGATCTCTGATTCATTCCTCCATGGATCTGATCCCTTTAATAATGATTATTGATTCTTACTATCTCTGTTATACCAATGTTATATTCTCAAACTTATTTGAAGGAAGTTCATTTGAGGACTTTCAAATATTAAAAATTATCACTTGATTCTAGTCTTGTTCAGGATATATATTTATTGTTTTGTAACTTTTCTACACATTCTGAGAGTTGTTTCATTTGTGTATTTGTGTGTGCATATATAAGTGCCTCTGGGTGTATGTGTATGTCTGTATGAATATATGCAAAAGCCTCAAGCTTTTATTAAGCAATCTTGCTCATGACTGATATTCCATCAATTGAGCCATTCTTCCAATCCAGATTTTGACTGCTTAATTTTATATACTGTTGCAAAGAGTGTTCTGCCCAGGCTGGATGCCAATAGAACTTCCCAGACTCCTTTACATTCTTAGGTTTTATTTCTCCAGGAGTATCAACTTTTAAACGACAAACATTTTTGTGAGAGTAATGTCTAAGCTGTAGCCCATATTTTTAACTCAAGAATTCTTTTTTTTTGTTTTGGTGGGGTGTCTGGTCATGGTGCCTGAACTCTGGTCCTGGGCTCTGTCCCTCAGCAATTCAGCTCACGGCTAGCCCTCTACCACTTGAGTCACAGCGCCAATTTTGGCTTTTTTCTTTTTTGCTTAAGTGGTACTGAGGAATCGAATCAAGGGCCTCATGCATGCGAGGCAAGCTCTGTACCTCTGAGACACCTTTCAGCCCTAACTAAAGAATTCTTATAAAGATAGATGAACAGACACATTACACATCTTGAGTGTACACTGTTAGGAATGTGATCATAAGCTGGGTTATGGTGGGATATGAGGATTGAGGTTCAAAACCAGCTCCGGTAGGAAAGTCCCAGCGATTCTTTTCTCAAATTAACTAAAAGAAAACTGGAATTGGCACTGTGGATCAAGTGGTAGAGCATTAGCTTGAGCTGAATAGCAGAGAGACTGCTCGCAGGCCCAGAGTTCAAGTCCCAAGATCACCGCCAACAAATATATATATATATATATATATATATATATATATATATATATATGTGTGTGTGTGTGTGTGTGTGTGTGTGTGTGTGTGTGTGTGTGTGTGTTTGTGTCTGTGTGTCTGTGTGTCTGTGTGTGTGTGTAAAGAAAAAAAAGAAATGAGATCTTAGACACCAGTTTATTGCTAGCATAATCCCTGCTCTCACAAGATGGACATTTTTCCAATTAAATCCATGCTTTTATATCTGACTTTCATTGAAAACAGAATTATTCTTCCATTGTACTTTCTACAAAGTTGCATGATTAGCAAGCATGATTTAGAATGGGAGTGGCCTCATACTTCATGTTCCACATAGGGTTCTTGCTTTCTGTATATCACTCTCATAAATCTACATACTGGACTTGGCTTTATTGTTTCAATGTTGCTTATTTGTAGTCTTCTATACTGTATGTAACCCTTATACTTAAACACAGAACTTCTCTTTCTCCTATTATTGCTATTGTTTCCTTACTGTTAGCTCATGCACACTTGGGAAATAATGAACAGCTCGTACAGTCACAAAAAGAATGTTCTGAAAACCTTCTTCCTATTTAAAATTCGCCTTAACTTACAGAGAACTTACAAAGTTTGAACTCAATGTACTCATGTATAATATATTTATAAGCAATATAAATTTCATATTTTCTCTTTACTAAATTTTCTCTGAAATACGTTTTACCTCAGGTCCATAGGTGTTCTAGTCTTCTTGCAGTGAAGCCAGAAAACATTCACTATACCTCAAGCAGCACCATCGATTGTTACTGGAAGTAACTGTTACTGGATGTGGAAACTGACCCCAGGAGAGGAATGGAACATAGAGGAAAAACAAAGTTCAAGTTACCTTGTGCTTTCCTTTTTACTGTACAAGAAAAGTATCCCAAGGCTTGAAGGAAACTCTGTCCCTGGCTTTTTGAGTGTGTTCTTTACTCATATAATTTTTTTCTGTGAACTTCTAGTTCATAGTGTTACAAAAAGAAATAATGTACCATTTGAAGGCCAGTATAAAACAAAAGGAAATAACATTGTTTTAAAAGTGTTCTCCTGCAAAGCAACAAAGACATAGAGGGTTTAAAGTGTCTTATAGATGGATATTTCACCCCTGAGATGATTCTCGATGCAGGAGTCAGTTATCAATTCCTTTGATCTGGTTCTGAGTTCTGCAGAGCAACAAGGATTCCAAAAAAGCAGGATCCAGTCAATATGATCAGCAAAAGAAGACTCTACTCTGACCAGTTCACCTTTAAGGAGGGCCCCAAAGAAAAATCTGGGATTTTTATTTGCTTGTTTGTTTAGTTTGTGCTAGTCCTGGGGCTTGAACCCAGAGGCTGGATCCTGTCCCTGGATCCTGCCCACCTACCCCAAAAGCTAGTAATCTACTGTTTGAGCCAAAACTCCACTTCTGGTTTTTTGGTGTTCAATTTGCGATAAGAGTTTGACATACTCTCCTGCCTGGTTTGGCTTTGAATTAAGATAGTAAGAAAGCTAAGTGACATCAACTGTATAGACTTCTCTTTTGAAACAAAAAATATTAGACGAAGTTTATTGTAAAGCTAGTATTTGACAATTTTTAAAGGAAGACAATATGTCTAGCAAAGAAGCCATAACTTAAATAACTCAGCAAAAGTAGGTGCACTGAATCATTTTGAGATTATTTTTTCTGCTTGGGAAGATTATTGATCTTGTCCTTCCTTTTGGGGAAACTTAAGGTAATATTTGCACTTTTTGTTGGTTGTGGGGCTTGAATTCTGATCCTGGGCTCACTCCCACAGCTCTTCAGCTCAAATTGAGTGCTCTACCGCTTAAGCTACAGCACCACTTCTGGGTTTCAGGTGGTTAATTGAATATAAGTGTCTCATGGACATTCCTGACCAGGCTGGCTTTGATCCACAATTCTCTGGTTTCCTGAATAGCTAGGATTCCAGGCGTGATCCACCAGCACCCAGCTCATATTTGCATTTATGTGCACTGAATGACACTATGTAGACAAATAATGGAAATTTGAATCAAATGATGGCATTGCAGCTTTTCAGAAAATTTGAGGTAACAATAAATATGTCCTCCTTTTCCATGTTGTTTCATTAATGACTCATGAGCTATGGGACCCTTAGTTAGCATTCTCTGCCGTCTGTGTAGGTGTATTTAGTATCAGGAAATGTTCAAAGAGAAATGTAGAAAGACTGAGATTTTTAGAAAGCAAAGAAGTTAAGGTAAGAAAAAACAGCACAGAAGGAGATACATGTATTACACAGAGATTAAGAAGTAGCCTAAGAGATTTAGAATGCTAAAGGTAATGCGGAATAAGACTAGTTGATAACTACTTGTTCAATAACCAAAAATGGTTCTCTATAAACGTTTCTGGTATACGTTAGTAACTATCATTTATTCATTACCTCTGGAGTTATTCCTTCTCTTCTGTCACAACTGTTAATTTGCCTCTGCAGTTGTGGTGCCATGAATAAACAAAAAGATTTCCAAATCTCACTTAGACTACCCTTCTCATTGTGATTAGCAGAGACCATTCAAAAACCTGGAATCTTTGAATTTCCAGAATTAATCTTCACCTGACATCTAAGCACATTCAAGATATTAATTGCTCTGACCTAATGAACAAAACTTTTTTTCAACACAATATCCTAATATAAGAAAAAGTACATGAATTATGGACTATTGTCAGGTGTCAGTATGGCAGGAGCAATTACATATTCCAAGTAGGGGTTCTTTATTTTGCATTTACTAATTAAATGTTTTTTGCTTTGGGTTTTTTTTTTCCTTTTTTGCTCAAGGCAATCACTGTACCACTTGAGGCACAGCACCATTTCCAGTGTTTTTCTGTTTATGTGGTACTGAGGAATTGAATTCAGGGTTTCATGCATGCTAGGCAATCATCATATCATGAAGCCACATTCCCAGATCCCTAAATGACTTTCTTAAGTTAACATTACATTTTCATTCTGTAACTATGTACCATAATATTGGCCAGGTGCTAGAAAATAATGTAGAAAAGAATACAATATAAAAAATCCAGTAAGGCTAGATGGAAAATGAATAACCCTGACAGTCTTGCAAGGGCTCAGAGGGCTGGTCTCATGGACATGTATCAACATGCTGAACGAGACAGCTCCCTACCCACAGCCCAACTCCAGAATGAGTGGGCCATGTTGGGTTCCAGCTACCTGGGGACGTTGGCCCACCTCCTACAGCACCCATTCTACCCGTTCCTGAGAGCTACAGTGAGAGAGAGAGAGAGAGAGAGAGAGAGAGAGAGAGAGAGAGAGAGAGAGAGAGAGAGAGAGAGAGAGAGAGGGAGAGGGAGAGAGGAAGAGAGGGAGGGAGGGAGAGTTGGTGATAGGGAGAGAGGGAGAGAGGGGGAGAGGGAGAGAGGGAGAGAGAGAAAATCAGAATTACACTTAAATCAGGTGCCAGTGGCATAAAACTCTAATCCTAACTACACTGGAGGCTGAGATATGAGGATCATGGTTCATAGACAGCCCTGGAGGAACGTGTTTGAGAATCTTATCTCCAAAGAACCACCAGAAAACTGGAAGTGACACTGTGGGATCAAGTGATAAAGCACAAGCCTTGAGCTGAGGAGCTCGGGAACAATGCCCAATCCTAGAGTTCAAGAACCACGATTGAAAGAAGTGGACTTCCCACCACAAGAACTGGACTGAATAGCACCCATTGTCCTAGGGAGCATGGTAGAGAAGTCAGGCCGAGCTTCCTGTGAACTTGAGGTCATAAGTAGGTCATCTGGCTTCTCTTTGCCTCAGATTCCCCAGCTGCAAAACTGAACAAAGTGAAGGATCCCCTTCCTCATTGGGATAGGGTAGTAATGAAAGAGAGCCATGTTTTGGTTCATAATCCCACACCTGTTGCATGATTAATAACAGGCCCCACCTGAGCCCTTTCTGGTATCTTCCTGTCATATGCTCACAGAATTGCTAAAACCTTATCTGAAGGCCATTCCCTCTCTTTTCCAGAGATCGCTCTGTATAAATCCCTTGTTTCCTCACAACTGTCCTGTGAGGAGACTGAGGTCCAATGGTTGAGGCCCTACAAAGAGCTTCACGTGTGGTCAAGAATCCACTGCTATGGACTGAGTTTAGGATAATCCATGTTAACCGATGACTGAGCATGACACCACATGTCTACCATCCCAATTACAGAGGACCAGGCCTGGTGGAGCATACCTTTCACAGGAGGACCGTGATGCAGCCCAGCCTGAGCATATTTGTAATTTCTATCTCAGAAATCCTCAAGACAGAAAGGTGGCTCATCAGCGCCATGGAGAGGAAACAAGCAGGGTGGACATGGTGCCCCCAGAGGGGTGTTTGACCCAGGGTATGTTGTTGTTGGGACAGAAACTCACCTGTGCTGCTGGGAGAAGCTGTTGGCAGCTGCTCCAATTGGGGCAGCAGCAATGGAGGCAGCATCGCGGACACATGGGCCCAGAGCAGAAGACTAGGGGCAGGGACCAGGTCGGGGATTTAGGCCTGCTGGCAGCACAGCCTTTCCTGAGGTTTGAAACCTGGCACCGTGTGAAGGGAGGGGAGGGGCCAGGTGGGGTGCGAGCATCAGTTTTCTACTATACTCCAAAGTCACCTCGAGTCTATTCCTCAGGACTCAGCCCCTTCTACCTTCTTGAACTGCTGGTAGTGGTGTAAACTAACAGAGGGAATCCCAGTGCTACCTGGCAACATGGAATGTGGGCGTGGCCACCATTCTTGTATCCCATTGGTCAGAAAGAAGCATGAAAGAATGGGGGTGTGGCCAGAATCCTGTGAAGCAAGCAGCATGGGCGGAGTCAAGATGACAGTGGTTCTCCCAGCCTTTTTCCCAGGAAATTCTCTCCAATTCAGTTGGAGAGAAGAGGGTGACCTGCTTTAACTGGATGGCTACACAGATTGCTGTATAGTTCTGTTTGTTGCCAGTCCCAGACTTTGAACTTAGGATCTGGGCACAGTTCATGAGCTGCTTTTGCTCAAGGCAGGTCCTCTACACTAGAACCACAAGGTTTCTGGCTTTGTTGGCACTGAAGTTGGACAGGGGTCTCAAGGATTTTCCTGCTTAGGGTGACTTTGACCATGATCCTCTATTCACAGCCTTGTAAGTATCAAGAAGGACTGCTGAGATCCACTGGTGCCTGCCTAATCATTGGCCTTGTTGATGTTCTTGGACAGACTGGTGAGTTCCCGATCCTCGGGTTGAAGTGGTGGGAGCTGGAGCCCACAATTCAAATCCTGGTCGTGCCACCTCCAAATGGTAGGAGATCCTAAGAAACTTGTTCCTATCCATATGATTACCAATGTAATGTGATGTAAGTCATGATTGAATGAACAGTTCTTGAATGATTCTAGGATAAAATTATACACACTTATATTACACGACACTGATTGATTTTAGTTAATATTTTATTAAGCATTTAAGCAATCACATTCATCAAATGGAGGCATAATGAAATACCTAAGAATTGGGCCTCAAATACTATAAAGGTGAGTTTTTTCTACCAGGACTGGGATTGGAACTCATAGTCTGGGTACCTCTGTTGCACTGTGTGGGAAGGGGAAGCTTGCTTCCTTAAAGTCAAAAAATTCAAGTTTGTTCCTTAGGCTTGAAAATGATCACCAGCACTAGAAAACACCCTATTCATGTACAATTTACATATATGTTTTATATTCTTATACATATGTTGACTCTGTATTGCATTCAGTGTAGTTATTTTATTTTTTGTTTTATTCATGTATTGACCATTTATTGTATTGACTATTATAGCACATAAAACATTGACTACATAGGATATAGGTCTACAGATGTATTCCACTTCATACCTGACACACAGAAGATGCACAGTAAAGGAATCCATGTGTCACCATCATCCTCTTACTCCACGATTCATTGTTTGGGAGTACTGACATCTGAACTCATGGCCTACAAGGCCAAATTCTTGAATGGGTGAGTGCAAACATGCCATCCTGGGGGAAATTGAGGTGCAGGTTGTTCCCAGGACCTGAGAACCCCTGGGGTTAATCAAAGAAGAACAGATTGACATGTAGATGGCATATATGTGTGTGTGTGTGTGTGTGTTTATAGAGTGCCAGAGATGTTTATACATTATTCAGTTATATAGACTATATTCCTACCAATTCCTGCGTATTTATTATGCGTCCATGTAATTAATGTTATTGTTTTCATCCTTAAAATATTAATGAAAGCACTCAGTGTCCTGAAATTATTGTGTTCCTGTAAGTAATAATTTTCTTTTAATGCTTCATAAATATTAAATAAAATCAATCAGCCTTCTGAAATGATGCTGTATAATTTTATAGGATCATCATTCACGATCAACTCATTCAACTGTGACATTGACAAAATTCCAGTGTTATGCCTTTGGATGGGAACCAGTTTCTTAGTACTTCCTGCCATTGGTTGGTGTCAGTATGGGGATTTGAAATGAGGGCCTATGTTGCCACGTGGGCCTATGGCTTTCTTGATTGTCTGCCAGCCTTCAGAAATGCAAGGTGAAGTACCCTTTGCAACAGTGTCATTCAGACCCAGTAGGGTCACTGTGCAAAGGAAGAAAATATAAAAGGCCACATTTTTTCTGTGCATTGTTTTCCTTGCAACACGTGGGGGTGTAGAATCCCAGAAGCACCTGTGTGTCCAGTGGCTGCACCCCATCCTAGTGTGATCAAAGCTGAGGCAGTGTTGCCACGACCTGAGTTCAAGACCCATGCTGAGAAAAAAATTAACTCCCTGGCATGCAATTCACACAGTTTATTCTTACAGGCTTTGGATTGTAACTCAGGTTCTGGGTAAATCTGCAGCAATGTGCATAAAGGGGAAGATCACCTTTCATGAAAATAAAAAAGTCAGGTCTGTTCACTAGTCCTGAATTCAAGATCCAGACCAGGAAATCATACTATTTCTATATATTGTAAAAATAGGATTTATACTTACCTATAGATGTTCAGTCCATACATGTTTGGTGGGGTTGTTCCTTGTATCTTCTGTTTTATTCATTTATGTACTCAATGTGTTCATTACATTGATGACAACCTATCACAGAACATCTAGATTTGTAGAAATGTTCTCTCTCATGCCTTACCCCCAGGATTCTCAGAGAAAAGGAAAAAAAGTTTCACACTCTCCTTCTTACTCCACGATCCACTTGTTGATAGTGCTGGTATCTGAACTCAGGGCAGAGCAAAACAAATTGGCCAATCATTCAAGGTGATCATATGAACCTGTGAGCAACTAAGGAGTGTGGCCAATCCCAGAATCTGACATTGATCCCCAGGGTGGTCCACTATAGTCAGAAATTCATAATTTAAACAAAGGATCTATATTGACATATATGTTTGGTTAGCATCTTGGGTTCAGTGCATTTATTCTCCTTATTTTGTCTCTAATTCATGGAGGTATTGTGTATTTTAATAAGTATGGTGACTGCTATGACAGTGCTGACATGGATGAGAACCCGTTACTGTAAGGTCCTCTCCTAGATGGCGAGCAGACTCCACCCTCCTCGCAGCAAAGTCTCCACCCAGTACCTGCGTTACCTAGGCAACTGGGACACCGGGAAGAGGTCACATCTGCATCCACTGAGGTCACATCTGAATTTGATGTGGCCACACCTTGCCCCACCAATACCCTACATAAGGGCTAGCCCAGGCCCAGACTTTCCCTTTTTTCTCTTTCTGTTCTTTCTAGCTCTTGCTGCTCTTTTCTTGCTCTCTTGCTCTCTTGCTCTCTCTCTTTCCCAGCCACGTGGAGTGCCAACCTTGCCTGGTCCCAGCAGGTCTACCCCTTACCTGAATACCACGTGAGTCCTACTGTTCTTACCCCTCTCTCTGCTCTTTTCTCTCTCTTTCCTCTCTTCCTAGCTTTCTCTCATTCCCAGGCCTTTCCCAGCCACGTGGAGTGCCAACCTTGCCTGGTCCCAGCAGGTCTACTGAATAAACCTACCCCTTATCTGAATACCACATGCGTGCTGGTGCTGTTCTTACTCGGCTACCTCTTTTTAAAAACCTAACAGTTACCAAGGTTACAGTGTTGTCCATGCACTCTCCATCATATTTGTGACCCAGGACTTTCACAGGAGAGGATAAAAGTCACAACGACTGGCTTCTGACATCAGTATGAATCTTTTGTCAGTGCTGGGATTTTTAGTTTCTGACATCAATATGAATCTTTTGTCAGTGCTGGGATTTTTAGCTCAGGTCTGGGTAATTCTGTTGCACTGTGGAAGAAGGGGAAGCTCACCATCTTTGAAGAGTAGAATGTCAGGCCTGTTGCAGGGCCTGATTTGAAGCCCCAGCACTGGACAAAATAACAAGCCCACCTTTTTAAAACATAAGATTTTTCTTTACTTACAGGTGTGGTATGCATCTTGCATTCAGTGTAGTTATTCTTTCTATTTTGTGTCTTTTTCATGGATGTATTGTGTATTTTATTGTGTATGGGGTGACAGATATAACTGTGCTGACATGGATGACAACCTATTCCCATGGCTAAGAGTAGCCTATATAGCATTCCCCATCCTCAATGAGACCCAGGACATTCACAGGACAGGAAAACCTGTGCCACCTTAGGCTTCTCACATCAAAATAAATCGTTTGGTAGTGCAGGAATTTGAACTCAAACCTAGCAGGCCCAATTGGTGAATGGGTCATGGTGAGCACATCAGGCTTTGAGCCACTAAGGAACTAGGCCATTCCTGGGACCTGAGATGGAGCCCTGGTGGGGGCCAATATAGTCATAAATTCATAATTAAATAGAGGATCTATATTTCCAAACATGGGTGGGCGGCATCTTGCATTTGGTGTAGTCATTCTCTTTGTTTTGTGTCTTATTCATTGATGTATTGTGTATTTCCTTGAGTATAGGATGACAAAAATAACTGTGGTGAACTGGATGACAACCTATTCCCATGAGTATAGAGTTGCATATACATTCTCCTTCCTAGCTGAGCCCCAGAACTTGCACAGTACAGGAAAACAAGTGCAAAGACTGGCTTCTTACATCAGGGTGAATTTTTGGCAGTGCTGGGACTCAAACTTTGGGCCTGGGAGGCCAAACTGCCCAATGGGTCCACGTGATCACACCAGACTGTGAGCCACTAAGGAGCTGGGCCATTCCCAGGAACTGAGATCGAGCCCCAGGGAGGCCAACATAGTCCTCAATGATCATTGAAACATGGGATGTATATTCACATCCGTGTGTGGACTGCATCGTTCATTGAGTGTAGGTATTCTCTTTATTTTGTATGCTATTCATGGGTGTATTGTGTATTTTCTTGAGTATATGATGACAGGAATAACTGGGCTGACATGGATAACAACTTATTCCCAAGGCCACAGGGTGGATCAAGCATTGTCCATCCTAGCTGAGATCCAGGACTTGCACAGAAAGAAAACAGGTGCAATGATTGACTTCTGACATCAAGATAAATATTTTGGCAGGGCAGGGAATCTGAACTCGGTGCCTAGCAGGACCAACTGGCGAATTTGTCCACATGAGCACACCAGCCTTTGGAACCTGCGATTGAGCCCCCCTCCCAGGGGAGAGCAGTGAGCACAGCAGTCATCCATTCATAAGCTGAAGGTAGTATGCATGTATAGAGTAGGAGAGATGGTAACCTGTGGTGGAATCCAATCTGTGTGAATACAGATTCTTGGATCTTTACTGATGCCTCCATTTCATGACTGTGATGATTATTGTCATGCTTCATCAACTTCTTTACAAATAATCGATACTCCATGAGTCTTGCCTATCATTTCCTACTTGCATCATGCACAAACTACTCATTCAAGGATGAGATCAATCACATTCCATGACTCTTCCCAGGCCAGAAACTAGTACCTCAAGATCTCCCGCCATTCCCTCCACATAGGGGGACTGAATTCAAGCCTCAGGCATAGAAAAGATTCTCCGTATATAATTTTTGGGGGGGCCACTTGTGGGCCTAAACTCTGGGCCTGGGCGCTGTCCCTCAGTTCATCATCTCAAGGTTAGTGCTCTACCACTTGAGCCACAGCGCCACTGCCGGCTTTTTTTTCTGCTTATGTGGTGCTGAGGAATTGAGCCCAGGGCCTCATGCATGCAAGGCAGGAGCTCTACCACTGAGCCACCTTCCCAGCCCTCCTTATATATATTTTAAAGATAGTATTTTTACTTCCTTACAGATGTTCAGTCCATATTGTGTTTGGTGTGGTTATTTATTTTATTTCTTGTGTCATTCATTTATTTAGAATTTATATTATTGACTCTGATGACACCTATAGCATTTATTACATTGTTTACATCCTGTCACATAAGATCTAGATGTTAGATGTGTTCTCAAGTATGCCTGGCAGTGCCAGGATCTGAACTTACTGCCTAGCAGGCCCAATTCATGATTGGGTGAGTTTGAGCATGGCAGCCTCTTGCCAATGAAGATGTCAAGTGGTTCCTAGGATCTGAGATCGACCACCAGGTTTGGCCAAAACAGGGATACATGGATAGGCAGACGGAGGTATACAAATAAATATACATATTTGTAAAGAGTTCCATAGCCGTCTATGTATGATAGAATGACACCCACTATGCTCCTACCAACTCTTAGGTATTTATTAAACCGCAATTGAAGGAATATTGCTCTTTTCATGCTTAATAAACTATTAATTAAGCTCAATCAGCATTCTAGGATTACTGCATCCAACTTTAGAGTAGACTGATGAATAAACTACTCTTTCAATCAGTATTCTTATGCATAAGAATGAGTCTCTTGTGATCTCCTGTGATTGAGGTCAGAACTACGATTTCACCCAGGGACTATGTTGACAGGTTGGCCTATGGCTTCATTGATAGCCTGCCAGCCACCAGCAATGGCAGTTCAGGTCCACTTTGCAGCTTTGTCATTCAGACCCAGGATGGTCACTGTTCAAAGAAAAACAATCATAAAACCCCAGCTCTCTGCAGCTCACCACTTTTTGTGCTTTCCAACGATTTTTTCTTCCTGAAAGCCCTCTTGGCCCAGGATCGGCCATGGGTCCAGAGACTGTACCCCAGCTGAGGCATATCCAAGCTGAAGTAGAATTTCCATGACCTGTGTTCAAGCCCCATGCTTGGCCAAAATCAATATATATATATACACACACATATGTATATGTATATATATGTATAATTATTTAACTAAATTAAAAAAATAAAGCTCCCTAGTTTGGAATTTCTGCAAGTTTTAATTTAAAGCCTGGGATTTGAACTCAGGGTCTTGGTAAATCTGTAGCAATGTGAGCGAAGAGTTGCCATTACTTGAGTTCAAGCCTTGTGCCAACCAAAAATGAAAAACTAAGTCAGTGACCTCAGCAGGGGGATGTAGTTGTGGAGATGGGAGGGAAGGGATGATAGGGGAAAAACACAGGAGGAGTAAACAATGCTCAATAGGAAATGTACTCATTACCTTGCTCCTGGAACTGTAACCCCTCTGTAGAACATTTTTACAATAAAAAACATACAAAAAAGGAGAAACAATGTAGTTCTTAGAGAAGCACTTTGGAAGTAAGGGCAGGATGTTTGAATAGCTGTACAAAACTCTACACTATTTTTTTAATGCTCAGTATGGAACTGAATAATCATAACTGCTTCCATTAAAAAAATTAAGTCACTGTCTTGGAACTGGGGCCAGTATTTCTGTCATTACTAGTTTTTGAGCTCACCATCCAGGTAACTCTTTTGTACCATGGGTGAATGTGAAGCTCATTGTCCTTGAGGAAAACAAATTCAGGATAGAGTTCCCAGGGCTTGAATGATGGCCCTGCAATGGAAGAAATATTTCTATACATGTGTAATACATGATATATACTTATATAAGTATGTTAATTTCAGATTATAATTTTATTATTGATTTTGTATTGTATTTTTCCTTGATTCATTTATTGATTGTTGTATTTAGTATTATTATACACATTATATTTTGCACATCTATTATAAAATTATACACAAAAATTTAAGACATTGACTCATTTTTCATTAACATTATATTAAGTGTTGAAACATAATACATAATTAAATGGAAACATTTGTCACAGTCTTCACATGTTTAGAGTCTCTCCCAAGTATGAGCTTTGAGTTCACGCACCAAGACTGGGCAAAAAAAATTGAGCCTGGTGAGACATATTCTTCTCGGACTCAGAGGAGGGCCGAGGTTATAGGTAAGAGGTAGGGTAGAGGGCAGTGCTGGTGGCTCACCCCTGTAAGCTACTCAGGAGGAAGGATCCTAATTGCAAGCGGAAAAGTCAATTTAAGAAACTTTTCTCCAATTAAACACCCAAAAAGCCAGAAGAAGAGCTGTTGTTCAAGTAGTACAGTGCTAGCCTGGAGCACAAAACCTCAGGGATAGGATAGCATCCAGGCCCTGAATTCAAACTCCAGGATTGGCACACACACACACACACACACACACACACACACACACACACACACACACACACACACACACACACACACACACACACACACACACACACACACACACACCAATATAGAGCATTTGCCAGTCAGCCTGCACAAATTCCATGTCTAGCAACTCAATATTAAAAAAAAAAAGATGGAGAAGGGAAGGAAAGACTTTCTCCAGGATGTGATATACCCAGTGCCAAAATTTCACAGTAGTTCTAATATGTGGGTACAGGACAGAGAGCCTCAGGCAGAAAGTATAGCATGGGCAAAAGTCCTGAGGTGTGCTGTAGCGCAGGTGGTATGAATGGTATGAAGGTGTTATGGCTTCAGAAAAGTCTGGCAGGATATTCAAGTCTGGGTCAAAGTTGACTTGAGTCACAGAGCAGAGGGTGGGGTCCCAGAATAGCGCACTGGGGGACG
Organism: Dipodomys merriami; assembly: GCF_024711535.1. Lineage (NCBI taxonomy): Eukaryota > Metazoa > Chordata > Mammalia > Rodentia > Heteromyidae > Dipodomys > Dipodomys merriami. Next base: position 290,493 of record NW_027206382.1, read on the forward strand.
ATTAGCTTTTCTTTTCACCAAGGACCCAAAGCCATTTCCTGTAGCTGGAAACCTGTTTTTACAACTCCTGACCCTCAGGCCTCCTTTGAATGGAGGAGTCAGGGCAAACGCAGGGAAAAACTCCTGCTTTAGAAAAGCTTCTAGCCCAATTCCACCAGTGGCTCAGCCCCTGTAAATCCTAGCTACTCAGGAGACTGAGATATAGATCGAGGGTCAAGCGAGCTCAGGAGAGGACGTTAATGAGACACTTCTTGGCAATTAACTACCAAAATCTAGAAATGGAGCTGTGGCACAAATGATAAAGTGGTAACCTTGAAGGAAAATTTTTAGAGACCAGAGCCCAGACCCTGAGTTCAAGCCCCAAAACTAGCACAGGAAAATTAAAGAAAAGATTTCAGGGGCTCCTATTCCACTGTGGTGTAAGGCCAGATCATCCAGGCACAGGTGGCTCACACCTGTCCTCCTAGCTCCTCAGGAGGCTGAGATGTGTGGATCACGTTTCAAATCCAGCCCAGGCAGGAAAGTCTGGGAGATTCCACTATGCTTAGATAGAATACAGAGTATTATGTTGATCCTCTTGTATTTGCTTAAATTCCATGTTTGAACTAAGAAATTATCTATTTTAGAAAAAGGGGGTTGCAAGAGGAAGACCCTACTGGTGTGAATACCTTTAATTCTAGCTACTCAGGAGGCTCAGATCTGTGTATTCAGGTTCAAAGCCAGCCCAGGGATTCTCTTCTGGGGTTGCTCAGCACCACACCCTGCTTCAGGTCTAGGGTTGTTCACCACCTTTGCCACCATGGGCTGCTTATGCAAACCAGTATGGAGAGGTGCCACACCCACTACGGGTCCAGAGTTGTTTGCTGCCACTGTTGATGAAACTGCTGCTGCCACAGCTGTTGCCACTACCCCAGCTGCTGCCACTGCCCCAGGATCAGTTGGGCCACTTATGCAAGCCAGGCACCCCACCACAAGTCAGGTGTTAACCACTGCTGTTGTCTCAGGTTAGGCTGGGCCACTTATGCAGGCCAGTATGGAGAGGCACAAACCACCACAGGTCTGGACTTGTTCACTGTAGCTGTCCCCACCTCAGCCACCGCTGCCGCCCCAGGCTGGTCTGGGCAAGTGCCAAGAGGCATTGTGCCCCAATTCTGGGTGGTTTGCCAGCACTGCCAGCTGCTGCTGCTGTTCCAGGTTAGGCTAGGCTATTTACACCAGCAGGACAGAGGTGCCACCCTGAGAGACTAGGGTCATTTGCCACTGTTGACAGCTGTTACTGCTCCTGACTGGGATGGGCTACTTGTACCAGCCAGGCAGAGGCGCTGTACCAGGGAGGGTGAGGGGAGTCTTTCTTCCAGCTCTGCCTTCTGAGATTTCTGTTTGTATATTCTGGGTTGGCCCAGCTCTTGGGAATCTCCTGGGAGACTTGGGATGCTTGTGGGTGTGTGGTCCTCATAGGGTCCAGTCCCGGGGCACTTAAGCAGCTTGGCACAAAACCCCATCACTTAAGCTGAGCAACATGGAGCGCCATCACCAACAAAGGGTGGGGGAAGGGTCTTCCCACTTTACTGTCTCTGTAGGTTTTTCCCTTTTCTTTTTGCACTTCCTTTATCTCTCTGAGTAATTGCCTTTTGTTGTGGGTCACTTGGAGAAACAGAGCATTGAAATCCAAACTCAGTATTTGGTTGGAGAGAGCTGTGGTGTTTCCCTGCTGTTCCATCACTTTCTTGGTCCCTCCCCTTCAGTTGGACTTTTTCTTATCCGGCCGTTGGGCCTTGGTTACCAAAGGATAAGTACATAAAAGAATATGTTGTAAAACCTGCAGATTGTAGTTAGACATTTCTGTTAATATAGCCTTCCTAATTTTAGGAACCCAAGGGGGTGTTCTACACTAAAGTATTTCAAGGGATTGAATCCATTAACATATGGGCTACATCTTGCTTAAAGGAGAGTGAAGAGGAGGAGGCTTACCTAGCTATTGCCAGTTTCTGTATTTAATTTAGTTAAAGTTTCCTTTAAGGTCATATTCATTCTTTCTAGTGCTTGAACTGTGAGGCTTATAAATGGATTGTAACTTCCAATTTATTCCTAGGGCATTAGTTAATAATTGAGAACTTGGGCCTGATATTTTCCTTTTCACTTTTCTTGGCCTCATCTTCTATGACACAGCACTTCCCCATCTTCTCTGCTAACTACCCTTTCCTTCTTTCTCTTTTGCTTTGAATTTCTGGTGACACATTTCAAAGCTGATAATTGACATGCACTTCAGCCTAATACATTCTTATATGAGGTCCAGCTCCTTTTTCATGGCAATGATTTCTTAATGCAGCATCAGGATCTCTTTTTGGCCTCACTTGTGGTTAGCAAGGATGGTAAAATTGCTGTCCTGTGCTCCTGTTTGCCTCTGACCTGTGGTCCCCTAATTTGCCTCATGCTCACCCAGGCTAATGTACTTGAATTTCATTTGATTTTGAGTGTTTTCTAGGTTCCTTTTGAGGATTTTCTTCTCATTTTTGACTGTCAGATGTTCCTAATTTATATCTTCAAATCTTTTCTTCACGTCAAATAATTCTCTCTGTTTTCTCCAATGTGCTTTTCTATGTGCTTTTAATCTCTTGGTGGGTTTGACTGGCACATATTGGAGACACAGTCTTTTATAAGACTATGTTTTGAGATAGAAGGGTGGAATTTTTTCTTTGCCACATTTCTGAAGTTCAGAGGGCTGCTTTTTAAATTGAACATAGTTGGAATTCAGAGCCCCAAGCTCCTTTGCATGTTTCTCCAGAGATATAAACACATTTTCCAGGTGGTTAATGTGATTAATTAACCTGGCATTTTCTATCTTTCTCCTCCTTGGACATTCCTTTTCCCAATGTCCATTTTGTTTGCAATGAGCACACTGATGTATTCTTAGAGGTTCCCTATTGCCATTTGGAAATGACTTGTACTGTCTTTGCCAAGAGTTTCTTGATCCCTATTCTGGTGCTCCTACCAAAACTCAAACCCTCTTCTTAGACTCTTTTTCCTGGGTATCTCTGTTAACAAACACCCTCTGGGCAACTACTTCCAAATTAGAATAAACTTTTTCCCTCAAAACCTTCTGACTTTTGAAGCTTTCTTCTAATATTTGGGGCTGTCTGGGTAACAGAGGCCATATTTAGGGCTCTTTCATTCTCCAGGGCTTCAAGATCAATAGGCCTATATGTCCTATAGGCTTCTGGGAGAAGTTTCAGAAAAGCATTAGAGTGCTCACTGGGGAACTGTACCATCTCACCCAACTTAGATTGATGATTTGGCTTTTTAGCCACTGCGGTATCCCTGCTAACAGAACCTGGTAATAATAGGTAACCACCTCCATACCTCAATTGCTGTTAGTCTCAGCTTGGGTAAGTCTATGGAAAGACTTTCTGGATCAATAGTGGGGCTACTCTCTGGTCGAAGGACCACCTTCAAGTCACCAAGCAGGATTCACTCCCTTTTCTACCAGGTGAAAAGTGCCTGTAAAATTTGCTGACACTCATCCCAGATGTGCTTGTGTGTGAAAATTACTGTCTCTAATGAAGTAATGAGCCCCTTTTTTTCTGTAAAGATGGATTTTGCTGTTTCCAGTTATACAGGTCACTAGTTGTAAAGGGAACATATACTAGAAATAGGGCTTGCCCACCATCTCCTCCAAGTTCCTGTCTCAAAGGTAATAAGGGTAACATACAACTTTGTACCACCTCATACTAGTACAAGTAACCACTTTTGGTATGGGAAGACTTAACATTAGAGGTGCTGATGGCAAAGAATAGGAGAGAGAATAAATCAGTGCATCTTCCACTGAGGAATTCTGTAAACCTGGGGGAGAATATTTTTTGGATATGACAACCTAAGGCCTTGTTCTCCCATCCTGAGAAAACGAGTAAACAGGTGTATGCAGGACACAGATAGAACTATCAGCATACATACAAAGACCAAGAGCCACAGACACTTAACCCACATGTGTCATACCTCTCAATGTTGACCTCTACAAGAGGTCCCAGATGACAGAGAGAATGTCCCAGATTGTGTCTTGAGGAGGACACAGATGACCTCTGGATGATGTCACATATGTCCTCCCTAAGAGGCCCTAGATGACCTCTCATGGAGGTTCCAAATTGATTCCCAAGGAAGTGTCAGATAATCTCCAAAGGAGTTTCCAGATGTCTTTTCAATGAGGCTGACATTACCTCTCAAGTCCTCCCAGATGGCCACTCAAGGAGGCCACATATGAACTCCAGAGGAAGTTCCAAATAACCCTCTTGAGAAAGCAACAGATGACCTCCAGGGAAGGTCCTATATAGCTTCTCAAGGAAGTCCCAGATGATGTCCAAAGACGGTCATAGATTTCTCATCATGGTAGCCTGAGATGACCTCCCAAAGAAGCTCCAGATGACCTCAGGAGGTGGTACTAGATTGCCTCTTAAGAAAGCCCCAATGACTACTTTTGAAGAGGTCTCAGGTGGCCTCCTGAGGAAGCCCCAGATGACTTCTGGAGAAAATCCAAGATGGCCCCTGGAGAAGGCCCCAGATGACCTCCAGCGTAGGTCTCAGATGGCTTCTCAAGGAAGTTGCAGATGTACTCTTGATGAGGTTCCAGATGGCTTCCCATGGAAGCCCTACATTATCTCTCAAGTAGGTTCCAGATGGCGTCCCAAGGATGCCACAAATTGCTTCCAGAGGGGTCCTAAACAAGCTGGCAAGCATGCCAAGATGCACCTCTAGAGGTACATAAATGACTTTTTTCCATGTTGGACCTCCGGAGACAAACACTCGAGGTAGACTCTCCACCCTGAACGCTGACACTCACACCTATGGGCATTTTTCCCTGGGGCCAAGGCCTGATACAATCCAAATGGATTATCTCGATGGAGTCTTCAAATATTAAGACCTCTATGTATGCATTATCCTGCCCATGTAATTGTAGCCCCTCTGTACAGTATGTTCTCAAATAAAATAAAATACAATTTAAAAAAAAAAAGAAAGAAAATCCATCGAGATACGTTTTATATAATAAATGTTCTCCAAACCAGCAACCCCCAAAATTATGATATCCAAAATCCAAACATCAAAGGGACAGCCTCTTTTCCTCTTCTCTTTATCTCTCCTTCGCTACAGACCTATACTTCTTTCGAGGTCTTTTCTTTTTTCCCTTCCACCAGGTCCTTCTTCTCTTTAGGGCTCTCCACTCTCCACAGACCTGAACTGCTTTGCAGGGCTCGTCAGTTGCCATCCTTCACCTTCTGCCCTCTCTCAACTTCCTCTCCACCCAGGTCTTTCCCCTTATGCTATCACACCAGTTCTTTCCTTCCAAGACTTTTTCCTTTTTCTCTCACCTTTTATTGCTCTGAACAAGCAGCCTATATAAAGTCTGTACCCTTTCTCCACTCCAACTGCCTGTTTTCGACTATCACATCCCAAACTGCCCACAACCCAATCACTTCTTAACAGCTCAACACATGGTGATTAATGCACCAGTCCCTCCCACAGGATGCCTCAACTTCTTTGGTGGCATTCTTTGTCCTCCCCAGCTGGCCAGGAGATGGGCCCATGCTGATTATCAGACCCTATAGATTATCGGGCACTGCTAATTATTACAGTATCCTCCTTGTGAACTAGTAGCAATTGAAATTGGAAATTTGATTGTGGTATTACAAACTCGTTGTGACATCACAAATCCATTTTGACATCATCACCGCCATTACATCACAAAGCCATTGTGACAACATTGTCATTGTTACATGATGATTCCATTGTTACATCTCAAATCTATTATGACCTCTTAGCTCCTTTGAAAATCACATGCCCTTTTCAACATCACAGTCCCTTTATGTATCCATATCCTTGTTGTTAAGTAATGACAATTGAGATTAGACATGCCATTATAACATCAAAAAGTGTTTGATACATCCTCAACAGTGTGACATCACATTTTCATTATGAGAGCATCAGCTCATTGTGACATCACCAAACTCAATGACAGAATCGCATTATGACAACAATTCTCATTGTGATATCATAGACACATTGTGAATGCCTATTCTGTGATTTCATTGTATTTCTAATGTTGCATGAGAGTTGATATCAGAAACGCAATTTTGTGCCTACAAACTATTTTGACATCATAATCACTTTGTGACATCACAGTACCATTGTGATATCTCTAACACAATGTGACATCACAAAGCTCTGTCCTCATTACTTTTGTGACATGCTGACATTGTGATATCTTAGACCTTTTTGCCCTCATAATTTGTTATCAACCTCATATTTCATGTATGACTTGAGATAACAGAAATCAACTGTGACATCATGACCATTGTGACATCACATTGACAGATGTCATGATCATCGTGTCACATTGTGACATTACAAAAGGTTTTGATGTCACAATTAATTGGTGATGCTATACGCTAAGGGGTCTATGATGTCACAATTGATTAGTGATATCCAAATGGCAAAACGGATCTCAATTGTCATGAAATCACAGAGAATATGAGTTCAAAACAGACTGTGGTATCTCCAAAGTCATGTGTTTTCACAAACGTTATGAAGTCAGATGAGGATTGTGATGTCACAGTGTGACACAATGTTTATGATGTCTGTCAGTGTGATGTCACAATGGTATGATGTCACAGTGCATTTCTGATATCATATATCATAACTGCAATATTATAAGGTTGAAAACAGATTACGAGCTCATAAAGGGCCTAAGACATCATAATTGCTGCTCATCACAAGACTTATGAGGACAGGGCAGGTTTGTGATATCACAGTTTGTTAGTGATATCACCATGGAACAGTGATGTCAAAAAGTGATTGTGATGCCATATATTTATAAGATCACAATATATTTCTGACATCAACCCACATGCCACATTTGAAATAGAATGAAATAAGAGAATAGGCATTTACAATGTGACTATGACATCACAGTGACAATAAATGTCATAATGCTATGAGGTCATTGTAAATTGGTGATGTTGCAAGGAGGTAATTGTGTAATAATGAATATATGTTGTCCCACTGGTGATGGGGTCACAGAGGTTTGTGATGTTACAATGGCATATATATATTCAATTGTCATGTATTCACAATGAGGATATGGAGACACAAAGGGACTATGATGTCACATATGCCATGTGTGTTTTCAAAGGTACATAGGGGTCATGATAGCTTTATGATACACAGTTGTGATGAGGTCACAATGGGCTTTTGACGTCAAAATGATTTGTAATATCTAAACACAAGTCCATTTTCAATTGTTACTATTTCACAATGTGCATACAAGTTCACAGAATGAGTTGGAAGTATTAATGGACATGAATTTTTAAAAATGTTAGGAGGTCATTTTAGGTTTGTGAATGAACAATGGGAGAGTGATATCACCATGACAATGTCAACTCATTACATCATGTCAAAATATTGTTTTGGTGTCACTACTAGTTGATGATTCCACATTGGTTGTGAGGTCACAAAATATTGGTGATGTGTTGGGCATGTCACAATGACATTATGATTCTCAATTGTCCTAACTTACAATGAGTATATGAGTTCCCAAAGGGACTGTGGTTTCTCTAAAAGTATGTGTTGTCACACATATATTGAAATCCTAAAAGTTTTGTGATGTCATAATTTGACACAATGGACATGACATCTGGCAGTATGATGCCAACATGGTCATGATGTCACGGGGAATTTGTGATATCAAATGTCATATATGAAATCTAATGAGGTCAACAACAGATTATGAGGACAATGAGGCCTAAGGTATCAGAATTTCAGCAAGGCACAAAAGTTATGAGAGGATAAGTTTGTGATATCACGGTGGTTTAGTAATATCACAATGGCAACATGATATACAAAGGGATTGTCATCTCACAATGATTATGAGTTCCTGAATTTTTATGATATCTACCTATATGCCACATTTGAAATAGAATGAAATCACAGAAAAGGCATTCATAATGTGTCTATGATATCACCATGACAATGTGAAGTTATAATTCTATCATTATAGTTTTGTGATTTCACAATGAGTAGATGGTATAAAAATGATAATGTGATGTCACAATTATGATGATCTCACAAACTGTTTTGGATGTCAAAATGTCATGTCTGATTCTCAATTGTCAATATTTCACAGTGGGGCTTTGGGTACACAAAGGGACTCTGATATCACAAAGCTATGCATTTTTCAAATGTTATAAGAGGTTATAATAGATTTGAAATGTCACAATGTGGTCTTGGTATCAAAAACAACAATGTGAAGTCACAATGGGTTTGTGATGTCACAGTGGTGATGAGGTCACAATGGGTTAGTTATGTCACGAGTTTGTAATATCACAATTATTTGTCCAATTTCAATTGCTACTAGTTGACCATGAGGATACTGTAATAACCAGCAGTGCCCCTATAATCCACCGGAACAGATAGTCATCATGGCCTCCTAATCTGGACCAATTGAAAGGGGGTGCATGACACTGGAGGGGGCAAGACATGCTGCTGAAGGAGATAGGATGTCAAGTCCAACATGGTGAGCTGCCAAGAAGTGATTGGGCATGGACATTTGGTAAGTGATGATTAAAAACTGGAAGGCAAGAAATTATTGCAGTTGGGGAAGGGTACAGCCTATATATAAGCTGCATTTTCAGAGCAAGATAAGGGGAGATAAAAAGGTTAAAGGCCTGGATGGAAAGAAATGATGAGACTGCTGGAGGGCAAAGACCTGGGAGGAGAGGAAATTGAGAGAGAGAAGGAGGTGAAGGACGGCAACTGGCCACCTGGACAAGGCAGGGCAGGCCTGTCAAGAGCAGAGCAGCCTGAAGCGAGGAATGAAATGCTGGAAGGAAAAAATGAAAAGAGCTGAAAGGTAGGACAGATCTGTAGAGAAGGATAATGAAGAGATAGGAAAACAGCCTTGGCCTTTGAAGTGTGGAGTATTGGAGATCATTATTTTGGCGGTTGGTTGTTTGCAGACCAGTTAACAAATGCCTGAACTGCTCTTTGGAGGTCTGAGGGTTCATGGTTGAGACTGAATTTAGCTCTCCGCATCCAGCCTGGCCAAGGTAGTGGCTTGTTACAAAATTTATGAAGACAAGACAGATTTGCAATGTTACATTGCATTAATGATATCACAATGTCAATATTAGGTCAAAAAGGGATTGTAATGTCACAATGATGGTGTGGTCACAATGGGTTTCTGAAATAAACCTTTGTGCCACATTTGTGATAGAATGAAATCACATAACAGGCAATCGCATTGTCTCTAGGACCTCACAATGAAAATGTGATGTCATAATGCCATGATGTCATTGTCATTTTGGGATGTAACAATGGGCTGATGGTATTATAACAACAATGTGATCTCACTCTGGAGGTGATGTCACAATGCGTTTGTAATGGTAATTTGGCATGTCTGATGTCAGTTGTCTTTGTTCATAATGACAACATGGTTACCCAAAGGGACCATGATCTCACAAACACCATATGCTTTTTCAAAGGTGCTAAGAGGTCACAACAGTTTTGGGATATCACACGGTGATCATGATATCACTGTGGCAATATGATGTCACAATGGGTTTGTAATGTCAAGTGATGATAAGGTCACACTTGGATAGTGATGTCACAATGAATGTGTAATATCACCATTACATGTCCAATTTCATTCTACTAGATCACAATGAAGATACGAGTTCACGTAAGGAGCTAGAAGTCAGAAAGGCCATGAATTTTGTAAAATATTATGAGGACATAATAGGCTGGTGAAAATGCAATGAGACAGAGATATCCCATTGGCAATGTGATGCTACCATTACATGAGATAGTATGGTTTTGAAGTTACAAATGGTGATGCCATACAGGTGATGAGGTCACATAGGTTTGTGATTTGACAATGGGTTGGTGATGTCACAATCTCATGCCAGATCTCAAATTGACAATGACTATATAAGTTCACAATGGATAATCATGTATCCTAAGGCATACGTTGGCACAAGTGTAATGAGTCTTAACACGTTTGTGTTGTCCTCATGTGACTCAGTGTCAAGAAATCTGGCAGTGTGATGTCACAGTGGTCATGATATCACAGTGGATTTTTGATATCACATGTCATGCCTGAAGAATTATGAGTTAAACAATTTATGAACTCAGGGAGGCCAAAGAGATCACACTGGCAGCATGTCAAAAAATTTATGAGGATAAGACTGTTTTGTGATGTCACAGTGCATTAGTGATATAATAATGGCAATGTGGTGTCATCAAAGTATTGTGATATTATAATGCTTATGTGGTCACAATGTATTTCTGATATCAACCCACCAGCAATATTTGAAATAGAATGAGATCACAGAATAGGCATTCCAATGTATCTGTGACATCACAATTACATGTGATTTGATGTCATTGTTGTTTTATGATGTCATGATGGGCTGATGTTATCATAATGACAATGTGATGTTACACTGGTGATTATGTCACAAAGGTTTTGCGATGTTAAATGGCATGCCTGATCTCAATTGTCATTAGCTCAACATGAGGATAGGAGTATACAAAAGGCCTGTCATGTCACAAAGGCCATGCTTTCTTTCAAAGCTTCTGAAGTCATAATAGTTTTGGGATTTCACAATGTGATCATGTTGGTACAATGGCAATGTGATAACACAAAGAGTTTGTGATGTCTCCGAGGTGATGAGGCCACAAAGAGTTAAAGATGTCTCATCAAGTTTTTAATATAACAGTGACATACACAATTTCAATTTCTTCTAATTCACTATGAGGATACTATAATAACCAGTGGGGCCAGGATTATCTGTGGGAGCCGATATTCATTGTAAATTCTTGGCTTGGCCAACCGGAGAGTGTGGGGAATGCTGCCAAAGGTGGAGGTGTCAAGCCTCACACAGTGAGCTGTCAAGAAGTGATTGAGCATTGGGCAGTTTTGGAAGTGATGGCTGAAAACTGTTAGTCTTGAGATCCGTTGGAGGGAGGAGGGGTACAACCTATATATAAGTTGCATTTTCAGGGCATTGTTAGGGGAGATAAAAATGGGAGTTATCTGGATGGAAGAAAGTTCTGAGACAGCAGGAAAGGAAAAACCTGAGAAGGGGGAAGCTGAGGGAGAGCAGAAGGTTGGCAATTGGTCACTGGGGCCGAGTAGGGCAGGCCTGTGCAGACGAGAGGCCTGAAGAGAAGAAGGAAGTGGTGGAAGGGAAAAAGGGAAAGACAAGGAAGGAATGACAGGTCTGTAGAGAAGGAGGGAAGAATGGAAAAGAAAAAAGCCTTGCCCATTGAGCTTTGGAGCTTTGGAGATCATAATTTTGTGATTGGTGGTTTGCAGAACCATTAAGAAAGGGTGGAGCTGCCCACTGGAGGTCTGAGGTTTGGTGGTCAAGGCTGCTCTTGAACCTGGGTATCAAGTCCTGAATAAGTTAATCACAGTCCCCTTTCTAGTGAAAAATGGTTTATTATATTAAATGTGACTCGATGGATTTTCTCCTTGCCTTAGAGGTCATATGTACATGAGTACACAGAAAGAGCTTGAAGTCTCAAAGTCCATGAATTTTCTAAGATTTGATGAGGCCATAACAGGTTTGTAAAACCACAATGGGAGAGTGATATCACTACAGCAATACCACAATATCATGTCAAAATAATGATTTGATACAACAATTAGTTGTTGATGCTATTCTCGTGATGAGGTCACAATAAGTTTGTGATGTCATAATGGGTTCACGATGTCAGAGTGGAATGGGAGATCTCAACTGTCATTAATTGGCAATGAATATATGAGTTCAAAAAGGGACTGTAATGTCTCCAAAGGCATGTTTTGTTAGAAATGTGAGGTCACAATATGACAAAATGGTCATGACATCTGGCAGTTTGATGTCACCGGGAATTTCCAATATCACCTGTCATACCAGAAAGATCAGATTGCAAACAGATTATGAGCTGAGAAAGGACCTAATATATGGCAATGGCAGTATGTCACAAAACTTATAAAGACAGGACTGGTTTGTGATGGCACAGCAGGTTAATGATATCACAATGGCAATGTGATGTTACAAAGGATTGTGATATCACAATGGTTATATGGTCAAAATGGGTTTCTGATATATAATGAATTCACAGAATAGGCCTTCACACTGTTAAGTCTATGATGTAACAATGTCTGTGATTTATATTGCTGTGATGCCATTGTCGTTTTGGTATGTCACAATGAGCTGATGGTGTCATAATGACAATTTGATGTCATTGCTGATTTATGATGTTACAATGGTTATGAGTTCACATTATGTTTCTGATATTAACACGCATGTCAAATTTGAAATAAAATGAAAAAGCTGGGCGCCGGTGCCTCACGTCTGTAATCCTTGCTACTCCAGAGGCTGAGATCTGAGGTTCGAGGTTCAAAGCCAGCTTAGGCTGGAAAGTCTATGAGAATCTTATTCCCAATAAAAACCATTAGAAAACCGGAAGTGGCTCTGAGACTCAAGTGATAGAGCACTCGCCTTGAGCTGAAGAGCAGGGACAACACCCAAGCCCAGAGTTCAAGCCCCACGATAGACAAAAAAATGTTAAAAACAGGCATACATGCCGCGGATCGGGTTCTGTCGGGACGACGGAGGATACCTAGGGGAGGAACCTGGAATAGGATGGGGAGATGGCAAACAGACAACTCACACACATTAGGAGTGGATGCTGAGTGCTGAGTGCGATTTAATGCAGAGGATAACAAACTTTTATAACAGAAGTCTTCATAAGAAAGGGGCAAAAGGTTACACAATCTTGCTGCAAGGCTTCGTTCTTGGATGGTCACCAGCTGGTCGCCTGAAAGGGCAAAAGTTTACACAATCTTGCTGCAGGGCTTCATTCTTAGGTGGTCACCAGCTGGTCGCCTGAAAGGCACTTGTTTCCGTTTTATCTCTAAGAAATATAATGGGTTTCGACGTTTGTCACCATCTCACCATTACCTTATTTCTATAGAGGCCTTAATTATCCCATAAGATCTTTCCTGTTCCTTCTTTAATAGTAAGGTCACGGAGGCCTAGATCTAGCAAGTCTCTTAGTAAATGAGAGTACCAGGAAGTTCTTTCTCCTAAGTAGTTATCTCAGCAACTGCCATACATTCCTTCTGTTCTAGCCGCGCCTACCGCTTCTTGTAAATTTCTTACAATTCCTTCTGCTGGAGTGACTTTGTGAAACCTCCAATACTTTTATATTTACTTATAACTTGTCTACTAGCCTCCATAAGAGGGGTTTCAGGGTAGCACTTAACTCTGGTGAGTTAGTCATATTTTTAAGACACTCATCAGATATTGGAGTCATCAACACTCTTAAGAAAGAGCTTTGAATAAGGGAAACGTTGACAATGAGCAAGTACAAAGAGCAGTAGAAACAGTAAAAGATTAATAGGCACTCTTATGAGGAAAAGATAGGCAGAAACACATCTTTTCCAGGGGTTTTTGCCAGCCTTTTCCCAGGAGTAGGCCTCTTAGAAGCCCTATTATCCGAGGTAGACTTCGGTGAAGTCCCAAAACTTGGAGATAGGATTCTGTAAAACCCCATTCTCTGAGGTAGATTTTGGTGAAGTCCCAAAACTCAGAGATAGGTCTCGAGGCCCCCATCATGGTCTGATAGATGGTTTCCCATGCTAAGCAGACTCTACTGGGATCGGCATGGCACATACACAATCCTTTTATAACATCACAATGACAATGTGATCTCATAATGCTCTCTTGTCCTTGTAGTTTTGTCATGTCAAAAGTAGTTGATGCTGTCATAATGAAAATGTTATGTCACTCTGGTGATGTCACAAAAGGATCATGATGTTAAATTGGCATGTCTGATATCAATTGTCAGTTCATAATGAAGGTATAGTTCCACAAAGGAACTGTTTTGTCACAAAGGGCATGTGTTTTTTCAAAGGTGATAAGAGGTCCTAATAGGTTTGCGATGTCACAATGTGATAGTGATGTCAAATGGCAATGAAAGCTCACAATGGTTTTGTGATGACACATTGGTGATGATATCAAATAGTTTTGTGAAGTCACATCTCATAATCACATGTCCTGTTTCACATGTCCAATGAGGATATGAGTTCACAGAAGAAGACACGTATAAATGGCCATGAATTTTCTAAAATGCTATGAAGACATACTAGGTTTGTGAAAACACAATGGGATAGTGATATCATGATGGCAATGTGATGTTGCGATATGTTGACTTAATAATGTTTTGATATCATAATTTGTAATGCCACACTGATGAGTTCACAAGAAGTGTGTGATGTCACAATGGGTTGGTGATATCAAAATGACACATGTAATTTCAATTTTCATTAACTCACAATAAGTACATGAGCTCACAAAGGGACTCTGATGTCTCCTAAGGCATGTATTTTCACAAAAGTGATGAAGTCCTAACAGGTGTGTGTTGTCAGAATGTGACAAAATGCTAACATCTATCAGTGTGATGTCACCATGATCTAGATGTCACACTGGATTCGAGTATCACATTTCATACCTGGATTGGGCTTGAGAGGATTGGAATTTCACAGTGGGTTAGTATTATCACTATGGAAATGTGGGGTCACAAAGGGATTGTGCTGTCACAATGGCTATTAGATCACAATGTGTTTCTAGTATAATAGGTTTGTGCTGTCACAATTGGTTGGAAATGTCACAATGGCATGCCAGATCTCAAATGTCATTAATTCACAATGAAGATATGAGTTCACAAAGGGACTGTGTTGTCTCTAAAGTCATGTGTTTCACAAATATGATGAAGTCCTAACAGATTTGTGAGTTCATATTGTGCCACTATGATCTTGATATCTATCAATGTGATGTCACAATGTTCATGATGTCACAATGTTCATGATGTCAGAGTCAATTTCTGATATCATATGTCATACCTGAATTATTATGTTTCAAAACAGATTATAAGCTTACTAAAAGCCAAAATATCCTAATGGCAGCATTTCACACAAGTTATGACTAAGTTATGACCTCCTCATTAGTATGGCATCACGAATTGTGACATCAGAACATTATTATAACATGATGTTGAGACATCACATTGTCATTGTGAAATCACTGTCCCGTTTGGTTTTCACATAGTATGACCTCACACTATGAAGCTTCTTCTATCAAATGGTATCCTCATATTGAATTATGAGTAATTGAAATTGGATCATTCTGATATTACAAACAAACTGTGACATCACAAAGCCATTGTGACCTCATCACCACGGTGACATGAAAACCCAAAAGGACATCTCAGTCCATTGTGACATTATGGATCACATTGTGCCATTCCAAAACTATTATGACTTATAACCACCTTTGAAAACAAACATGGCCTCTGTGACATCACAGAACCTTTTTTGTATCCATAACTTCATGGGGAACAAATGACAACTGACATCAGACATACCAAGGAAACATAACAAATCCTTTCTGACATCATAATTGTGATATCATGTTGCCATTATGACACCATCAGCTCATTTTGACATGTAAAACTACAATGACATCATAGCATTGCCACATCACATTGTTATTCTGATGTCATAGACACGTTGTGTTTGCCTATTATGTTATTGATTCTATTTTTAATGTGGCATGTCGGTTATCAGAAACACATTGTGTGTTCATGACCATTTTGATATCATGATGTCTTAGTTCCATCACATTGCCATTGTGATGTCACATTGCCAAATTAATGTCACAAAGGGATTTTGATGTGACAACGGTTGTGAAATCAGAATGAGTTTCTGATATCAACTCACATGCCACATTTCAAATTAGGCATTCATAATGTGACTATGATATCACAATGACATAATGGCAAATGTTATAATGTCATTGCCATTTTGTGATGTCACCATAAGCTAAAGATGTCATAACAACAATGTGATGTTACACCAGTTATGACGTCACACAGGGTTTATAATGTTACAGTGGTTATGAGGTCACAATGTGTTACTGATATCAACTGACATGCCACATTTTAAATAGAATGAAATCACAGGATATACATTCACAATGTGTCTAAGACAGCAAAATGGCAATGTGATGTCATAATGCTATGAGGTCACTGTAACTTGTTGATGTCACAATGTGCTGATGGTGTCATAATGATTGAGATCACACTGGTGATGATGGCACAAATGGTTTGTGATGTCACAATGGTATGTCAGATCTTAATTGCTATTAGTTTACAATGAGGACATGAGAATGAAGTCACCATGACATATACAAATGAACTGTGATGACACAAACGCCATGTTTTTTGTCAAAAGTGATAAGTTCCTAACAGGTTTTGGTTGTCAAAACGTTAATGATATAAAAATGGGTTAATGATGTCAAAACTAGTTTGTAATATCACATATTATTTCAAATTTCAATTGCTACAAGTTCACAATGATACAAGTTCACAGAAGGAGCTTGATGTCCCAAAGGCCATGCATTTTCTAAGATGTGATTAGGACATAATAGGTTTGTGAAAGCATGATGGTACAGTAATATCACAATTGCAATATGATGTCAAATTACAATTAATTGTTGATGCTATAATAGTGATGAGTTCAAAATTGTTTTGTGATGTCGCAGTAGATTGATGATGTGACAATGGCATTCCAGACCTCAATTGTCACTAACTCACAATGAGTATATAAATTTAGAATGGGCTTGTGAGGATTCCAAAGCATTTGTTGGCACAAATGTAATGAAGTCAAAACAGATTTGTGATGTGACAATATGACACAATGGTCATTACATCTAGCAGTGTGATGTCACTATGCTCATGATGTCAAAGTATATTTCTAATATTTCATGTCATTCCTGAAATAATTTGAGGTCGAAAATAGATTGAGCTATCAATGTGCCTAACATAACACAGTGGCAACATGTCACAAAACTTTTGAGGACAGGATATGTTTGAGTTGTCACAGTTGTTTAGAGATATCACAATTTCAATGTTACATCACAAAGGGATTGTGATGTCACAATGGTTATGAAGTCAAAATGTGTTTTTGATATGAATCCACATGCCACATTTGAAATGTAATGAAATCACCTAATAGGCATTCATAATGTATATATGATGTCACAATGACAATGTGATGTCATAGTGGTATGATGTCATTACAGATTTGTGATGTCACAATGAGCTGATTTTGTCACAATGACAATGTGATGTCACACCTATGATTATATTGTAAATACTTTGTGATATTCCTCTGGCATATCTGATCTCAATTGACATTTCACAATGAGGATATGGGTCCACAAAGGGACTGTCATGTCACAAAGGCCATGTGTTTTTTCAAAGGTGCTAAAGATGTCATAATGGGTTTGGGAGGTCTCAACTTGATTGTAATGTCACAACAGCAATGTGATATGATAATGGCTTTATGATGTCACCTTGGTGATGAGGTCACAATGGACAGGACCAGTTTGTAATGTCACAACAGGTTACTATCACAATGGCACTGTGATGTGACAAAGGGATTTTCTCATCACAATGGTTTTGAGGTCACAATGGATTTCTGAAATCCACCAATATTGCTCACTTGAAATAGAATGAAATCACAGAATAGGCATTCACAATATGTCTATAATGTCACTATGACATATGATGTCATAATACTATGATATGTAAGTTTAGTGATGTTAAAATGGCATGTCTTATCTTACTAGTCATTAGATTACCATGAGGATCCCAAAGGTTGCTATTGTGCTGAGTCCATTACACAGGATTCTTTGTGCTATTTTTTAAAATCGTTCTGAGTCCTTGCAAGGTTGGTATCCCCAAAAATCACACACATACACACACACACACACACACACACACACACACACACACACACACACACACACACGCGCGCGCGCACACAAACATACAGAGACACCGTGCACCAGCTTGGTGTGGGGTGGATGGAGAAGATTCCTCCGTTGGGCTGAGTGGAGATTCGATCACCCCCCCCGGGCAGCTGCTGGGGTTGGGGGGAAGCCCTGACCAGAGGTGAGACTACTTCTGCCATGGCCTGGTAGACTTAGGGGAGAGTCAGGACAGCACAAAGCCAGGGATGGAGGCATGGCTGAGGGAGGGAGGAGGCGTGACCCAGGGGAGGACAGGGCGTGGCTGAGGGGGCACATATCTACTGCAGCCAGGGGCACACATGGACTGCAGCACTTGTGCAACAGGGGCAGGGCAGCCCTGGAGAGAAGTGGGGGCAGAGAGAGCAGAGAGAAGAGCAGGCACATACACCAGGGATGGCGGCCTCAAAACCTCTGCTGCTGTGGGAGCATTGGTCTGGGCCAGGAGTACAGAGCACAGAAAGCCAGCACATCAGGCACATCCCTCACACCCTTGCTGCACGCTGCACACAGAACCACAGCCTACAGATTCTCCCAGCAGCACAAGTAAGTGGCCGATCGCAGGTCAGTACCTTGCTACCTCCCCCTACCACTCCCACTCCCCCCCCTGCAAACCCTCTTGTGTCAGAACCATGCCTCCCCAGCACCAGGCAGGCCAGCCCTGACTCTGCCACAAATGCGCCCCAGGAGTGGGGGGTTGGGGAGTGGGTGTTGACTCTGGGAACTCACCCCCATCCCTAGTGGCCAGTATCCATGGAAATGGGGAGATGCAAGAATGGGTGAGAAGGGGTGACCACTGAGTACCTGGCTGGAGCAGTGGGAGCTACACAGTCCCACATCTGCACCCTTCTTCTCCCTGGTGGGAACCTGGTGGCTTTAGTCAGAGGTGGGGAACATCACCTCTGCACCTGCCTTATTGGGTCTTTTCCTTTTTTTCTGGGAGTGGGGGATGTTGGATGCAGCAGATAGGCCTTCCTTGCTATGTGAGCCCTTGTCCTCTGTGCTCAGTCACCCTTTCATCTGAGGAGGGTCCCAGAAAAGCCCACTAGGGAGGTGAGGGCACTGGGGGGTCAGATACTAGGTGAATATATGGGAAGAACACACGCCCTCAGACACACATATACCCGGCCTATCCCCCCACCCCAGCTGTCAACAGTACTCACAGGGTGATCACATTTCCCAGTTCTGACAGTGTCTGCCGGTGTTCCCTGTCCATCTGGTCTCCTTGTCCTCCCCAAGAATCTGCCCAGTTGCCCAGAAGTATCTAGGCTGGAAGTAGGAGTCTGTGCATGTATGTAGCCTTTAGGACCCCATCCATTTCCTCAACACCGCCCCCACCCTGGGTCAGAAACCCCCCTTGGCACCCCATGACCCACTGCTTGTTTCAGTCCTGCTCTGAGGACCCACCTGTCTGGGGATTCCTTCACCCACCATCCTGGCGTAGGGTTTTGGTGAATGAGGAGTTAAGGCTGGTTGTTCCCAAGGGGAAGGGTCTGGCCCTGGAGAAGAGGAGAGGCGGGTTTGTGCTGTGTCATTAGAGTGGTGCTCCCCTTGTGTGGGAGCCCTTGGTTCTTACAAGGGAATGGAGAATGGGAAGCCGCGTGCTCCGATGAGGAATCAACAAACTTAGGAGAGGTACTACTCTGAGTCTGTGTGTGTGTGTGTGTGTGTGTGTGTGCGTGAGAGAGAGAGAGAGAGAGAGAGAGAGAGAGAGAGAGAGAGAGAGAGAGAGAGAGAGAGAGAGAGAGAGAGAGAGAGAGAGAGAGAGAGAGAGAGAATCTTTCTCCTTGTACAGCCTGACTGTCCTCAGGTGAGTGATCAGTTGGCAAATTGCAGGTGCTGCATGGAAGTGTCATCTGTCACCATTCTGGAGGTGTGTGTGTGTGTGTGTGTGTGTGTGTGTGTGTGTGTGTGTGTGTGTGTGTGTGTGTGTGTGTGTGTGTTGGGAGAGCAGGGAGATGAGAACAATGAAAATATATTTAAGTCACCATGTCTAAAAACAGCAAAAACATTTTATTTCTCTGTATGTGTGTGTATTTGTTGTTGTTGTTCTTCATCAATACCAAGTACAAGCCAAACCACAATTTTTGTTTTCTCCTTCACAGTTTCATGGCTCCTTTATGGAAGATTTAAGTAGACATTACTTTCTTCCTCTTTCCACCTCTCTCTTCCCCCTTTCTTTTAGCCCACAGGAGCTGCTGGGCCAGAGTGGGCCTCCTCTAGAAGAACTTTGCGAACCCTGGACTGGAGTGGATGCCTGTCCTTCTATCCCCAGCCAGAAGTTTCATGAGGTGAATGAGATCACAGCCACATTCTCCAAGCCAGATACTCTGCTCTTGTGTGTTTAGTTGGAGGGAATTCAAGGGTTTGGAATGTTTGCCCAACATAATTAGGGAACAAGATGAGGGAAATGATAAGGCAGGGGCTGTGAAGCTATGAGGTTTTGGGGACTGGCGTATGGTGTTACATGGCAGATGGTTCACCATGACAGTGGATGAGAAGGGAACCATATGTAGGGCATTAACTGTCTCTGTGGGCATTCTGGCACAGGGTTGCGGGCCCCCCCGGTGGTCAGGACACCCTCCTGGGGCAGTGCTCAGTATCAATCCTCCCTGGAGTCCTGCAGAATCCAGTCTGTGTCCCGCCTGGGCTGTTTCCAGCTGGGCAGTGGTAGTCAAGTCCATTTCCCTTGCTGGAGCCCGCTTAGTATCAGGAGGTAGCAGTTAGCTAGGGCTGGCTGAATGCCAGTTTCTGTAACCTGTTATAGGCAGTCTGGAAGGAAAAGGGGACCACTGATTTTGGAACCCTTTAAGTTTGATTGGGACAAATTAAATACCACATTTTCCAGGTTTTTTTTTTAGTTAAGCTGGCAATTTCCACTAATACCTGGGATTATGGATCAAATTAGATGGATGATTTCAGCCATCAAACAATGATGTTCAAAGTGTCACACACAGAGTTCCCAAGCCAGATAGTCTCCTGCTTTGAACGTTGTGCCTTGACTGCCTTTCTCTGGCAGCTGTGGCATCTCTCTAGGGTGATGACCCCAATCGAGGACATTGTGGGGAGCAGACATTGTGACCTCACCATCCCCAGCCTGCCAGCAATGAGTAGAGATGATTCCCAGCACCTGTACTGGACTCTGGGAGATTCAGAGAACCCAGGCTACCTCAAGAATCCTTCATCTACAACATGAAATTTAGGGGCCACATGTGGTGGACAATCCTGCCTGGCCCCACGGGGAGGAGAGGAGTCCCCTTGAGCCAGCCATTCAGCTCACAGCAAACTCATTCACACCTCCATGGTGAATTGAGTGCCACAGAGCTGGTCAGCTGCTGGACAGAGATCGTTGAGAAGACAGGCATCCCAGAGGCTCTGGAATGTAGCAAGTACATAGTGGCTCACACCCTCAGAGCCAAAACAGTTAAGTGTTGTGGCACCAGGAGTGGGTAAGAGGGAGGAGGGAGAACTGTGGGAGAGCTACACAGGCTTTCTCACCACTCCCCCACAGAGGATTCTTACCTGAATCAGATGGGATTTTCTGTAGTATTGTCATAGATAGATGCTCATTTATTTAACCAACAAACCATTACAGTGTGCACGAGGCTCTGGGGGGTCATAGACAATGAAAAGTTCCAGGACTGGTTCCACAACCCATGAAGAAACCTTGGATTGATCTGGATGCCAGTGCTTCAAGCCTGTCATCCCAGTTACTTAGGAGGCTGAGATCAGAGGATTGAGGCTTTTGGCCCGGGCAGGAAAGCCTGTAAGACTCTTGTCTTCAATTAACTACCAAAAACAAAACACCAGAAATGGATGTGTGGCTCAAGCCATAGACTGCTAGCCTTGAGTAAAAAGGCTTAGGGACAGCACCTAGGCTCCGAGTACAAGGCCCAGAACTGACACAAAGAAAGTAAAGAGAGAAAGGAAGGAAGGACAGAGGGAGAAAAAAAGGAAAGGAAGGAAGAAGGGAGAACATGTAAGCCATGGTTTGGAGTCTCTGGATCAAGGGAGCCAATTATTCACAATCTATGTTGGGACAGTTTCAGAGCTTAAAGCCAGTATGGAGGACCAAGCCACTGACCCCTCAGAAACTTCATGCCATCCAGGAGCTGTGTGGTCACTGACAATATAGGGAACCAGCCTTGGGTAAAACCTAAGGCTCAAAGTGGGTCACCAGGTATCAATTATGCCCAGCCTCATTGTTTATTTTCTGGTCAGATAAAAAGAAAGTTTCCAAGGGCTAGGGAGGTATTGGAGTGAGAGAGTTTCAAGGGGGGATCAAAGTATAAGTAGGAATTTGAAGAGGGAGAATGATCCTGGGTCACGTGTGTCAGGCCTTTGGAGCTATGACCTCGCCTGACAACATAGACTACCTGCCTTTGATCCAGCCACACTGCTGTTAAAAGTCCTGGCACCTTGGGTTCATCATTGACAATCTGGCTGCCGTTCACTGCAGGATGCCTGTGCAGTACACCCTTAGGGACTAGGACTTTCCAGGGCTCAATCTGATGATACCACTCCCGGTGTTCATTCCTTCAACAAAGACTGAGGAACGCATGCCACTGACACAGGACAGCCTCTGAATAAGGGCAGGAAGTGCGTCTCTTGGCTGGCTCACTCTTTAGTATAGATGGCAGATCTGGGATTCAGAGAGGGCAGGCTGAAGGTGGGGCAGAGCTGGATAGAGGCTGGTGGAAAAATCAGAGGCACTGTGGTCTGAGCAGGGTTGTTTCTTTGATAATACTCACAACATAGGAAAATTTCTGGGATAGAGCCTCCCTTTTCACCTCCCAAAGAGGGAACTAGATTCCCCCAGTCTCCGTCCCTTGACCAGGAATCCCTTTGGTTCCCATATCATGTGGTGGATAACTAGATCTTACCTCACTGCCTAGTTTTCAGGCAGGACAGCGAGAGATCCTGAGTGATAAGGTCAGGGGATCTTCAGTATGAGATTGTACTTGAATGTCCCAACTTGGTGCATGGTCAGTCCCATCTAAGACTGCCATGGTGTAGGACATAGAATCTAGAGAATCAGAGCTGGATGGTGTCTGTTGTGGGAGTTCTGAGTATTATGTGTTAGCTTTGAGCTCCCGTGTGCCCACTTGCTTCCCTTTCTTGGGTGGGTCTATGCTAGAAAAAGTTTGAAACTAGGGCATGGATCTTATCTTCTTTGCTCCAAGATAGCACTCTACCATTTGAATCACAGCTCCACTTCCAGGTTTTTGGGGTGTTTAATTGGAGATAAAGAGTTCTCACGGGCCTTGCTGCTAAGTGGCATCCAACTGCAGTCCTCAGATTTCAGTCTCCTGGGGGGAGAGGATGACAGGAATGGAAGTTTGTTTGGCTGGGTGCCAGTAGCTCATGGCTGTTATCCTAGGTACTCAGGACATGAGATCTGAGGATCACAGGTCAAAGCTGGCCTGAGACTCTTACCTAAAAGGAATTGCCAGAAAACCAGAAGTTGTGCTGTGGCTCAAGCAATTGAGTGCTTGCCTTAAGCTGAAATGCTCAGGGACAGCATCCAGGCCCAGAGTTCAAGCCCCACAACATAAAAAAGAAAGAAAGTAAGACATCTTTGCCTGCAAATGATGGTGGAGGTGTGGGGGTGTGGGGAGGGTGCTGTGTTTGGGAGACCAAGTGCTGGCCTCACTGTAAAGATATTTGTATGAACTCCCCAAGTTTGCCCAAGTTTGAAGCCACAGCTTCAAGAGGACATGTCCTGTGACAGGCAGGGAGTGGGCGAAGGGGTGCAGGTGTGATTGTTTTTTCTTTTTTTTCTCCATTGAAGGATAGATTTGGATGCTGGGTATCAAAATCTGAAGTGAAGGGTTGCAAAAAGTTTTTGGACTGACAAGATGGGTTTCCTCTGTGTATATGAAGGTGGCTGAAACCAGAAGCCACCCGTGGCTCACAACTCTCATCCTAGCTACTCAGAAGGCTGAGATGTGAGGACCGTGGTTACAAGTCAGCTTGGGCAGAATAGTCTGTGAGACTTGATGATAGACCACTAGAGAACAGGAAGTGTTGCTTTGGCTCAAGTGGGAGAGTGCTCACCTTCAGCTGAATTGCTGAGGGACAGCACCTTGGCCCAGAGTTCAAACACCTTGACTAACAACAAAAAAAAGAGGTGACTAAGTTTTCCACATAGCAGTGTGCATGATACGAAATGCCATACTGGTCTATGAGACATTCCAGATATATGTGTGGCTCAAGGTTTTGTCTACAGTGGGTCTGATGTTGGTACTGCCACCTTCTAGTGGGTGGGATCTGATCCTAATTGAGGGAGTTCATGTTTCTGTTCTCAGGGACTGCGGAATCCTTGGTTTATCCTGTGTGTGTGTGTGTGTGTGTGTGTGTGTGTGTGTGTGTGTGTGTGTGTGTGTGTCTGTCTGTCTGTCTGACTGTCTGTGTCTGTGATTGTGTGTGTTTGGAGGTAGAAGAACTGGGCCTTGAACTCAAGGCCTAGGTGCTGTCCCTGAGATATCTTGCTCAAAGCTAGAGCTCTGACAATTGAGCCACAGCTCCACCTGTGGCTATTTGGTGGTTCAGTGTAGATAGGAGCTTCACAAACTTTCCTGAGTGGCTGGCTTTGAACAGTGATCCTCAGATCTCAGCCTCCTGAATAACTAGGATGACAGACAGGAGCCACCCGTGATGGCTCTGTGTGTGTGTGTGTGTGTGTGTGTGTGTGTGTGTGTGTGTGTGTGTGTGTGTGTGTGTGTGTGTGTGTGTGTGTAGAAGTTGGTTGTTACAAGGAGTGCTGGAACCTTTGGTAACTTCTATCTGCTGTCTTTGGGGGGGTGCATGGACTTTGTGGCTGAGGTCTGGGGGCTTGGAAGGGTGAGACGTTTGAAGGGGACTCAGCACCTTTAATTATAAGAACAAGGGATCTTTGTGATCCAGAACTGTCTACTCTCTTGGGCCTGGTTGGTGGCAGAGGGAGCACGGGAGGACCTGGGGGTGGGGCCCTTAGGGGTTGGCTCCCCAGGGGGATAGAGAGGGTGGTTAGCACTTATTAAGGCTGTGAGCCCTGTTAGTATGGACCTTATTGGCATGGGTCAGACTCTGGGTCATCTCATCATGACGTCTGATGGGCAAGGCCAACCCTACTTTAAATCTTGACCTGTGATCTTCAGATCTCAGCATCCTGAGTAGGTAGCATTATAGGCATGAGCCACTGGCACCAGGCCTCAGATTCTTTTTGGTATATTAGGGTTTGAACTCAAGAGATTAGGGTTTCCAATCAGGTCTTGTTCCATGGGAGCCAAGCCTTTCTGTCTTGGGCATTTCTGAGATAGAGACTCCATATATGTTCAGGCTTGTCTGGATCATGGTACTCCTATGACAGGCAGGTGTCACCATGCCTTGTCCTCTGTAGTTGTAGGTATGTAGCGCCATGCTCAGTCATCGGTTTAGATTACTGTCCCAAACTCTTAGTCCACAGCAGCCGATTTTTGACCACAGTTGAAGCTCAGTTCAGCCTGGAACCATTGGTCCTCCTCACAGGACAGTTGTGAGGAAACAAGGGATCAATACAAGGGGAAATCTGCGGCAGGGCCAGGCATAGAGGCAACTGTCATCAGATAAGTTTCTTGGCAATTCTGTGAGCATATAACAAGAAGATACCTGGAAAGGACTCAGAAGGGGCCTGTTATTTATCATGCTACAGGTATGGGATTATGAAACAAAACATGGCTCTCTTTCATCCTTACCCTATCCTCATGAGGAAGGGGATCCTTCACTGTTCAGCTTTGCAGCTGGGGCAAATGTGGCACGGAAAAGCTGGGTGACCTACTCATGACCCCCAGGAGACAGGAAGTTTGGACTGACTTCTTGGCCATGCTCCCTAGGACAATGGGTGCTATTCAGTCCATTTCTTGTGGTGGGAAGTCCACTTATTGTCAGTCGTGGGGCTTGAATTCTGGGCCTGGGCACTGTCCACAAGCTGCTCAGATCAAATTTAGGGCTCTACCACTTGAGCCATAACACCACTTCTGGTTTTCTGGTGGTTCTTTGGAGATAAGCGTCTTACAGACATTCCTGCCTCGGCTGGCTATGAACCATGATCCTCATATCTCAATGTGTAGTTACCATTGTAGGCCTGTGCCACCGGCAGCCTGCTTAAGTGCAATTCTCTCCCTCTCTCTCTCTCTCTCTCTTTCTCTCTCTGTCTCTGACTCTGTCTCTCTCTCTCAGTAACTTGTTGAATTTGTCCTCAAGGAGTTGGCTCAGCATCCCCATGTGGCTGGGACCCAAGGTGACCTTCTCATTCTGGAGGTAGGCTGTGTCAGGATCATTCCCACTTGGACTGTGGAACTAGCTCCCTTAGGTAAGCCCCTCTATGCCCGGTGTAGACCGTGATGGTTACTCATTGTCAGTCTGTCTGGTGAATCTTTCCCCACTACTCTCTGCTAAGACAGTTAAAGGAAAGTGGATGAGGAGGCATCACATTGTCCAAATGCACAGCACTATCCTGAGCCTCTGATCCTCACTGCCACCTATCTGGCCAGACCCTGATTATAAGAAACTGAATTCACTCTATGTCAACTTCACATTGCTGCAGTGTGTCATTTCGGGGAGTAGAGTCAGTGTGCAGAGGAAAGACCCCAGGTCCGACACCTCCTGGGGGACATTTGTTCCATGACAGCACGAAGTCATTGATGTAGATAAGGAGGAAGCCGGCATCAGACTGAGCCAGAACAATGCTCAAAGGTAGGTAGGCAGTTGAAGAATCAAACCCACACAGGTCTGCTTCCAACTCACAAAAAGGAGGATGCAGTGCAGGTAGCCTAGCACTGGATCTAGGGGACTATGAATGGATGGTGGCAGTCAGTTACTGTGGAGCACATGGGCAGCAAAGATGGGGCTGAGAGGGGGTTGAGTGGGCAGAGCCTAATTTACTGTAGAGCACATGGGCAGCCAAGATGGCGCTGGGAGAGAGTAGAGTGGGCAGAGCCCAATTGACCTGCTGATCAGTGCCTAACCAGCCCATGAAAGCTCAGGTGAATGATAGGGTGTGACCTTGACAGTGATTGGTTCCTCTTCCTCCCTTACCATGCCACCCGCCCTTTTTGTCTTTAAAAGGGGCTGCTCTCTGTTAATAAACTAGTTTTTACCTGCTGGATTTGGCTCCCCGCTGTGTCTGATTGTCTCCCTGGCTGAGGGAGGCTGGGGAACGGGCGAGCGCCGCACTCACCTTTCCTTTCCTCGGACCCTGTCCATCTTTTGTGGGCCGGACGAAGACCCAACATCTGGTGCCCAACGTGGGGCACGAAAGGAAAAGATACCGGCCGAGGCTAAGTGGTCTCTCGGGGTAAGTGAAACCCTAAATATGGGTAATGCTATATCACAGAAGAAGGAGGAGGCAACATTAGGCCTAGAAGAAGTACAAGATGACTTGGAAATGAGAAGGAAAAGGAAAGGGTCAAATCCGATTGAGAACGCACTGAAACGTGCACAGTAGAAGTCAAAAGGAGGGTAAAAATTACCCGCTCTGACCCAGCTGATAATGACGGTCCTAGGCCCCCTCCCTATTCCCCCAATTGGAGAGGAGGTACGGCGCCCTACGAGACCTGCGAGAGGAACTTGGAAGACCCAGACCCCTACCAACCTTCATTGGAGGGGCCGAGGGCTGGGAAAGTAACCTACTCGGAGACCTCCTCTGGAAAGGAAGGGCCACTCAAGAGCCCAGACTCTCGGCCACAGGATTCACTTCCCCAAGCATATCTGGTCAACCTGGCACCAGGAGCTAACAGGCCCTTGGAATGGTATCCATGGGAAGCTAAGGATCATAAAGAGCTCCGCAAGGCGGTGGCGGAGGATGGCCCAAATTCTCCCTGGGCCCAGACCCTATTACAAGACATTGCCTATCACCCGTGTGCCCCTAAGGACTGGATGGATGTGGCCAAATCCGTTCTTACTAGTTCTCACTTTATTAAATGCTGTGCTTTCTTTCAGGAAGAATGCAGAGTGTGAGCAGAGAGTAACCGGCAGGCTCAACCCGCGATACCCATTACTTATGCCATGCTAGCACAGATGGGGGAAGGGTACACCACCAGCGTCCAACAGGCCGCAATACCTGGCTTGTACCATGACCAGGTGAGGCAGGCAGGACTTGCCGCGTAGTACAAACTAGATGATGGACCTACTGAGTTCCCCATAGCAGGAGTGAGACAAAAACCGGGTGAATCTCTACCTGATTTCATAGACCGAGTCCAACAGAGTGTTCACTGCAAGCTACCAGCAGGGAACCTCTGAGATCAGTTTGTAAAGCTGCTGGTCTGGGAAGGGATGAATGCAGACCACCGCATGGCCTGCGCAGGATTGAGAGAGAGTTCCCTGAGCAGATGGGTGGTGGCCTCACAGGATGTGGGAACGCAACAGCACCAGTCCCAATCACTAGCTTTAGCTTTACAGGCTCAGACGTCTGCAATGACTGAGGCTATTTCTCAGGTGCTGGCAGCCCAGGGCCAAGGAACCCCAAGATTATCAAGGAGAGGGACTTGTTTTAAATGCGGGCAGGAGGGGCACTTTAAGAGGGACTGTTTACAACAATCCCCTGCCAACCAGCCTGAGGGCAAACTGCCCCCTACACCCTGCCCCAGGGACATGGAGGGATACAAGTTTAATTTAGATGGGAAGTCTTTAAACTTAGAGAGGGGTATTCTCTAGCCCCATTAATTCAAGGAGGAACTCCCTCTGCTGTGAAGCCCAGGCAGCCTCATGGCAGGGCAGCCCAGTTCCATTGGACCATCCTCCTGGTGGACCGACTCTGCCCTAAAAAGAGTATTCTCATAGGCTGAAAGAGGTTTCACTGCTTAATTGACAGTGGGGCAGACTGAACCATACTCAGGGAGGAGGAAGTGCCCTTGGATTGGAAGCTTGCACCTGGGCCTCCTATATTGGGGGTAGGGGCAATTCCCAGACCAAAGAGACTGTTTCCGTTATGACATGGAGTAGCCCAGATAGAGAACAGGGAAAGATACGCCATTTAGTGGCAAAGAACCTCACTGCCAATATACTAGGGCAAGCTATGCTAAGACAAATGGATGCCGTGGTAACTACAGACCATCAAGCATCCTATGATGATATCCTGGATGGGGAAGACGCACAAAGGCATAAACAGGATCTAGAGGGAGTTAAGGAAAGGGATTTTTTTAACTTTCATAATTACAGAGAAGAACATAGGGGACCCTCCCGGGTGCATCCCCAATCCTAAAGGCCACTGCCCCCCGAGTACCTCCCATTAGGTGGAAGCCGGGAAGCCCAATCTGGGTGGAGCAGTGGCCATTGACCAAACCTAAACTTGAAGCCCTCCACCTACTGGTGGAGGAACAGATAAAGCCTTGGGCATATCAGCCCTTCTATAAGTCCTTGGAACATACCCGTATTTGTTATTCAAAAAGCCTCCGGGGATTAGCATATGCTCCAAGACCTACATAAGGTAAATGAAAGGATGGAGCTAGTAGGAACGCCCCTAAGAGGCATGCCCTGGACTCCTGCTATACCTTCAGAATATACTTTGGTTGTGATTGATATTAAAGGTTGTTTTTCTTTTTCTATTGCTCTGCATCCAGATGACTGCAAGAAGTTTGCTTTCTTTATACCTTCTCTTAATTTTTCCCAGCCTGTTCAGAGGTTTGAATGGACGGTGCTGCAACAGGGTATGGCCAATAGCCCGGCCTTCTGCCAACCATACTTGGCCACACTTTTAGAGCCTGTGCTGGGTTCAGATACCTCCCTTGTCTATGCATACATGGATGATATGATTCTGGGGCACCGAGACCCAAGCTGCCTGGAGGGCCTTCTGACCCAGCTTCCCCCCATATTAAAAAAGGGGGGTTTTACCATAGCCCTTAATAAAATTCTAAAGGTAGCTCCTTTTAAGGTGCTCAGGATCCACCTTACCTTGACTCAGGCCAGCCACCTTAAGCCTTTGCTGGATATTCCAGCCTCTCTAACCTTAACCCAACTTCAGAGTCTTTTAGGGGAAATCAATTGGCTGTTGTCATGGGTTTCTGTCCCTACAATTACAATATAAGGAAATGCTGGCCTTTAATTTGTATTCTGATAGCCTATAAAACAAAAAAGGGGGAGTTAGCCCCCATATACAGTTACAGATAGCTTTGTTTTTAAATTTTTCAAAAGGGGCAACTAAATCCAGATTTCAGAAGCACTGGGGACAACTAAACCCTAAGCCCCAAGTGCAATTCAGGTGGAGACACAACAATGGAGAGGACCTGACCCCCTAGTTACTATGAGCAGGGGATTTGGATGCGTTTTTCCCGTAGGGGAGTACACTCCCATTTGGATCCCTGCCAGGAACCTCAAGTTTTTACCCATTTCCTCTATACAGGAGGATGCCAAAGGATAAGCTAACCAACAAGGAAAGAAAAATGGCCATGGCCTAGGCTTGTGTTTTAAAGACAAAAGCCAGAAAGACAATTATTAACCATACCCAAGGGCAACCAGCCCTTGAGAAACTCTTGTGTTCTCTAACAATTGCAGATGGCGATACTCCAGCTGTTGGCTGTCCTGACTCTCCCAACCCTGATTCACAGATTCTGCATCAACCTCAACGGGTGACCTGGGCAGTGATCAACGCTGGCAATGCAAAAATCGTCGGGAGCACCACAAGAGAATCTGTCCCTTCGACCTGGTGGCCTGACCTTCATTTTGTTCCCCACCCTATGGACTGTTTAATATTTTTGTAGGAGTTAATTATTTCAATGTTACCTGCTTTAATTGTTCTTTTACTAATTGCTTGTATAGCAGCATTATCCATAATTATTGTTAAACAACCACCTTTTGTTATGCTTGCAGTTTAGATCTTGTCTAACCCCACAGGCAAATAGCTGGATTAGAACAATCCCCACCTCCGGACTCTGAAGTGGCAAAGACTGCTATCCCATCCTTCACTAAGGTTAAAGGACTAGTAGTGACATTTCCTGGCCTGGTAATGCTTTTGCTGATGGTTTTTTCTATGCTTTCCTTGCATTATACGTGCACTGCAAAACCCTTTTGAGCTTAGCCAGCCAGTTATCAAGCTCCAAATGAATGAATTCCCCTCCCCAGAGGAATCGCAGCCAGAGATGGGTAAGAGGGGGTGTCAGTGTGACCAACCTAAGACAGGGCCTTCAGCTTCTCTCTGAAGAAGTTCCCGATTACAGGGAAGGCAGACAAGGCGATCCACCCAACCTAAGACAGGTGGGTTCGTTTCTTTAAACAAAGACTGGCGGGGGGGGAGAGATGATGTTGGGAGCCATTGGGAGCTGACAGTAAAGCTCAAAGTTCATCTTGACCCCTGTGCTAGCTTAAAGGAATGTACAAGGAATTGGCTTATTTAAAAGACACCAGGTGCCCAGGAATTAATTGAACAGCTTCAGACATTTCTTTTTTTTTTTTTTTGTCGGTCGTGGGGCTTGAACTCTGGGCCTGGGCGCTGTCCCTCAGCTCTTCAGCTCAAGGCGAGCGCTTTACCACTTGAGCTACAGCACCACTTCCGGTTTTCTGGTGGTTTTTTGGAGATAGCAGTCTCATGGTCTTTCCTGCCCGGGCTGGCTTTGAACCGCGATCCTCAGATCTCAGCCTCCTGAGTAGCTAGGATTACAGGCGTGAGCCACCAGTGCCCGGCCATGAACTGCTTCAGACATTTCTAACTGTGGTGGGACTGATGTTTATTATTGTGCTAGGTGGGTCTGCCATTAAAACAAAACAAAGAAAAAGGGGGGAATCTGTGGAGCACATGGGCAGCAAAGATGGCGCTGAGAGGGGGTTGAGTGGGCAGAGCCTAATTTACTGTAGAGCACATGGGCAGCCAAGATGGCGCTGGGAGAGAGTAGAGTGGGCAGAGCCCAATTGACCTGCCAATCAGTGCCTAACCAGCCCATGAAGGCTCAGGTGAATGATAGGGTGTGACCTTGACAGTGATTGGTTCCTCACATACCATGCCACCTGCCCTTTTTGTCTTTAAAAGGGGCTGCTCTCTGTTAATAAATGAGTGTTTTACCTGCTGGATTTGGCTCCCCGCTGTATCTGATTGTCTCCTGGGCTGAGGGAGGCTGGGGAACAGGCGAGCACAGCACTTACCTTTCATTTCCTCAGACCCCGTCCGTCTTTTGTGCAGATGAAGATCCAACAAGGTGCCAGTGGCTGTCACTTGTCATCTGGCCTATTTGGGAGGCTGAGTTCTGATGGTCGTGACTCAGAGCCAGCCCAGGCAGGAAGGTCTGCGAGATTCTTATCTCCCATAAACGACCTCCGTCACCCCACCCTGAAAAAAGCCAGTTTTGGTGCTGTGGATCAAGTTATAGAGCCTCAGCCTTGAGTAAAAGAAGCTCAGGGATGAAACCGAGTCCCTGAATCCAACACCTGGGACTCACAAAAAAAAAAAAAAAAAAAAGAACAGTGGACACTTGTTATCTTACTACCAAAAAGGATGGATACATTCTTTTCTCTGGTCCTTGTAGCCAAAGGTAAGGGGCTTCCCTTGATGTTCCTCTAAAGCTCTCTTTCTCTCTATTATCTCTCCTGGCTTCAGTTGCAGGATAGAATTCAGATCATCCCACTTGATGTGACCTTAAGTACCCTCCCCTACCCGCCTTTCATGGGGTGGGGATCCTGGATGTACTCACCTCTGGGTGAAAGAAGCACCAGAGAGATGGGGGTAGGTATCCCTGAAACTCATACACACACACACACACACACACACACACACACACACACACACCACACACACACACACACTCACCTAGGCCAACTCTTACTAGCCTTTTCCAAAGATACTTTATCTCCTTGGGTTAACTGACCTAGGAGAGGAACATGCTCCTCTATAAATGACTATTTTAACTAGGGCTTGCTAGTTGACACAAGATAAACAGAAGCTCAAAGGAAAGGTTCTGGAGCCTGTCTGGCTCAGGCTCACACTTGACATCCTGGCTCCTCAGTAGGCAGAGATCTGAGGATCAAAGATCGAAGCCAGCCATAAGCTGGCAAGGTGATAAGACATTTCTATGCATGGAACCACCAAAAATCCAGATGTGTAGCTGTGGTTCAAGTGGTAGAGTAGCAGCCTTGAGCATGAAAACTCAGAGAGACAGCTCCCAGATCTTCAGTTCCAACCCACATAAGAAATGGCCCCATTTGTTGCTCCTAGGCTGCCTGGGCCTCAAGTGCCCTCTCACAGAATGTGATACCAC
Organism: Dipodomys merriami; assembly: GCF_024711535.1. Classification (NCBI taxonomy): domain Eukaryota; kingdom Metazoa; phylum Chordata; class Mammalia; order Rodentia; family Heteromyidae; genus Dipodomys; species Dipodomys merriami. The sequence continues at coordinate 323,596 of NW_027206382.1, forward strand.
ACTGGTCCCTAGGTAGTGTATCAGAGCCTTCAGAAATTGGGTGGTGAAAGCCAGGCCTTCGCCTTTGTGCGCTCTCAACCACAACAGCTTGAGGCAGAGCATGACAAGGCCAAAAGCCTGCAGAGTGGAGAAGATCCCCCTCTGCCAAGGTGATTAGAGTGGGCTTCTTAGAGGCAGCACTTGACAGGAGATCTTGCTTAAGAAGGAGGATGGGACAGGAAGCACAGAGAGAAAAGATGCCATAGATAAAGGACAACATAGCAAGAGCGTGTTCTTTTCCAGCCAAGGCTGCTGGTTAGATACTCGGTAAAGATGTGCAAGACTGTCCCGAGTCAGGCCTAAGGGGTCACAGAAGAACAGCTATCCAATATTGGGATTTTGTCTTAGCAGTAGTGGGATCACCTAGCACACAGGAAACCCTGGGTTCGATTCCTAGGTCCCACATACACAGAAAAAGCCAGAAGTGGTACTGTGGCTCAGGTAGAAGAGTGCTCACATCAAGCAAAAGAAGCTCAGGGACAGCACCTGGACCCTGAGTTTAAGCCCCAGCTCTGTCAAGGTAAAACTTCACTCCAAGGGACCTGGGTGACAGGTGGATGGTGTGCCCTGTAGCACTTAGTAGATCCATTCATGCTTTGTGTCTCCTTCTTTGACAGAGGGGATCTGGACACTCTTTCTTCCCTGGGCACCCCTGGACTCGGTTATCAGCAACCTTCCAACGTCTTCCACTGGGACATGGAGCAGCTGCCCCCAGAAATTCTCAGGTACCGGTTGGGTGTGACGGGGGGCGGGGGGGATACAGGGCAGGCCTAAGAAGTCCTAGTAGGTCTGATCTGCGCCAGACATCCAGGCCATCCAGAGGAAGTGGATGGGAGCTTAGAAAGGATTAGTGATGTGAAGGGGCCCCTTTTATGCCCATGGCCCTTCCCAGATTCTGAGCCTCCCTTTGTTGTCCCTAAGGGAGGTAGAGGAGGTTCTAGGTGGTAGTGTCTAGAGGAAGACTAGATGGAAATTGTAAAGAATGAGACATCATAGGCCATGGGCTGATGGCTCACTCCTTTCATCCTGGCTACTCGGGAGGCTGAGATCCAGAGGGTCTTGTTTCCCAGCACAAGGAGGAAATTCCGATGAGATTCTCATCTCCAATCTCCAACTTGAAGTGGTGCCATGACTCAAGTGGTAGAGCACTGGCTTTGAGCAAATTCATCAAGGACAGTACCCAAGCCCTGAGTTCAAGCCCCTCATCCAGAAAAACAAGAAAGAAAGACACCCTTTGCTTGCCAGAAATGGTGAAGGAGTGGGGTTGCTGTTGTTGGGACACCAGGTTCTGGCCCCAGTGTACAGCCATTTCTAAGAACTCCCCACATTTGCCCAAGTGTAAAGTTACAGCAGCCTGGGTGTTCTCTTACCAAGAACTCCAGAGGTTGTGGCCTATCTTATGCAGGGAGTGGGAGAATGGGAGTAGGGTCGCATGTGCTTTATGGCCTGACAATTTGGATTTCCCCTGGTTGTAAGAAGGTGGCTGAAACTGGGCACTGCCAGTGTCCCACAACTGTCATCCTAGCTACTCAGGAGGCTGAGATCTGAGGATCACAGTTCAAAGCCAGCTTGAGCAGGAAAGTCTGTGAGAAATTAACTCAAGGGAAGCACCAGAAAACTGGAATTGGTGCTGTGGCTCTAGTGGTAGAGTGCATACCTTCAACTGAAGAGCTGAGGGATAGCACGCAGGCACACAGTTCAAACCCCATGACTGACAACCAAAATGCTGTGGCTGAGTTTTCTTCATAGTGGGGTATACAGTAGGAAATGCCATGCTGCTTTATGAGCCATTCCAGATGTGTGAGAGGCTCTGAGTTTTGTCAACATTTGGTCTGAGATTGGTAGTGCCATCTTCTTGGAGTTTGGGATGTTCAGTTGCTCAGGGACTGCTGAGTCCTTGGGCTACCCGTGTGTGTGTGTGTGTGTGTGTGTGTGTGTGTGTGTGTGTGTGTGTGTGTGTGTGTGTGTGTGTGTGTGTGTGTGTTTCTATGTGTGTGTATTTTTCCCTGATCATTCTCTACCCACTTCCTGGGTGCTTGTCTGCCTCTTCCTGACCTTGGATGGAGCCCTTCCTCAATAGCAACCTTGTCTTTAGTCCCCTATCATGGTCTACAATGAGTCCCAAATTGCCAGAGACCTGCCTATTCCAACTTTTCCTTGGGACACAAGTCTGGCTGTCCATATCTTTGTCCTCATCCAGGGGATTCTGGATCCTCAGGGCCGGCTGGCATATGTTCTCTCCTGCCTCTGGGGGCCAGGGTGACTCATGCTGTGTCCTGTCTTTTTCTCAGCTGGGACCCTGGCTGCATTTCCCACTCCCAGCAGGCTGGCAGTGGTGTGGGGGAAGGGTGGTTGCCAGTGGCTCTGGCCAACTCGACCTTGATATCTGACTGAAGGCTCCCCAAACAAGGGTAATCTGGGGCTACATGAGAGGTGAGGCCAAGGTGGCTTGGATGTATTGTTCGATGTCTAGGAAATGTCAACATACCTTATTGTAGGCAAATCTATCTTCTGGCAACAGCTGGGCCTCTTAGGTCCTTCTAGACAATTCTGGATTCCCAGAATACAGAGGCATAAACTTTAAATTCCAGGCCCAGGGAACTGGGGGATGAGAGACTGGTATAACCAGTACCTCAATGTTCTGGGGCATTAGTTTTGCCCTGGATGAGCTAGCTGAGCTACAATTGGGGGGCAGTCCTGAGTCATAGTCACAGTAAACTCTCAAGCCAGATCAAGTGGTTTCTCCCTAAGTCCTTCTTGGGCTGAGGGGTTTGGGCCATGGCAGTAAGTTCCATGGAACATGCCACTCTATCTCAACATGGGTCTACAGGATCAAGTGAAGGACATTAGGGTTGCTTTTGGTAGTCGGCCCATGATTCCAGACTTTCATCTGGCCCCCTTCCCCAAGCACTGATGAGGAAAGCAGGGCACTGAGCCATCGGACTCCTGGACTAGTGACTGCTACAAGGAGCAGCCAGTTGGCTGTGGACTCCTGAGCCTACAAAACTTTCATGAGCCCAACTCAACACCTGCCCAAGGTCTGACTGACAAATTTGCACTCTTGTGATATTCATGTGATGGGCATTATCTGGTGTGACATCTTACAGCTCCTGCCCCTCTTGGCCCAGAACTGTGGTCTGAGATAGTGATTTACTGCTCTGATCCACATTGCACCCATGACAGATGCCATTCTGATGATCTTCATGCCCCACGGCTGGATACTTCTCTGCTACTGTGTCCTGCTCTGTAGGCAATGGCCTCCAAACAGGCTGCTATCAAGACTTGTAGGACACCTAGACATTAGGAGACCCTCAGGGACCCACTGGAAAGAACTCTGCCTAGAGCTACAGAGCAAGATCTAAGCAAGCCAGGTGTTAGTCATGGGGCTTGAACTTTGGGCCTGGGTGCTGTCCCCCAGCTCTTCACCTTACCACTTGAGCCACAGAGCAACTTCCGGTTTTCTGTAGGTTCCTTGGAGATCTGAGTCTCCTAGACTTTCCTGCCTGGGCTGGCTTTGAAACGTGATCTTCACATCTCAGCCTCCTGAGGAGCTAGGAGGACAGGCTGAGCCACCTGTGCCTGGTGATCTGGCCTTACACCACAGTGGACTAGGAGCTCCTGAAAGCTTTTCTTTAATTTTCCTGTGCCAGTATTGGGGTTTGAACTCAGGGTCTTGGCTCTGGTCTCTTTTTTCCTTCAAGGTTACCACTATACCATTTGTTCCACAGCTCCATTTCTGGATTTTGGTAGTTAATCGGCAAGAAGAGTCTCATTAACTTTCCCCTCCACAGCTGGCATGACCGTTGATTTCTATCTCAGTCTCCTGAGTAGCTAGGATTTATAGGGGTTGAGCCATTGGTGGCATTGGGCTAGAAGCTTTTCTAAAGCAAGAGTTCTTCCCTGCGTTTGCCCTGACTCCTCCCTGCAAAGGAGGCCTGAGGGTCAGGAGCTAGGAAAACAGGTTCCAAACCACAGGAAATGGCTTTGGGTCCCTGGTGAAAAGCTAAGCTAAGCTTCCCCCTGGGCACCATTCTACCCACCATTCCCACCCTCTGCCTTATGACTCAAGTCAACGTTGACCCAGCCTTGAATTTCCTGCCAGACTTTTCTGAAGCCATAAAACCTTCATACCACTCATACCACCTGATCTACAGCACATTTCAGGACCTTTGCCCATGCTATACCTTCTGCCTAAGGCTCTCTGTCTTGTACCCACATGTTAGAACTACTGTGGAATTTTGGCACTGACTATATGACTTCCTGGAGCAAATCTTTCCTTCCCTTCTCCATCTTTTTTTTTTTTTTTTAATATTGAGTTGCTAGAGAGGGAACTTGTGCAGGCTGACTGGCAAATGCTCTATATTGGTGTGTGTGTGTTTGTGTGTGTGTGTGTGTGTGTGTGTGTGTGTGTGTGTGTGTGTGTGTGTGTGTGTGTGTGTGTGTGTGCGCACCAGTCCTGGGGTTTGAATTCAGGGCCTGGATGCTATCCTATCCCTGAGGTTTTGTGCTCCATGCTAGCACTCTTCTACTTGAACCACAGCTCTACTTCTGGCTTTTGGGGTGTTTAATTGGAGAAAAGTGTCTCATATTGACTTTCCTGCTTGCAGTTGGAATCTTCAGATCTCATCCTCCTGAGTAGATTACAGAGGTGAGCCTCCAGCACCTGCTCTCTATCCTACCTCTTACTATAACCTCGGCCCTCCTCTGAGTTCCAGAATAAAATATCTCACCAGGCTCAATTTTTTTTGCCAGACTTGGGCTTGAACTCAAAGCTCATACTTAGGAGGGACTCTAAATATGTGAAGACTGGGACAAATGCTTCCATTCAATTATGTATCATGTTTCAACACTTAATAAAATGTTAATTAAAATGGGTCAATGCCCTAAATTATTCTGTATAATTTTATGATAGATGTGCAAAATATGATATTATGTGTATAATAATACTAAATACCATAATGAATAATTGAATCAAAGAAAAATACAATACAAAAACTATAATAAAATTCAGAATATGAAATTAACATGCATATATATGTATATATCATGTATTACACATGTATAGAAATATTTCTTCCATTACAAGGCCTTCATTCAGGCCCTGGGAACACTATCCTGAATTTCTTTTCCTCAAGGACAATGAGCTTCGCATTCAACCCTGTTGCAAAAGAGTTACCTGGACGGTGAGCTCAAAAAGTAGCAATGGCAGAAATACTGGCCCCAGTTCCAAGAGAGTAACTTAATTTTTTGATGGATGCAATTATGTTTATTCAGTTCCATACTGGACATTAAAAAAAGCAGTGTAGAGTTTTGTACAGCTATTCAAACGTCCTTCCCTTACCTCCAAAGTGCTTCTCTGAGAACTACATTGTTTCTCTTTTTTTGTATATTTTTATTGTAAAAATATTCTACAGAGGGGTTACAGTTCCAGGAGCAAGGTAATGAGTACATTTCTTATTGAGCATTGTTTACTACTCCTGTGTTTTTCCCCTACCATCCCTTCCTTCCCATCTCCACAACTACCTCCCCCTGCCGAGGTCAGTGACTTAGTTTTTCATTTTTGGTTGGCACAAGGCTGAACTCAAGTAATGGCAACTCTTCGCTCACATTCCTACAGATTTACCAAGACCCTGAGTTCAAATCCCAGGCTAGAAAAGAAAACTGGCAGAAATTCCAAACCAGAGAGCTTTACTTTTCTAATTTAGTTAAATAATATATATATCTATATATATCTCTATATATAGATATATATATTATATATATATCTATATATATATATATATATAGTTTTTTTTTTACCAAGCATGGGATTTGAACACAGGTCGTGGAAATTCTACTTCATGTTGGATCTCCCTTTGCTGGTGTGCAGTCTCTGGTCCCATAGCCCATCCTCGGATCCTGGGCCCAGAGGGCTTTCAGGAAGAAAAAAATCATTGGAAAGCACAAAAAGTGGTGACCTGCAGAGAGCTGGGGTTTTACGATTTTTTTCTTTGGACAGTGACCATCCTGTGTCTGAATGACAAAGCTGCAATATGGACTTAAGCTGCCATTGCTGGTGGCTGGTGGGCTATCAGTGAAGCCATAGTCCAACCTGTTAACATAGGCCCTGGGTTCAAATTGCATTCCTGATATCAATCGCAGAAAAATACAAGGGACTCATTCCTATGCATAGGAATACTGATTGAAAGAATATTTTATACATCGGTCTAGGCTAAAATTGGATGCAATAATCCTAGAATGCTGAATGAGCATAATTAATAGTTTATTAAGCATGAAAAGAATAATATTTCTTCAATTGGGGTATAATAATACCTAAGAGTTGGTAGGAACATAGTAGGTGTCATTCTATCATAGACGATTATGGAACTCTTTACCTATATATATACATACATATATATATATATATATATATATATATATATATATATATATATATATATTTGTATACCTCTGTCTGCCTATCCATGTATCACTGTTTTGGCCAAACTGGGGTTGATCTCAGAGTCTGGGGAACACCTGACATCTTCATTGGCTACAGGCTGCCATGCTCAAACTCACACAATCATGAATTAGGCCTGCTAGGTACTAAGTTCAGATCCTAGCACTGCCAGGCATGATGGAGAAGACATCTTACATCTGGATGTTATGTGATAGGATGTAAACAATGTAATAAATGGTATAGGTGTCATCAGAGTCAATAAAATAAATTCTAAATAAATGAATGAAACAAGAAATAAAATAAATAACCACACCAAACACAATATAGACTGAACATCTGTAGGGAAGTATAAATCCTATCTTTAAAATATATACAAGGAGGGCTTGGAAGGTGGCTCAATGGTAAAGCGCTTGCCTTGCATTCATGAGGCCCTGGGCTCCATTCCTCAGCACCACATAAGCAGAAAAAAAGCCGGCAGTGGCGCCGTGGCTCAAGTGGTACAGCGCTACCTTTCAGGTGAAGAGCTGAGGGACAGCGCCCAGGCCCAGAGTTCAGGCCCACGAGTGGACCAATACATATATATATATATATATATATATATATATATGGAGTAACATTTCCAGGCATGAGGCTTGAATTTAGCCCTTCTATGCAGAAGAAATGGCAGCAGATCCTGAGATACTCATTTCTGGACCTAGGATGACTCATGGAATGTGATTGATCTCATCCTTGAATGAGTAGTTTGTGCATGATGCAAGTAGGAAATGATAGGCACGACTCATGGGGTATTGACTATTTGTAAAGAACAGTTGATGAAGCATGACAATTATCATCACAGTATGAAATGGAGGTATCAGGAAAGATCCAAGAATCGGTAGTCACACAGATTGGATTCTACCACAGGTAACCATCTCTCCTACTCTATATTAATGTGTACTCATTTACATATTACCTTCACCTTATGAATGGATGACTGTTGGGCTTCCCGCTGTCCCCTCGGGGGTGGAGGCTCAATCACAGGTCCTTGGAACGGCCTAGCTCCTTCGTGGCTCAAAGGCTGGTGTGCTCATATGACCCCATTCACCACTTGGTCCTGCTAGGTCCGGAGTTCAGATTCCCCGCCCTGCCAAAAAATTCATCTTGATGTCAGAAGTCAATCATTGCAATTGTTTTCTTTCCTGTGCAAGTCCTGGATCTCAGCTAGGTCGGAGAATGCATGGGCCACCCTGTGGCCATGGGAATAAGTTGTTATCCATGTCAGCCCAGTTATTCCTGTCATCATATACTCAAGAAAATACACAATACACCCATGAATAGCATACATAATAAAGAGAATAACTACACTCAATGCACGATGCAGTCCACACATGGATATGAATGTACATCCCATGTTTCAATGATCATTGAGGACTATTTTGGCCTCCCTCGGGCTCGATCTCAGTTCCTGGAAATGGCCCAGCTCCTTAGTGGCTCACAGTCTGGTGTGATCACGTGGACCTATTGGGCAGTTTGGCCTCCTAGGCCCAAAGTTTGAATCCCAGCACTGCCAAAAATTCACCTGATGTGAGAAGCCAGTCATTGCACCTGTTTTCCTGTACTGTGCAAGTTCTGGGGCTTAGCTAGGAAGGAGAATGTATATGCAACTCTATACTCATGGGAATAGGTTGTCATCCAGTTCACCACAGTTATTTTTGTCATCCTATACTCAAGGAAATACACAATACATCAATGAATAAGACACAAAACAAAGAGAATGACTACACCAAATGCAAGATGCCGCCCACCCATGTTTGGAAATATAGATCCTCTATTTAGTTATGAATTTATGACTATATTGGCCCCCACCAGGGCTCCATCTCAGGTCCCAGGAATGGCCTAGTTCCTTAGTGGCTCAAAGCCTGGTGTGCTCACCATGACACATTCACCAATTGGGCCTGCTAGGTTTGAGTTCAAATTCCTGCACTACCAAAAGATTCATTCTGATGTGAGAAGCCTATGGTGGCACAGGTTTTCCTGTCCTGTGAATGTCCTGGGTCTCATTGAGGATGGGGAATGCTATATAGGCTACTCTTAGCCATGGGAATAGGTTGTCATCCATGTCAGCATAGTTATATCTGTCACCCCATACGAAATAAAATACACAATACATCCTTGAAAAAGACACAAAATAAAAACAATAACTACACTGAATGCAAGATGCATACCATACCTGCAGTTAAAGAGAAATCCTATGTTTTAAAAAGGTGGGCTTGCTATTTTGTCCAGTGCTGAGGCTTCAAATCAGGCCCTGCACCAGACCTGACATTCTTCTCTTCAAAGATGGTGAGCTTCCCCTTCTTCCACAGTTCAACAGAGTTACCCAGACCTGAGCTAAAATCCCAGCACTGACTAAAGCTTCATCCTGATGTCAGAAGCCAGTCTTTGTTCCTTTTATCCTCTCCTTTGAAAGTCCTGTGCCTCAAATACGATGGAGAATACGATAGACAACCCTGTAACTATCAGAACAGGTTGTCATTCATGTCAGCACAGTTATACCTGTCACCATATTTATTAAAATACACAATACCTCCATGAATTAGAGAGAAAATAAGGAGAATAATTGCATTGAACACAAGATGCTGTCCAAACATGTACGTCAATATAGATCCTATGTTTAAATTATGAATTTATGACTATAATGGACCACCCTGGGGATCAATGTCAGATTCTGGGAATGGCCACACTCCTTAGTTGCTCACAGGTTCGTATGATCACCTTGACTGATTGGCCAATTTGTTTTGCTCTGCCCTGAATTCAGATCCCAGCACTACCAACAAGTGGATTGTGGAGTAAGAAGGAGAGTGTGAAACTTGTTTTCCTTTTCTCTGAGAATTCTGTGGGTCAAGCCTAATGGAGACCATTTCTCCAAATCTAAATGATCTGTGATAGTTTTTCACCAATGTATTAAACAGAATGTATTTCATCATAGTAAAATCAATGGTAAATAAATGAATAAAACAATAGATACAAGGAACAAACACAGCAAACATGTATGGACTGAACATCTATAAGTAAGTACAAATCCTATCTTTATAATACATATAAATAGTATGTTTTCCAGGTCTGGGTCTTGAATTCAGGACTAGTGAATATGCCTGACTTTTTTATCTTCATGTAAGGTGATCTTCCCCTTTATCCACATTGCTTCAGATTTACCCAGATCCTGAATACAAATCCAAAGCCTGTAAGTATAAACTTTGTGAATTGCAAGCCAGTGAGTTAATTTTTTTCTCAGCATGTGGCCTGAACTCAGGTCTTAGCAAGTCAGCCTTAGCTTCGATAATCCTAGGATCGGGTGCAGCCACTGGACACCCAGGTGCTGCTGGGGTTCTAGACCCCCAGGTGTTGTGGGGAAAACAATGCACAGGAAAATGTGGCCTTTTATGTTTTCTTCCTTTGCACAGTGACCCTTCTGGGTCTGAATGACACTGTTGCAAAGGTTACTTCATGTTGCATTGCTGAAGGCTTGCAGACTATCAGGGAAGCCATAAGCCCACGTGGCAACATAGGCCCTCACTTCGAATCCCCGTCCTGACACCAACCAATGGCAGGAGGTATTAAGAAACTGGTTTCCATCCAAAGGAATAACACTAGAATTTTGTCAATTTAACAGTTGAATGAGTTGATCGTGAATCATGATCCTATAAAATTAAATAGCATAATTTCAGAAGGCTGGTGGATTTTATTTAATATTTATGAAGCATTAAAAATATTATTACTTACAGGAATGCAATATTTTCAGGACACTGAGTGCTTTCATTAATATTTTAAGGATGAAAGCAATAACATTAATAACATGGACGCATAATAAATACCCAGGAATTGGTAGGAATATAGTCTATGTAACCGAATAATTTATAGACATCTCTGGCACTCTATAAAGATATATATTTATTAGCATACTGCCATTTGCATGCCAATCTCTTCTTATTGGTTTAACCCCTGGGGCCTGTTCTCAGGTCCTGGGAACAACCTGTCAGCTCAATTTGCCCCAGGATGGCGTGTTTACACTCACCCATTAATGAATTTGGCCTTATAGTCCATGAGTTCAGATGCCAGCAATTCCAAACAATGAATCGTGGAGTAAGAAGATGATGGTGACACCTGGTTTCCTTTACTGTGAATCTTCTGCGTGTTAGGTATGAGGTGGAATACATATGGAGACCTATATCCTATGTAGTCAATGTTCTATTTGCTATAATAGTCAATATAATAAATGGTCAATACATGAATAAAATAAAAAACAAAATAACTACACTGAACACAATATGGAGTCAACATATGTATATAACTATAAAACATATATGTAAATTGTACATGAATAGGGTGTTTTCTATTGCTGGGGATCGATTTCAAGCCTAAGGAACAGACTTGAATTTCTTGACTTCAAGGAAGCAAGTTTCCCCTTCCCACACAGTGCAATAGAGTTACCCAGACTATAAGCTCCAATCCCAGTCCTGGTAGAAAAAATGTCACCTTTATAGTATGGGAGGCCCAATTCTTAGGTATTTCATTATGCCTCCATTTAATGAATGTGGTTGTTTAAATACTTAATAAAATATTAACTAAATCGATCAATGTCGTGTAATATAATTGTGTATAATTGTATCCTAGAATTATTCAAGAACTGTTCAATCATGTCTTACATCACATTACATTGGTAATCATATGGATAGGAACAAGTTTCTTAGGATCTCCTACCATTTAGAGGTGGCAGGACCAGGATTCGAATAGTGGGCTCCAGCTCCCACCATTTAACCTGAGGATAGGGAACTCACCAATCTGTCCAAGAACATAAATAAGACCAGTGATTAGGCAGGCACCAGTGGCTCTCAGCAGACCTCCTTGATACTTACAAGGCTGTGATAGTAGGATCATGGTCAAAGTCATCCTAAGCAGGAAAATTCTTGAGACCCCTGTCCAACTTCAGTGCCAACAAAGCCACCAGCTTTGTGGCTCTACTGTAGAGGACCAGCCTTGAGCAAAAGCAGCTGTGGACTGTGCCCAGACCCTGAGTTCAAGGTCTGGGACTGGCAACAAACAGAAATACACAACAATCTGTGTAGCCATCCAGCTAAAGCAGGTCACCCTCTTGTCCCCAACTGAATTGGACAGAATTCCCTGGGAAAAGGGCTGGGAGAACCTCTGTGTTCTTGACTCCGCCCATGCTGCATGCTTCACAGGATTATGGCCACACCCCCATTCTTTCATGCTTCTTTCTGACCAATGGGATACAAGAATGGTGGCCACGCCCACATTCCATGTTGCCAGGTAGCACTGGGATTCCCTCTGTTAGTTTACACCATTACCAGCAGTTGAGGAAAGTAGCAGTGTCTGAGTGGTGAGGAAGAGACTCGAGGTGACTTTGGAGTATAGTAGAAAATTGATGCTCCCACCCCCACCTGGCCCTTTCCCTCCCTTCACACGGTGCCAGGTTTCAAACCTCAGGAAAGGCTGTGCTGCCAGCAGGCCTAAATCCCCGACCTGGTCCCTGCCCCTAGTCTTCTGCTCTGGGCCCATGTGTCCGCGATGCTGCCTCCATTGCTGCTGCCCCAATTGGAGCAGCTGCCAACAGCTTCTCCCAGCAGCACAGGTGAGTTTCTGTCCCAACAACAACATACCCTGGGTCAAACACCCCTCTGGGGGCACCATGTCCCCCCTGCTTGTTTCCTCTCCATGGCGCTGATGAGCCACCTTACTGTCTTGAGGATTTCTGAGATAGAAATTACAAATATGCTCAGGCTGGGCTGCATCACGGTCCTCCTGTGAAAGGTGTGCTCCACCAGGCCTGGTCCTCTGTAATTGGGATGGTAGACATGTGGTGTCATGCTCAGTCATCGGTTAACATGGATTATCCTAAACTCAGTCCATAGCAGCGGATTCTTGACCACACGTGAAGCTCTTTGTAGGGCCTCAACCATTGGACCTCAGTCTCCTCACAGGACAGTTGTGAGGAAACAAGGGATTTATACAGAGAGATCTCTGGAGAATGGCTAGGCAGAGAGGGAGCGACCTTCAGATAAGGTTTTGGCAATTCTGTGAGCATATGACAGGAAGATACCAGAAAGGGCTCAGGTGGGGCTTGTTATTAATAGTGCAACAGATATGGGATTATGAACTGAAATATGTCTCTTTTATTACTCTATCCCCATGAGGAAGGGGATCCTTCACTTTGTTCAGTTTTGCAGCTGGGGAAACCGAGGCACAGAGAAGCCAGGTGATCTACTTATGACCTCAAGTTCACAGGAAGCTCGGCCTGACTTCTCTACTATGCTCCCTAGGACAATGGGTGCTATTCAGTCCACTTCTTGTGGTGGGAAGTCCACTTCTTTTCAGTCGTTTGAAATCTAGGATTGGGCACTGTTCCTGACCTCCTCTGCTCAACACTAACGCTCTACCACTTGAGATCACAGTGCCACTTCCAGTTTTCTGGTGGTTCTTTGGAGATAAGATTCTCACTGACGTTCCTGCCTGGGCTGTCTATGAACCATGATCCTCATATCTCAGCCTCCTGTGTAGTTCGGATTAGAGTTTTATGCCACTGGCACCCGATTTAAGTGTAATTCTGATTTCTCTCTCTTTCTCTCAGGAACTGGTTCAATGGGTGCTGTAGGAGGTGGCACAACGTCCCCAGGTGGCTGGAACCGAAGATGGCCCACTCATTCTGGAGGTGGGCTGTGTGTCAGGAGCTGTCTCATTCAGCGTGTTGATAGATCTCCATGAGGTAAACCCTCTGTGCCATTGAAAGACTGTGAAGGTTATTCATTGTCCATCTTGCCTTACTGGATTTATTTTATTTTATTCTTTTCTACATTATTTTCTAGCACCTGGACAATACTATGGTACATAGTTACTGAATGAAAATGTAATTTCAACTTAAGAAAGTCATTTAGGGCTCTGGGAATGTGGCTTCATGATACGGTGATTGCTTAGCATGCATGAAACCCTGAGTTCAATTCCTCAGTACCACATAAACAGAAAAACATTGGAAGTGGTGCTGTGCCTCAAGTGGTACAGTGATAGCCTTGAGCAAAATAAACAAAAAAAAAATCCCAAACCAAAACCAAACCAAAAAACTTTTAATTAGTAAATGCAAAATAAAGAACCCATACTTGGAATATATAATTGCTCCTGCCTACTGACACCTGACAATAGTCCCTAATTCATGAACTTTACTTATATTAGGATATTGTGTTGAAAAAAAAATTTGTTCATTAGCTCACAACAATTAATGTCTTGAATGTGCTTAGATGTCAGGTGAAGATTAATTCTGGAAATTCAAAGATTCCAGGTTTTTGAATGGCACTGCTAATCACAATGAGAAGGGTAGTCTAAGTGAGATTTGGAAATATTTTTGGTCATTCATGGCACCAAAACACAGAGGCAAAGTAACAGTTGTGACAGAAGAGAAGGAATAATTCCAGAGTTAAGTAATAAATGGTAATAACTAAGGTATACCAGAACCTGTTTTAGAGAACCATTTTTGGTTATTGAAAAAATAGTTATCAACTAGTCTTATTCCTCATTACCTTTAACATTCTAAATCTCTTACATTACCTCTTAAAAATGTATCTCCTTCTGTGCTATTTTTTCTTACTTTATCTCCTTTGCTTTCTAAAAATCTCAGTCTTTCTATATTTCTCTATGAACATTTCCTGATACTAAATTCCTACACAGATGGCAGAGAATGATCATTTAAGGGTCCCATAACTGATGAGTTATTAATGAAACCACATGGACAAGGAGGGCATATTTATTGGTACCTCAAATTTTCTGAAAAGCTGCAATGCCATCATTTGATTCAAATTTCCATTATTTGTTTACATAGTGTCATTCAGTGCACATAAACGCAAATATGAGCTGGTCATTGGTGGTTCAGGCCTGTAATCCTAGCTATTCAGGAAACCAGAGAATTGTGGTTCAAAGACAGCCTGGTCAGGAATGTCCATGAGACACTTATCTTCAATTAACCACCTAAAACCCGGAAATGGTGCTGTAGCTTAAGCCGTACAGTGCTCAACTTGAGGTGAAGAGGTGAGGGAGTGCACCCAGGATCAGAGTTCAAGCCCCACAACCAACAAAAAGTGCAAATATTACCTTAAGTTTCCCCAAAAGGAAGAACAAGATCAATAATCTTCTCACGCAGAAAAAAGTAATTTCAAAATGATTCAGTGCATCTACTTTTGCTGAATTATTTAAGTTATGGCTTCTTTGCTAGACATATTGTCTTCCTTTAAAAATTGTCAAATACTAGCTTTACAATAAACTTCGTCTAATATTTTTTGTTTCAAAAAAGAAGTCTATACAGTTGATGTCAATTAGCTTTCTTACTATCTTAATTCAAAGCCAAACCTGGCAGGAGAGTCTGTCAAACTCTTATCACAAATTGAACACCAAAAAACCAGAAGTGGGTTTTGGCTCAAGCAGTTGTGTACTAGCTTTGGGGGCAGGTGGGCAGGAAAGACAACTGTTCAGGGACAGGATCCAGCCTCTGGGTTCAAGACCCAGAACCACCACAAACTAACAAACAAGCAAACAAAAATCCCAGATATTTCTTTGGGACCCTCCTTAAAGGAGTACTGGCCAGAGAAGATGCTCCTTTTGCTGATCAAACTCACTGGATCCTGCTTTTTTGGAATCCTTGTTGCTCTGGAGAACTCAGGACCAGAACAAAGGAACTGATAACTGACTCCTGCATCAAGAGAATCATCTCAGGATTGAAATAGCCATCCATAAGACACTTTAAAACCTCCATGTCTTTGTTCCTTTGCTGGAGAACACATTTAAAACAACGTTTTTTTTTTTCCTTTTGTTCTATGCTGACCTTCAAATGGTACATTATTTCTTTTTGTAATACTCTGAACTAGAAGTTTACAGACAAATTTTATATGAGTAAAGAACACACTCAAAAAGCCAGGGGCAGAGTTTCCTTCAAGCCTTGGGATACTTTTGTACAGTAAAAAGGAAAGCACAAGATAACTTGAACTTTGTTATTCCTCTATGTTCCATTCCTCTCCTGCGGTCAGTTTCCAAATTCAGTAACAGTTACTTCCAGTAACAATCGATGGTGCTGCTTGAGGTATAATGAATGTATTCTGGCTTCACTGAAATAACACTAGAACACCTATGGACCTGAGAGGTAACACGTGTTTCAGAGACAGCTTGGTAAAAGGAAAATAAGAAATTTATATTGCTTATAAATACATTATACATGAGTACATTGAGTTCAAACTTTGTAAGTTCTCTGTAAATTAAGGTGAATTTTAAATGGGAAGAAGGTTTTCAGAACATTCTTTTTGTGAGTGTATGTGTTTTCATTATTTCCCAAGTGTACATGAGCTAGCAGTAAGGAAACAATAGCAATAATAGGAGAAAGAGAAGTTCTCTGTTTAAGTATAAGGGCTCAATACGATATAGAAGACTACAAATAAGGCAACATTGAAACAATAAAGCCAAGCCGAGTATGTAGATTTATGGGACTGATATACAGAAAGCAAGACTCCTATGTGGAACATGAAGTATTAGGCCAATCCCATTGTAAATCATGCTTGGTAATCATGCAACTTTGTAGAAAGTAGAATGGAAGAATAATTATGTTTTCAATGCAAGTCAAATGTAACAACATGGAATTAACTGTAAAAAATATCCATCTTGTGAGAGCAGGGATTATGCTAGCAATGAACTGGTGGCTAAGATCACATTTCTTTTTGTCTTTACACACATACATACACACACACACATATTTGTTGGCGGTGGTCTTGGCACTTGAACTGTGGGTCTGCGAGCTGTCTCTCTTCTATTCAGCTCAAGGCTAATACTCTACAACTTGATCCACAGTGCCATTTCCAGTTTTCTTTTAGTTAATTTGAGAAAAGAGACTCTGGGTGTTTCCTACCTGGCCTGGCTTTGAACCTCAATCCTCATATCTCAACATGACCCAGCTTATGATCACATTCCTAACAGTATACACTCAGGATATGTAATGTGTGTGTTCATCTATCTTTATAAGAATTCTTGAGTTAGAGGCCGGGAAGGTGGCTCAGTGGTACAGCTCTTGCCTTGCATGCATGAAGCCCTGGGTTAGATTCCTCAGCACCACTTAAGCAAAAAAGAAAAAAGCCAAAATTGGCTCTGTGACTCAAGTGGTAGAGGGCTAGCCGTAGCTGAAGAGCTGAGGAATAGAGCCCAGGCCCAGAGTTCAGGCCCCATGACCAGACCCCCCACCAAAACAAACAAACAAAAAATAATTCTTTTTTTTTTAATTTAATTTTATTTTATTTGAGAACATACTGTACAGAGGGGCTACAATTACATGGGCAGGATAATGCATACATTTCTTACCAAGCATTGCCCCCTCCTCCTTTGTTTAGCCTTCACCTCCCTTCCCAGCCTCCCCCCTCCCCCGACACAATTATAGCCCCTTCCCCCCCCACACCGACATTGTAAAGTTGGTTTTGACATGACATTTTGTACTTCTCATTGTTGCAACAGGTCCACCTGAATCCTTAAACGACATGTTTGTCCCCATCTCCTCCAAATGTTATACTGACATTAAATATAGTGAAAGCAGGGGTTACACTGTGGGGGAGGGACATACAAAGCAACAAAGAAATAATCTTATAAATGCATTAGAAACACATGCATGAAAGAAACGAAAACATTAAAATACATATTTAAGGGTTCATTTTCCTAACATCACATTATCTGACCTTTTCCGCTTGACTCATACCTATACTAGATATTGCAAATAAGGGAAACCATGGGACCTATGCTTCTTTGGGCCTGGCTTACTTCACTTAATATAATTTTTTCCAAACCTTTCCATTTCCTAACAAATGGGGAAATGTCATTCTTTCTGATGGAGGCATAGAATTCCATTGTGTATATATACCACATTTTCTTGATCCATTCATCTACTGAGGGGCATCTGGGTTGGTTCCATATCTTAGCTATGGTAAATAATGCTGCAATAAACATAGTTGTGCTGGTAGCTTTAGTGTGGTCTTGTTTGTAAACATTTGGGTAAATGCCCAAAAGTGGGATTGTTGGATCATAGGGGAGATCTATGTGAAGACTTTTGAGGAACCTCCATACTGCTTTCCAAAGTGGTTGAACAAGTTTACATTCCCACCAACAATGAAGTAAGGTTCCTTTCTGTCCACATCCCCTCCAGCATCTGTTGTTGTTAGAGTTCTTGATTTTTGCTGTTCTAACTGGAGTGAGGTGATAAAGGCCACAACTCTACCCAAAAAATAATTCTTGAATTAAAAATCTGGGCTACAGCTTAGACATCACCCTCAAAAATGTTTGTAGTTTAAAATTTGATAGTAGTCTATATCTAGATTAAATAAACCAAGAAACTAAGGCAGGGCAATGTGATACAAGCTTAGAATTCTAGCACTGAGATTAAGACAGGAGATTAGAGAATGGAATTACATAGTGATATGTTCCCTGGACCAGGTTATTTTGTCTTAATAAAACAAAACAAACAAGAAAGGAATACATACTTGCACATTTGGGCTAATTTTTTCATTATCTTTTGAGGAGGCAAATTTCCTGTTGAAATACAACTCATACTTCATCCTCACATGTGTTTCAAATTCTCTCTTCATTACAGAACATTCCTAGATGTAAAATGACTTATGATTCCCATCCAAAATTTGAAAAATAAGTTATCATCATTCTGTTGTATCCCAAAGAAATGATGAAGGATTACAAGAGATTAAGCCTGGAAAAATAGCAAAGTTCGTCTAATATAGGATTTTGAAGATCTTGCTAAATTAGAATTTAGATTTAAAATAATTTGTTTTTGCTTGAAATTTTATATTCTATAGGATTCTACGAAATTCTTTTTAAGTAGAGAGTTAATTGACAAATTCACAAATGATTTTGCATTCTATTTCCCTAGAATATTATTTCAAGAGAGTTATAATTAGAACTTAATTAATAGATAATTCCAACAGTTCATGTATAAAATGATAATGTGAACGTTGTAGACAGAGTTGCCAAAAAATTGATGATATTAATTTATAAATTCAGAATAAGAGCAATTTTTGGAGTCTTTGGTATAACATGGTATGAAGAGAATAATCGTGTGACATCTTCTTTCTTCTACCTGTATGTAACATAGGAAGCAATTTCCTTAATTATTTGCTACTGTATACACTGAGAAAAATGTTAGGTTTGGATTTGTTTATATTTTTGTTTTTGTTTTATTGGTTTGTCCTAGGGCTTTTACTCTGGGCCTGGACACTGTCTCTGAGCTTGTTTATGCTCAAGGCTCGTGCCCTACCACTTCAACCTCAGTGCCACTTGCGTCTGGCTTTTGCTGAGAAGTTTATTGGATATAAGAATCTAGGGAATCTTTCTGCCTGGGTGCGCTTTGAAGTGTAATGTTCCGATCTTAGCATCCAGAAATTAAAAGATAGTTTAAAAAGTATAAATATAAATAATATTTGCAAGTGTTCCTATCTCAAGAATACCAGTGGTGGTGGTGGGGGTGTGAAATGATGCAACCCAGTTTATTATGGTATTCTTTCCAGAACATGTATGGCATCACATTAGTAGAGTTCTATTTTTTCACAATAGAGATAAGCTATTCATGATGTGAATGAAGGGTAGTTTGAGGTGCACCCTAAAATTTGGAAACTGTTGGGCTAGGATGACTCTATATCATAAATATTGGTATTGATGGTCATAAAAATACTAGCTTACTGTGAGGAACAATTGCTTACTCTTGAAGAATTAATTATTACCATTGCTACATCGTTTTATCCTCTACCAGAATGTGTTTTTTTCTGTTGACCTTCAATCTGTAACATCCCTTTGGAAAATGCATCTATTGCAGAATTACATAACATGCAAGCCGGTACTTTTTTGAATATCTCAGATATGGAATCTTCTAAATTTAAAAATGAGCAGTTACTAGTCATTGGAATGTTGAAGAACACATACATTCTGTCTTCTTAACAACTTATTTACTTTTAAAAGTTATAAATTTCCATAGAATTAAACTGTTTTCCCTTTTAGTATGAGAATGGACTATATTTATTCTTTTTTCAAAATATTGGTAAGTATATTGTGAAAATATTGTCTAGTTGGATAGCATTCAAGTTGATGGTCCTCTGATTAAAAATGGATAATTAATTTAAATTAGACGCCAAACAGTATTGTTTTTTTTGACTAATCTGTAGTCAACAAGAAAGTTTAAACATGGCTTAGAACGTGTTCCTAACCACCAGTTTTATAAATGGCTTTGTACAGTGGTTTGTGATTATTTTACATGGGATAATATTTTCTACTACTATAAGTTTTGGCAAAAGAAGAAAACTAAAAATTTACTACTGTAGAGGAATATGATAGAAATAGAAGACAGTTTTATGTTTGTCAAATCTCTGATGAGTACCCATATTCAAGACTTAAAGTCATATTTCTTACTATGTTAGACAGATAGGGAAAACATAAAACACCATATGATAAAGCAACTATTCATGACTTTTTAAAATGTATTTATTATGTGATGAAATTTACTTTATTAGCTAATGTTTTGGTTTGAAATATGGGAGCCTGATCTAGTTAACAAATTTTCGAAGGCACCTACTGAAAAGCACAAATGGAGGGGGGTACTATTTCTACACTTTAATGAATGGTTGAACCTGTTTGGCATTAGTGCAGAGTAAATAAATCAACTCTATTGTAACTTTCTCCCTACACTTGAAAAACCTGTAACGTCACTAAATATCATCTATTTGTAAAGTGTTATTTTGGCAAATGTGATTTTAAAAAGTTTATTTGAAAAGGAATATACTTTCAGGAGATTCAATGTAGGTTATCATTTGTTTGAGAATGATAACATTTTTCTACTACAGAAGCAAGTTTTACTGAAGTACCAGTGTTTTGAAGCACTAAGGATCTTTTCAATTAATGTTTTTCTGAATTATATTTGACCTCTATGTCAAGTATTCCTGGCATTGGTAGACAATTATGAATCTATCATTCCAGGAACTATTTTTTGGCCTGATGATGTTGGACTAAAATCATTTATTAATCATTAGGAGAAGGGTATTACAAATAATCTTGTGACATTTGTGGTCTTGTTCACTCATATGGGATGGTCATCTGAATACTGAAAGTTTGAATTACTGTACTTTCACCTTTTGTGATTTCATCTTGCATTTTAGGTTGCCTTGCATTTCCCAATTGCTCACTGCTAATTCCTGCATTTCAAGGAATTTGGGGCCCTGAAATATAGGAAATGAGAAATTGAGATGGGTCTTCAATTACTTTCTGCTGGCATGTTGCTTGGGCCTAGGTGAGAACTCTTGCCCTAGTTATCTGATGATGCGGATAACTGGGACCTGGGATCCTAGGACCCGTGGATCCTGTAGAAGAATAATAGCTTTTATACATCATTTCAATAAAATTTGAGTATAATCAGTAGGAATGCTTCAGAAATATGGAGAAAAACAGTTTGGGACAAGCGAGTTAAAACAATAAACATCAGCAGAGTAAAATCCCTTATAGATTAGAGGAAAACAACATTGTTGTTTTTTTTTTTTACCATGTGAATTCAGAAACCAAGAATACTTAGAATGTATCACAAGTTTATACCGAAAACATTGCATTGATACTTTTTATATTCTAATATATATTCTAATCCTGATTATTTATATTCCAATCTATTTATTGGAATAAATATCAATTAATTTGTCAAATTATCAATTAATTCTAGTAAAATTCACTGTGTGAAATATAAAATCAAAACATATAAATATAAAATATATAATTATATATAATATATGAAAATGTTTTGCATTGTTCTGTGTTGTTATGGTATCAAAGGCAACTGTTTGAAAGTATTATTCCATTACCTCTACCTCAGTGTTTGGTAGAATTAGAACTAAAGCATTACCATTCGGAGATGTACAGCCTAGAGACAAGAGGAAACACTGTGATTAAAACATTACCAAATTAAGGCCTAATAACGAGGAGAAGCATATGGACTTCTCCTGGCGCTATGGAATATATTTGGTGATAGAAAATTAGTGGTATAAGTTCCTGCCTGGTTGGATGGTAGACAGGCCAGGACATTAGGGAATCATGCATATGAACAATTTTTTCACCTTCTTGGCTTTAGCTACTTTTGAAATAGTAGGGTGTAATGAACAATTATATTTTGAAAAAATACCTTCTAGTCTGAACATTTCTGTCTGAACTGTTCGTCTCTCTATGATCCCTTGTAACTAAGATTAGTTTTGCTCCAGTTAGACAATCTATGCTATCAGGATAAGATATTCTGGTTGGTCTGTTCCTACATGGAGCAAGGGTAAAGGGTCAGGGAGACATTTGTGCCAGTAAGCCCTAAGTCATTTGGGAAATTTTATGCTGCCGAAGTTTAGAAGTAGCTCTTACGTAAGCCTTACTTTGAATCCATTAGCTCCACAAAGCTAATTCAGTTGATAAATAAGTATTTGAAAAGCCATCACCTTTGGAACTAGCTATAAAGGCTCCAAAGTATAATCAAATTTCAAATGAAAAAGACTTAAAATAATCATTGACAAAAATTGCAAATGTGAGCAATCGAACAAACAATATTTTTTTTCCACCATACACAGAATTTTACAGAAATAAGATGAATAGAAATTTTGGGAACAATAAGGTTTCCTTGTTACAAATAGGCAACCAAGGATATATGCCTGTCTTAAGATTGCATCATTAACTACTTAAATTTACAGGGTACTACATGCTTCAGCAGCACGTCCACCCGAATTACAATACAGAATTTTACATGGTTCTTCTACAAGGATGATATGAAAATTTGTGAAGTATTCCATATTTTTTATTCTTCAGATGCAAGAAATTAAACAGTAATTAAAAAATGATTACAAATATACAAGTGTAATAATACATGTAATTAATAGAAATAAAAGTTAGTTTGACATCAGTGTATTCAATCTTTACCTTTTTAGAAAGGCCTTTACATAGCATAACTTTTATAAAACTTTTGAAATATGATAACATTGTCATTTTATCCCAAAGAAATAAAATTCTATAAGGACCTAGGAATTAAAGGAATCTTAAACTGTTTCTATATGGAATGCAATCTGAAAGGCCACATTTATTAATGAACCTATATATTGTAAAAACAATGTCGAATTCAAAGTATTATATCTAGGAGAGAATGAAATAGATTATGGACATTATACAAACAGAAAACTAAATATTTTAAAATATACTGTTTCAGATAAGCACCAGAATTATCTTTAGTTTCTGTACTACTCATTTCAACAGATAACTTAAAATTATTTCTGATTAAAAAATCACAAAAATCATTATAGGTGAATAAAAACTACTCAAATATATTTTGATATCAAAGTCAGGCAGTTCACTTGGAAGAATACCATGGAATCCATGAATTTGTAAAGTAAGATATTGCTGTTGTATTTTAAAAATATTTTGTATGGACACATAGGATGGACTGGCAATTTTGAAATTTAAGAAACTTACCCAAACCATTAGTCTTTAGGAGAACAATTTGTACAGCCTTCCACATCTTCAAAGAGGTAGTGATACATAATTATTCTTTTGGCAATATCAAATGCAGTTTCTTCCAATTTGTGCTTCAGACCTGGTTTGATATAATGGTTCAACAGAAGGAGATCTAGCATAACTTTGCTATTTCTATTCTCAGCAGAAAGATGCAAGGGGCTCAAGAAGCCTTTAGTTTGGCCATTTGTATCTGCATCATGATGAAATAAAGAAGCCACTCTGGTATTATTCCATGTATAAGTACTGTGCAGGGTTGTCCAGACATTCACGATTATTGCATGAATATCTACCTTGAGCCACCAACTCATGGACAATATCTGAGTGTCCACTGTAGGCTTCTCGATGAAGAGGGGTATATTCATCGTTATCCCTAGCATTCACATGAGTGGCCTTTCTGGAAAGTAGTCTCTACACTGTATGAAGGCGATTATTTTCGTCAGACCAAAGAATAAATTTACATGAATACTTCTCCATTTTTCTCTTGCAATTGATACCATTTCTTACTTTTTCATCTTGTTCCTCATCTTCATCAGAATTGCCTAGCCAGAGATTTTGAGTGCCAGTGAGAATGAGGTGTCCATGTATTTCTCCAATAGTTCACATCGGATGAACTGGTCAGAAAAATCCAGTAAATTTTCTGCATCTGCTTTTTTTTCACTATTATTTATTTTCTCCTTTTTAATTTTTACTATTCTAAATTATTCTAACTGGAGAGTAGGGAATTGGTAGAGAGCAAAGATTTTCCTCCGTATTCAAAGGTACAGACTGAAAATGAGGACCAGTGGTGTCTTCATGTGCAGCTTATTCTAGGAATGAGAAAATAGGAAATAACGCCTTCTATGTAAATGAACTGGGAAATGGCAGAGCAGAAAGTGAAATGATGCAACCAAAAATATAAAAGCAAAATAAATTAAGATAATTATGGAGCAATCATATTACCTATGATAACCATGAAAGGGAGAGAGGAAGAGAGAGACAGATCTGAAATGATATAGCTAGCCACAAAATCCATCCCTCTGATCAATTTATAGAGCAAATAATTTAATTTTTTAAAAGAGATGGAAATGGAATTTAAGATCAGATGTCTCCATTGTTTTTAATTAGATTTTTATTATCCTAAATACTTGGATAATGGAATTTCCATTCAACAAATTAGTATTTTTTTAAGTATAATGTATCTTTATATAACTTTTCCACACCCTTCCAAACCTCACCCCACTTTAATTTTTTCTAGTTTCATACTATCTGCATTGAATATTATACCTTCACTCTCTTCCTCCATAGCTCTCTTTATTCCTTCCTTTTGACTTCCCCTCACATCTTCCAAGTGATAGTTTCCTGATATATATTTTGTTGGATTAAAACTTCAATTTTATAAGAAATTACACCTTTGAAATACTCCTCTGCAAATAGCACGCTTTGGTTAATATATTTGTGTAAACCTGTATGAAGTTCTAGCTTCCAAATATGAGACAAAACATGGGTCTTTTGTGTGTCTGGCTTAGTTCACTTAGTGACTTAGTTCACTTAGTATATTTTTAGATCTATCCATTTCGTTGCAAATAATGTAACAGTCTTCAGAATGGATGGGTGCAATCAAATTGCGTATATGTGCCACACTTTCTCCAACCATCACTCCACCAAAGGGTATCTGGTTTGTTTCCGTAACTTGGCTACGGTGAATAGTGCAGCAGTGAACATGGTTGTGAAAGTGATTTTATTGTAATCTTTTGGTAGAATTCATCATTACCTTTATGGGAGCAAGCCTCTAGCCAGTTTTCCAGAATAAGAACATCCCTCCCTTCATCTTCATCACAACGTATTGCAAGTCCTCAAAAACACACTTCCCCCTACAGGTCTAAATAAGCTAAAACCACATTGTTCCCATAATTTAGTGAGAACCTTCTATGTACTTTCCTAATGTGGGAATGAGGGACATCACAAAGTAAAAGTAAGAAGTATGCAATTGAATTAGCTATTATCACATTTAATATAATTTTCAGCTCCAATTCATAGCCTCACATAATATTATTTTAATCTTTATTTGATTACTTCATCTAACCTGTAAATTATAACAGGTGAGTTAAAAGCAAAGGCAAAAATTGTGGTTTGATTTTGACACTCATGTGTGAGGTTGCACAACATGGGCAAATAGATGGATTGGAATTAATAGCTCTTATCCATTTTGTTAACGTACAGATGATTTTCCCAAACAGATTTTTGCAATTCGTATTCCATTCAACAACAAGAAACATGTGATAATTTCCTTTGTTTTGCTCCTTATTAACTTTTGTCTCCATTTTATTTTATAATGTATGATTTCATACTGTAGATACAAAAATATGTTAAAATATTTCTATCCATATGCATTGTTATATACATACACACATATATTACACAGGTTATAATGATAATGAATAACTTCAGTAACTGTACAATTTACTAAATTATTAAAACTATCGACGGCTCATGCCTGGCATCCTGGTTACTCGGGAGGCTGAGATCTGATGATCATGGTTTGAAGTCATCCTGGGCAGGAATGTCCAGGAGCCTCTTATCACCAAAAAATCAACAGAAAATCAGAATTGGAACTGTGGCTCAAAGTAGTAGAGTGGTAGCCTTGAGAGAAAAATTTCAGGGACATCATGAAGGCTCTTAGTTCAAGAAGTACAAACTACCCAAATAAAATCTATTTAATTTACCCCTGTGTAAGTAAAGTATGTCCATCACACAAATGCACAACCATGCTCATTTGCAAGGTAACTCTGTTTTGTCTGAAGTACCAGAAAATATTTTCACTTAAGTTGAAAGCATTGCACCATGGGTTCATTCTATCTCTCTCATGCATTTTCCACTCAAATATTCAAATCTTACAATTGTTCCAATTATTTAAAATCATAGCTTTTTACTTTAATACTCATAATATTAGAGTTTGAATTGAGTGTCTTGTGCCCCATAAATGGGTGTTCTTACCGCTTTGTCAGGTTTCCAGGACTAAATTATCTTGATTATTTTTCAGATACTTGTATATGATCTTGGGCTCAGTCCACATTATGTTATTCTTTCTGGAATTTAGAATATCAGGTGCATGGCATTATGTACACATCTTTGTCCAGTCTGGGCCTTAACCTCTATCCTCACAAGAGTAGACTCCCATGTAGTCAGGATTTTCATAAGCTTGTCATAGCTGATTTTTTTTAAGTCTTTGCATTTCCTGCAGGTTCTTCAGTACTTAATTAATTTGTTTTCTTGTGTTGTTTTTTTTTTTTCATTTGAATGTATGTGTGGAGTTGTTTCTCCCTTTTCCTTTTCTTTCTTTCAATCAAGTTCTTACCTAAAGTTCTGAGAAACCAATTCTTCTTTTTCACGATAGTCAAAGTGAACATGATTCATTCCAAAGCAATTTCAATAATATTTAAACACCTTCATATCTATGAATGGTATATAAATGATAAGTGCTGCGAAGGGTCTTTTTATTTTCACAGCAGTCTTTGTCATACACAGACAGATCATGAAATATAAGAAGATAATAAAACTACAGATGCTAGCAAGGAGAAGAAAACCTATTATTAATTGTTTGACAGAGGCTTCCCGTCTAGTGAAAGAAATACGTTGCTTGATGCAGGATTTCACAAAATTATATTGCTTGGAAGAAGCTAAACAGTCATCTAATTCTACAGAATTGAAGGAGATAAATCGAACTTCTGAATAATTTACATTTGGTTCAAATAAAAGCATGCTTCCTAAAAGAGAGTTGATTTTAGAGAAACATGATGAGTTTATTTAAGTAGGTGCTTAGCTGATTTTGTTAATTTGTAAACTAATACAGGGAAATAGATTACAACACCGTAAAAAAAGAACTTCGCATTGAAATACTCATGTGTGTGTGTGTGTGTGTGTGTGTGTGTGTGTGTGTGTGTGTGTTAGAGAGAGAGTGCGTGTGTACACATGCACGCATATACACGCACGTGCATGTGCAAGTGCTCATTCATTCATTCATCATTCCTGAGGCTTGATAGTGCCTGGGCACTCTCCCTATTCTTCTGTGACCAAGGATAGTGGTTTACCACTTGAGCCATTGTTCCACTTCTGGTTTTTTTTTGGAGATAATCACATTTATTTTCATGATTGGACTGGCTTTGAATAGTGGTCTTCATATCTCAGCCTCCTGAGTAGCTAGCTAAGCTTATTCAGCCTCTAAGTAGCTAGTTAAAATTGGGCCTGTCCTTTATGCTTCACTGATCTTTTATTCTTGTCCTGAGGTTTTCACATGACTAAGTCATATATATGTGTAGTTGCTTTAAAAAAATAGTCTTACTGCGTGGCACCAGGGGCTCCCATCTGAACTCTTAATTATTGAGGAGGCTTGAGAACAGAACCCAGGCCAAAAGTTTAGTGGACTTTCTTCTCTATTTATTGCTGGGTGCATTGGATTATTTCCACCATCCTGCACTATCTACAGGATAAAATTGGAAGGACTACAGAATCCAGGCCAACCAAGGTAGGAATCTAGACAAGTTGGTGTGCAACTCTTATGCCATTGATAATGGGAAGGCTAAAAAGACAGATCAGGTGCATGTTCTTGTGGAAAGGGAACCCCTATCCTAAAATTAACCAGTGATATGACACCAGTTAACAAAAATAATACCCCAAGTTGAACACAATTTCCCACAACCAAAATAAGTATAAACATTAACATCCAACACTTAGTACAATCTGCTCTTTGTTCTAATATCAGCTTCATCTCAGTATCATATGATGTGACAGAATAGTTTCTTCATTAAACTTACTATATATTTAAAAAGACCTAGAAAATTCCTTCTCACTTATTAAGTGCAAACGAATGGCAAATTTCCTCATTTCTTACATATTTGACTACCACTATAAATTCATCTTTTGATTATTATTAATAGTCATATATTCTGATTTATTACTTTACTTTGTAACATTTTTAAACTTTTGGCTTCTCTGCTGAAGTTGAAGTATTTAAATAGTATCATCAAATTATATTACTTGGGTAATTAGGGCAGTTTTCTAAAACGTTTTTAACCAATGGCTTCTAGTAATTCTGGTGGGGTTTTTTGTTTTTCTTTTTGTTTTATTTTGGGGGGGTCCAGTCGTGGAACCTGAACTCTGGATTTGGCACTGTCCCTCAAGGCTAGCTCAAGGCTAGCACTCTACCACTTGAGCCACAGCGGCACTTCCGGCTTTTTTTTCTGTTTATGTGATGTTGAGGAATCGAACCCAGGGCCTCAAGCATGCAATGCAAGCACACTACCACTGAGCCAACTTCCTAGCTCCCTACGAATTCTTAATTGGTATATTAATTAGTTTATTGTTAATTTCAATTTAATTCTACTGTAAAGGTAATGTACAGAGGGGATACAGTTACATAAGTAAGATGATGAGTACATTTATTATGGAAGTAACATTGTTATCTCTTCCATTGAATTTTTGCACACTCAAAAAAAAAACTACTGAAGTTTTTCCTGTCGCAATTGACCAATGGGTACATTTCTTTCTTTGTTTATGCATTTCTTACTATAAAATTGATATACATAGGGTTTACAGTTACTTAAGTCAACTAAAGAGAACACTTCATTTTATTTTCTAAATTCCAAATTTTGAACTTATTTTGTTTTGTTTCTTTAGGGTAATTCTTTTTTCAGAGTTGGAAGATTTCTTAATTTAGTTTTGTATAATTTTAACACATGTAAATTATTCAGATATATATTTTGATTTCAAAATAGTTAACATGTGAATATGTAAAAATTATTTTCTTAAATTTTATGTGGTTTGTGAATTTAAATAAATTTATTTTCGTATAGTTCTAAACATATTTGTACATGTAACAAATACTGTATTTTCAAGAAGCACATACTTTATTTAAAAAGGCTTTATTACTTGGTCACTTTTTGGAAATATTTGCACTTGAGTTAAAAAAATGTTTGAGCTAGGCATAGTGATTTGTGGTTTCCATTTTCTAACTATTGGGGAAGTGTAAATAGGGTTTGTAATTCGGAGAGACTGAGAAAATATGAGACCTTATCATAAAATTTCCAGAGTGAAATGATTAGAGATATAGCCATCCCTAGCAAGATATAGAGCACCTGGTTATCATATTCTAAATCTTGAGTTAAAACACTAGTAACATCAATCTTTTGTCAAAATAAAAGGACACATATTTCAAAATGTTTATTACTTAAAACTTTATTTACAAATTTCTCATGTCCTTTATTTCTTAATTTTCAATTTACTTAATATATAAGAAGCCACTCCCAAATTACTCAAGCTGATTCAAAGCTTTGGCAAATTACAAGGGTATAAAATTAACCCCCCAAAGTCAATGGCTTTTCTGAGAAAAGTGTGGCTGAAATTAGGAAATCAACTCCATTTGTGATAGCCCCACAAAAACTAAAATACCTAGGAATTAGCTTAACCAAAGAAGTGAAGGACCTTTATGATGAAAACTTTAAAAACTTGAAAAAGGAAATCAAAACAGAACTTAGAAAGTGGCAAAAACTCCCATGCTCCTGGATTGGAAAGGTTAACATCGTGAATTGGCAATACTTCCCAAGGCTATCCACAAATTCAATGCGATACCTATCAAAATTCCAACATCATTCTTCAAGGAAATAGAAGAGGCAATCCAAAAATTCATATGGAACAATAAAAGACCCCAAATAGCAAAAACGCTCCGCAACAGAAAGAACACCGCTGGAGGAATATCAATACCAAATTTCAAACTCTACTATAAAGCCATAGAAATAAAAACAGCTCTTTACTGGCATAAGAACAGACCTCAGGACCAATGGAATAGAATTGAAAACCCAGAAATGAACCTACAGACCTAGAGCCATCTAATCTTAAATAAGGGAGCTAAAAAAATAGAATGGAAGAAAGACAGCCTCTTCAGTAAATGGTGCTGGAAAAATTGGTTAACTACTTGTAGAAAACTAAAGCTAGATGCATATATATATCACCTTGCAGCAGAATCAACTCCAAATGGATCAAAGACCTTGGAGTCAAAGCAGACACTCTGAAAACATTACAGGATGGAATAGGAGAAACTCTAGGTCTCCTTGGCACAGGCCAAAATTTTCTTAATAGAGACCCGGAAACACAACAAATCAAAGGAAGGTTAGACAAATGGGATTGCATGAAGTTGCAGAGCTTCTGCATGGCAAAGGACGTAGCTAGCAAGATCAATAAAAAGCCCACGGATTGGGAGAAGATCTTCAATAGCCATACAACGGACAAGGGTCTCATATCTAAAATATACTTGGAACTCAAAAAATTAAATCCCAGAACAACAAATCCTCAAAGAAATAACCACCCAATAAAGAAGTGGGCTAAAGGCTTAAAGAGAAACTACTCTGAAGAAGAAAGAATGATGGCCAATAGACACATGAAGAAATGCTCAACGTCCCTAGCCATAAAAGAAATGCAAATCAAAACAACACTGAGATACCACCTCACACCAGTTAGAATGGCAAACATCAAGAACTCTAATAACAACAGACGCTGGAGGGGATGTGGACAGAAGGGAACCTTACTTCATTGTTGGTGGGAGTGTAAACTTGTTCAAGCACTTTGGAAAGTAATATGGAGGATCCTCAAAAGACTTCACATAGAGTTCCCATATGACCCAGCAATCCCACTTTTGGACATTTACCCAAATGTTTACAAACAAGACCACACTAAAGCTACGTGCACAACTATGTTACTGCAGCATTATTTACCATTGCTAAGATATGAAACCAACCCAGATGCCCCGCTGTAGATGAATGGATCAATAAAATGTGGTATATATACACAATGGAATTCTATGCCTCCATCAGAAAGAATGACATTGCCCCATTTGTTAGGAAATGGAAAGACTTGGAAAAAATTATATTAAGTGAAGTAAGCCAAGCCCAAAGAAACATAGTTTCCATTGTTTCCCTTATTTGCAATATCTCGTATATGTATGAGTCAAGCAGAAAAGGTCAGATAAGGTGATGTTAGGAAAATGAACCCTTAGATAGGTATTTAATTGCTTTTTCTCTGATGCATTGCTTTCTAACGCATTTATAAGATTATTTCTTTGTTTCTTTGTATGTCCCTCCCCCACAGTGTAACCCCTACTTTCACTGTATTTGATGTCGGTATAATTTGTGGGGGGGGGAGGGGTAGAACAAGTGGTTTAAATAAGGATACAGGTGGACCCATTGCAACAATGAGAAGTACAAGTTTTCATGTCGAAAACGAACTTTACAACTTTGGTGCCTCGGGGCTGGGGGAGGCTGGGGAGGGATGTGAAGGTAAAGAAATGAGGAAGCTACAATGCTTGATAAGAAATGTACTCATTATCTTTCCCATGAAATTGTAACCCTTCTGTACAATATGTTCACAATAAAGAGTAAAAATTTAAAAAAAGAATCCAAGAATCTTGTGACTATTTTATTTCTACTAAACTTTTAAATAGTATGAGCAATATTATGATTTCATATTTTAAAATAATTTTACTATTTGTAGAAATTTCCTGTTTAATATGATAGTAACAAATGTGTGTATGTGGTGTGTGTGTGTTTGTTTATGTGTTTTTTTGTGTGTGTGCTTTGTGTGTACTTTGTAATGCTTGGGAGATCACACAATTGCTTCACATATGTTAGGCCAGTGGTTTACCTCTGAACTATACTATCTACTTATAATACAAATTGTATTTTAAATTATGACTTTGAAATTTTCATTCCTAGTATGTTTTTTCAAAATTATGTATGATAAAATGTGATCCATCTTCTATCCACGTTAGCAATTGTTATTGTTATTCTTTCTCTTATTTATTTGGAAATTAATTATATTCCTAGTACAGCTTCTTTACATTATAACAGCTCTACTCAATGCTTTATTTTCTATTTTATTTTTCCCATGTTATCTGACTTTCAGTCCAATCTATCAGGTGGATTACAAAGAAACTAGATTCAGGACACTTTATTTTTCTCCTTCTCTTCTCTGATTTCTTTCTGTTTTTTGAAACAATACCAATGACATAGAGCTCCTCTGTGGTCCACCATTCTTCTCCCTCTCACTCTGTTCTGCAGTGCAGCTGAAGTAGTTATCATTCAGCTTTATTATGCTGTACTGCTATCTAAATCTTAACTCATGCCTTAGTTAATTTTAGTTGCACTGAGCAGTCTCTAAGACATTTTCTATATATAATATCAGGGGTTTGTATTTTCACAAGGTGTGAAATATGAGTGACTATCAAATATTTAGATATCTCTGTAGAATATTGGTCCACCTGCTCAATAATCTCATATGTAAATTCAAGGAATACAGGTCAGTCAGAGAAATCTTGTAAAATGGTGTAGCTTGAGCCTTCATAATAGCTTTTAATAGTATTACCATGTTTAGTAGTGAAGACAACATAGTTCTACTATAAGAACAGACACATAGAAGAAGGTAACAGATTTGTCAAAAATAAATTCTTAGTTTTATGATCCACAGATTTTGAAAAGGATGCTATGACTTTATGAAATAAAAACAGAAACTTAAATGGTTGTGTTGGCACTATTGCCTCTCTACATTTAAAGAATGATCTTAGACTACTGCCTCAATCCTTTGTTTGTTTGTTTGTCTGTCGGTCATGGGGTTTGAACTCTGGGCTTGGGCGCTGTCCATGTGCTATTCAGCTCAAGGTGAGCACTCTACCACTTGAGCAACAGCAAAAACTTCCCGTTTTCTAGTGGTTTATTGGAGATAACAGTCTCATGGACTTTCTTGCCCAGGCTGGCTTTAAACCACGATCCTCAGATGTCAGCCTCCTGAGTAGCTAGGATTACAGGCATGAGCCACTGGCACATGGCCTACCTCAAACCTTATAAAAAATGATTATCAAACTAAATGTGAATTGTAAAAACCTATAAGAATTAAATGTAAAAATTCATGACATTGATCAGTAAAGGTTTCTAAAAATTTGACATGGAAAACATTAGGGGCTAAAGAAAAGCAAGAAGTGGATTATATCAAGTGATAACATTTCATAACTCAAGGGACAGTATAACAGAAATGAAAACATATCCAACAGAGGGCACAGATTTGTTAATGCTACAAAGTTAATGCTATAGTGATTCTGAAACTTAAGTATTTTTCTATCTTCTAATTCTATATAAATTTTTTCCTGAATAAGATATTTCTTTAAATAACATATGTAATTTAATAGTCAATAGGAGGAACATATGAAATAAGCTTCCCTTTAGTGTCTAAGAAATAATAAAAAGAAAACTCACTAGTATGACCATAATATAAAAAGAAGACCCAAAATATAGTAATGCATTTGTGGATAAATTGATATCCTTCTCATAGTGATCGATTTGTATAATACTGCAATCATTTTAGCAAACAAGTTTTCAAATCTTCAAAGGTGAAGGAATTGTACAGGATTCAGGTATTACACTTTTATGAATGTATGAAACAGAAGTAAAAAACTTTTTTGGACAGAGAATGTAGTTAATTGACAGTGAACTTGAATAGTAGGTGTGAGACCCTGGATATGATCCCCAAAGACAAAGTTTGAAAAGACACACTATAGAGAATATATGCTGGTCAAATTCCTGTAACTGAATTTTATATCTATTTTAATGTCTGTTCTAAAATTTACAGCATTTCTATTTGAAGAAATACAAGTTTGTGAAAATTAGGGTTTGAAAACCTATGAAGGTACAATTCACTTCCAAAGCACTAAAATGTATACAATAAAAGGAGATATTATATTGTAAGTGAATTGCATGTCAGGAAAAAAAACTATTGTTAAAACTTCTTCACACAAACTGCAGAATTGCTAAAAAGATATTTTTGGTGCTGGCTAAATACTCTTTGTAAACTGCTGCATTTAAAACAAAGATGTGATTTCTGTTTATTTTGAGGGTATTTTGTCCGTTTGAGTTTATACAGAGATAACTCAATCCAAAAGTATATGTGATAAGTAATTTTTATTATTTTTATTGTGAAAAAACTGTACAGAGGGGTTACAATTACATAGGCAAGATAATGAGTACATTTCTTATCAAGCATTGTAGCCTACTCCTTTGTTTGCCCTTCCTATCCCTTCCCATCCTCCCCTGCCGCCCCACCCAATCCTCCCCGCTACCGCCCCCCACTGTTGTAAGGTTCATTTTTCGACTTGTACATCTCACTGTTGCAATGGGTTCACCTGTATCCCTATTTTTCCCCCATGGTTTCCCTTATTTGCAATATCTAGTATATGTCTGAGTCAAGCAGAAAAGGTCAGATAAGGTGATGTTAGGGAAATGAACCCTAAGATATGAATTCAAATGTTTTTTTTTCTTTCATGCGATTGTTTCTAACACATTGATAAGATTATTTCTTTGTTGCTTTGTATGTCCCTCCCCCACAGTATAACCTCTGCTTTCACTGTATTTGATGTCGGTATAATTTGTGGAGGGGAAGGGAAAAAATTTCTAATTAATTGAGAAACTTTTCTGGAGGAAACTTTTAGCAAATGACAGAAGACACAAATCTATGCATCTGCATTTTATGAAAGTCATATGTTACTTGTTCAATCCAATTGCTTATCTCTACTTTGCTAGGAAAAACGTATTCTCAAGATAAGAGCCCAAAGCAATGAAAAGAACAAAATACACAATCATCTTGATTTATTGGTGAAAGTAACAATAAAATAAAGCAATTCCACTTAAGGGAATTCAATATTAGTGTATGTGAAGATGTTGCTGAATGCCAATATCCATTAAATTTTTGGAATTTCAATTTCTACAAACATATGAAAACTAGAACAATAAAACAAATATAGACTTAGAGTGAACCAACCTTGAAATCATTTTCTTAATTGTTTTGAAATCACAAAAGAATTGATACTCCTTTGCTTTGGAAATCATTTAAAAACATTTATCACTTATGATAATTCAAATACCAAGCAAGAGTAATTTTATATAAGCATTGTAAATATCATTTTATTACTATTGTAAAATAGAATAAAAAATAGAATAAAAAACCACTCCCAGTATATGACCTACCTATCATTATTCTTAACTTCTAATGATTACCTAAATATCTTAAACAGTATAAATAGTCATGTCTTTAACACAGACATAAATATTCTATACTTTTTTACTTAACATTTTCCAGGGGTATGTATTCATGTTTCTAAGAAATGTTCACAGCAGTTAAAAGATGCCTTTGTGAAATTAATATGATACAATTTGTTGTTGGTGGTGTTGTTTGCAAGGCCTGGGCATTGTCGCTAAGCATTTTTATGCTCAAAGACAGCACTCCAGAAATTGAGGAAAAGAGCTAATTCCTGTTTTCAGTGGTTAATTGGAGATAAGAATTTAATAAGTACTTTTCTGTCTGGGCTGGTTTTGAAAACAATTCTAAGATCTCACCACCCAGAATAGCTCATATTATTAGGGTGAGTTACCGGCACTTGGTTTCATGAAGTATTTTTATTAATTTTAATTATGTTTTAAGATGTTTGTTTCACTAGGATTTATATCATTCTGCAAATAAATTTAGATATATGTATATATTTCTGATGACAAATAATCTCTAAAAATGTACTATTTTACACATAACATTTATATATATATGTATATATATATATGTATATATATATATATATTTGACAGACACCCTCTAAAATTTTCATGTTACTATTCTTGACCTTTTTCATTTCAAAGATATACACTCTATTTTTCTAAAAGTTTCCTAGATTAAAATAACTAATATTTCAATAGAAAGTAGAGTTTATTACTTTCAAGGGAATTTAAGATATACATATGATATTGTAGTAATATTTACAGTGTATTACTTGAAAAGGTTCTGCCCAAACTTAAATATTTGTTTGTTGTAAAGGAGAGGGAGGAAGTTAATTCATACTGATTAGGAATTTTCAATGCTTCAAAAAATCTATTCCATAATTTGTTATAAGCACATAGTGAAGCAACCTGATATGGTTTAGTTTTTTTTGTTTATTTGTTCAAAATTTCAATATGGATGCATGCAGAGTGGTAACATTAAAATTATTAATCAAAAGACAAATAATAATAAAATCATAGACACATATCCAACGTTCAATAATTAGCACTTATGATACTAATAATAATTTTTATGGAGAGGATGATTACCACAGTGTAGCCCGATAATGACGATGTTGTGATTGAAAAGGAAAAAAAAATCTTTAAATATCTTTGAAGCTAAATTTCCCACATTGAATGCATAGTTATAAACAGAGTTGGATTACATACAATAACAATAACAAGAGGAAGGCTGGGAAGCTGACTCAGAGGCAGAGTGATGGCCTTGGCTACATGAGGCTCTGGGTTTGAATCCTCAGCACCACATAAGCAGAAGAAGCGGGAAGTGGCACTGTGGCTCAAGTGGTAGAGTGCCTTGAGCTGAAGAGCTGAGGGACAGTGCCAAGCCCAGAGTCCAGGCCCCATGACGAACCAAAAAGAAAAAAAAACGAACCAGAATAACAAGAGGAGAGTTTGAATATCAAGAAATACAATCACATAAACAGGTAGAGACAGTAAAAACCGTAATGTTATTCCAGCGGTCTTTCTAATGTATACTCACTGTTCTTGGTGGTATTATTTTCTTATAAATAAAATCATTTATTTCCGTATTTTGATGGACTAAGATGTAGGTTTCAACTTAGTGTGATTAGTTCAAATAACATTCTCATATAGATACTATTCAATAATCAATGTTTACCAATGATATATTAAGAACATGTTCTTCATGACAGCTATAAATACATGATACAATTTACATAATACCACTTACATAACTGCAGTTACCATAAAAGGACACAAGCTACAGAGCCAGGAGTTAAAATTTATTTTTATTTCTGCATGAAACTATTTCTGACTTTATACCAACAAACTGAATTTGACTCTTTCCTTATTTGTAAGCTAAGGTAGAAAATGGAAGGACTGTTTCCTTTCTTTTTCCTTGCTCTAGAATTCAACAAATATAGTCTTCAATATTTCTAGTAGATTACATCCATTTACAGATGAGAAATATAAGACCAACAGTCAATGTTGTTAGTAAATAATGGTACTAGAATTTTTCTCTTAGTTCTTTACTCTGTGTGCTTGCAAGGAGAGTCATTTGGTGAAGGAGAGGACCAATATGAAAAGACTATGGGGAAACATGCATACTTTGTAAACAGTTGTTTTAGGACTGAGTGACTGGTGATGAGTATTTGCAATAGGCTGGTGTCAGGGGCATAAAAAGGAGTACATAGAAAATACATTATGACAGAAACTGAAAAAATCTTGATCATTCATCTTATCTATGGATGGAGGTAGGGTAAGAAGAAATATAAAGTGTTTTCACATCTCTGTCTCCTAACTGTGTTAGTTACATTCTTGGTGATAAGGATTTCAGGAGGAAAAGATGGATTTAAATGAAAATAAACTCTCTGATAGTTCTAAGGTTTATGTTAAATAGATGCCAAGATAGGTCTATTTGAACAACATCAAAATATCCACGAACATGAATATGAAATGTAATGATAAATTCAGGGACATTATTAAAGGGAAGAGGAAAAGGAAAGTTCTGACAAAAGTGTGAACAATGTGAGTACCAGTGTGGACAAGATTGGAGGAAAGAGACAAATAAGGAAACAAAAAGGTAATAAACACAGATTTACAGAAGAAAAAGAAGGAAAGAAATTTCAGTAAGGAAATCTACTATTTGGATTTGAAAAGTAAAAGGACATCGACAAGATCAATAAGAACAGTGTTTTGGTGAAAGTCATATTGATAAAATGTTGAGCTATGAATGTGAAGACATAAAATTCTGGACCAATAAATTCAACAGGTCCTGTTGATTCTCAATGTTGGGAACAAATGCTTTAATCCTGACCTTAGAAATATTATACAGATATAACTGTCATGAACTTTTCTTAGAGGTATTCTGTGAACATTTTTGAAAACTTTATTTATCCAGGAGATTATAGATTGAACTAAAGCACAGACAAGCGTAATTTGTCCTACAGTTCCAATTAGTGACTCATCTATCCATATCAGTTCGGGATTTTATTGAAATATATTTAGATATGTTTGGATATCTTATCAGCCTACTCATTATAAATGTAGGACAAGTAACACCAAGTATTAAGTTGAACATACAGCTTTACTGATGTGACTGAAGACTCCTCAAATTGATTCTTCTTTAAAATAGAAAATGCTTCAATAGCTATTGACACATCATAACTTCCAAATACTGTATTGAAATGTAATTTTTGTTAGGTATATCTCCATGCTGAAATAACCCTGTCTATCAACCTGACACAAATTTGTATATGTAGGAAAGTGTTCTTATAAATTTCAAGCTTTTATTGAATGAAAGAGTTCAGACATTACCCTCACCACTAGGATTAAATGCCTAAAAAGATAAGACATTTTGCTTTAATGCCTTTCTTTCATTTTCTCATACACATTGCCAAGTTGTGAAGGTTTCTGTTGTAACAATAATACAATCATGACTTGTATTAAAACAACATCTAGGATCTAATGTTAATTTGGATACTTAGTAATTAGCTCCAAATTTTGTGGATATTTTTATTTCTTTAGGGTAAACTAATGAGCTCCAGGAAAATTTCCCTAAGGAGCCTTTCACTTCTAATATCACTGTCTCCAAATACTTTAAATTCTACATCCTCTAATGTGGGCATAGGATTATATTGTGGAAGTTTTCTCCTCAGAGAGTGACTATTACTCTATTGCTTAACATGGACAAAGTACTTTCATACATAGACTGGGCATGAGCAAACAAGAAGTGGTAGTTGAACAATGTTCTTTGCAGTTTGTACAGATGAAATGGAAATAGAGCAACTATGAACTCAAAAGGAATGTGCAAAAAAGACAAAGGCACAAAGTAGAATGTGCCAAGAAAAACTGAAGTATAATTTCAAATAATGTGCTCAGGTGTGAGGGTGTGTTCAAAGTACAGTTTGACAATGTAGTTGGATGTCTTGGGGAAAAACGGCTTTAAACTATTCTGGGATAATTGTACAATAGAAGCCCCTAACTCTGACTCTAATCAGCCACAACACCATCTACTTAGGGACTATTTTCCAAGTGCAAAAATCAAACAAAGAGGGCTTATCACAGTTAGTGTTCAAGTTGAAGCAATGGCAATCACATAACTTTTCTTATAAGTATTCATTTATTTTGGAGCATTAGAGTAGGAAAAAGCCAAGTAAAATTCTGCATTTACCTAAATTAAGTGGGACATATTATATTGGGATCTTTTAATTTGGTAGTTATAGATTATATTTTTTTGTACTGTAACTTGGGAACATTGTCTGCTGTCAGTTATTTTCTTCTCTTACCCTTATTTTGCCCTTCCACTTACATGATTATTATGTAAAGAGTCATCATTGAGCTTGCATTTCTAAATTTTTCAAATTATCTGAACTAATTCATACTTCTGGCAGCCTCCTATATCTTTCTCAAGGGAAATATTTTGTCACTACCATTTTTATCCTATATGATATTGGATATCTTCCTGCCTAATTCAGTGCAAGATATACATTAGATTCATTCAGATATCTCAACACTTCTGCCACCATAAAATACTGTTTTATTTGGAAATCATGACATTAGTATATCTGCTGAGTTGCCATCTGTCATTTTGAATGGCCTTAAGTGATACTTACATGTAATCATGTTTTAAACCGATATACCACTCAGTAGATGAGGGAATTGAAAAAAATGTGTTTTATATATGTACGGAGGAATTCTATGCTTCCAATTCATAAGGAAATGGAAAGAGCTGGAAAAATCCTACTAAGAAAAATAAGCAAGACACAAAGAAACAGATTCCATGGTTTCCCTCATTTGTAATAACTAGGAAATATCTAGGATAGTCCTAGCAGATAAGTAGAATGGCTCAATAGCTATGTATAAATGACCACAGAAAATGATGCTGAGCAAAATAAACTCCTAGATATTGAAAGAGAGGTTTTACTTTGTGGTTGTTTTTTTTAATGTACTATGTGATTTCTTTTTTCTTTTGTGTTTTCCTCTATTTTTTGTCCACTGTTGTATTTGATTTCAGTATCCTGTGTATTATATATACATTTATCTTCATTTGGCAAGGGAAACGTAACAATAAAATGGCCCAACAAAGGACAAATGGAAAACCAATGCAATAGCAACACTCACAAGACAACATGTTAGAAATTTACTTTACAACTTGTGAGGAGTATTGGGGTGAAGGAGAAGTGTGAGAAAAATAAGGGAGGGGGTAAAAATTTTGAGATGTTATATACCCACTACCTTACAATTACTGCAACTCCTTCTATATATCACCTTGACAATAAAATTAACTTAAAATGAGCTGCATAATATATAATTTCACTGTATTGGTATAGTAAATATTATTCTATGTGTATTATCTTTTATAAAAATGAATATTTGGCCTGCTAATTTGAGTTACCTCTTTATTTATCAGAGGGACATCAACATGAATGTTATCAAACTATACAATATTGTCAGAATACACTTGCCATTATTTTTTTAAAAACATTATTTTAGTATTGTCTCATACTAAAACAGAAAACAGTTCAAATCTATGGAAACTACTAACTTTGAAAACTCACTAATTGTTAAGAGGACAGAATATATCTGTTCCTCAACATTCCTATGACTACTAACTACTCATTTTCAAATTCTGAACATGCCATACCAGAGACATTCAAAACAGTAACTGTTTGCATTTTAATTAATTCAGCAATAGATGCAGTTTCCAATGAGGCATTACATATTTAAAAGTCAACAGGAAAAATAGACACGTTCTGGTAAAGGATAACACTAGAAGTATCTATAATAATTAATTCCTTAAGAGTAAACATTTCTTCATCAGAGTAAGCTATTATTTCTATGACAATCAATCCCAAATTTTCTTCCATAAAGTCATTCTAGCCCAACAATTTCCAACTTGTAAGGTGCACCTTAAAATTCCCTAAATTCACATCATGACTACTTTATCACTATAGTGAAAAAATACTACACTTATCCTAATGTGATGCCCTTCCTATTGTGGCAAGAATACTACACTAAACTTTGCTACATCATTTTCACCACAGTGGTATTCCTGAGATCAGAACACTTGCAAATATTATTTATTTTTATTTTATTTTATAATTATTATATATATATTATCTATCATAGATATTCAGGAGATCTGTATATATTAATATTAATATTTGAAGATTATGGTTGAAAGCCCACCCAGGCAGGAAGCTTCTTTAGATTCTTACCTCCAATAAAGTCATAAGGAAAAGCCAGACCCAAGAGGCACTGAGGTTCAAGTGGTAGAGCAGTAGCCTGGAGCAAAAACAGGCTCAGGGACAGTGCCCAAGCCCTGAGGTTAAGCCCTAGGACAAAACAAGCAACAAAAACAAAATAAAAACAAACCTCCATCCTAGCATTTTTCTCATTGTATACAGAGGTACATAATTAAGAAAATTTCTTCCTGTGTTATGCATAGGTAGAAAAAAAAAGATGTCACACAATTACTCTCTTCATACCACATTACACCAAAGTCTCAAAAGATTGCTCCTTTTCTATATAAATTAATATAATCAATTTGTTGACAGTTTGTCTAGATTATTCACATTATCTTCTTACACATGAACTGTTGGAATTATCTATTAACTAAGTTCTTATTATACCTCCCTTGAAAGAATATTATATTTTATTTATGAAGGTCCGGTTGTGGGGCCTGAAGTCTGGGCCTGGGCACTGTCCCTCAGCTCTTCAGCTCATGGCTAGTGCTCCACCACTTGAGCCACAGCGCCACTTCTGGCTTTTTTCTTTTTGCTTATGTGGTGCTGAGGAATCAAACCCAGGGCCTCAGGCATGCAAGGCAAGCACTCAACCACTGAGCCACCTTCCCAGCTGAAAGAATATTCTAGTCAATTAGAATGCCAGACTAATTAGTGAATTTGTAAATTAAACCTTTTACTTGAAAAGAATTTTGTAGTATCCTATATAATATTAAATCACAAACAAAAAATATCTATTTTAACTCTAAATTCTAATTTAACCAGGTCTACAAAGTCCTACATTAAATGAACTTTCCTATTTCATCAGGCTTAAACTTTTGTAATCTTTCATCATTTCTTGGCACTCTAACAGAATGATACTTACTTTTTCAAATTTTTGGTTGGGAATCATGAGCTCTCTTGCATCTAGAAATGTTCTGTAATTAAGACAACATTTAAAACACCATTGAGGATTATATATGAGTTGCATTTCAATAGGAAACTTGACTTCTTAAAGCATAATGACAAAATTAGCCCAAATTTCCAACTGTGTATTCCTTTCTTGTTTATTTTTTATTCCTTTCTTGTTTGGTTTTATTGAGACAAAATTATAGTCTTCAAGTTGGCCAAGTTTCTGATCAGTTCACATAACTTGGGAGTGGAGTCCATGGGGTCCATTAAATACAAGATCATGTCATTTTCATATTTTTTTTCTTTTTTGCTATTTTTAAATTTATTATTTTTTATTGGGAAAAATTGTCCAGAGGGATTAAAATTACCTGGGCAGGATAATGCGTACATTTCTTCTGAAGCGTTGTATCCTCCTGCTTTGTTTCCCCTTCCCATCCCTTCCCATCCTCCTCCCTTGCCCCCACCCAATCCTCCTCCCCACCACCAAAGTTGTAAAGTTCGTTTCCGATATAATGACTTGTATATCTCATTGTTGCAATGGGTCCACCTGTATCCCTATTTAAATGATTTGTTTTTTTCCCTTCCCCTCCACAAATTATACTA
Organism: Dipodomys merriami; assembly: GCF_024711535.1. Lineage (NCBI taxonomy): Eukaryota > Metazoa > Chordata > Mammalia > Rodentia > Heteromyidae > Dipodomys > Dipodomys merriami. The sequence goes on from NW_027206382.1 coordinate 366,477, forward strand.
ACATCAAATACAGTGAAAGCAGGGGTTATGCCATGGGGGAAGGAATACAATGCAACAAAGAAATAATCTTATAAATGTGTTAGAAACAATCCCATGAAAGAAAAAAAAAAGATTTGAATATATGCCTTAGGGTTCATTTCCCTAACATCAACTTAGCTGACCTACTCTGCTTGACTCAGACATATACTAGTTACTGTAAATAAGGGAGACTATGGGACCTATGTATCTTTGGGCCTGGCTTACTTCAGTTAATATAATTTTTTCCAAGTCTTTCCATTTCCTAACAAATGGGGCAATGTCATTCGTTCTGATGGAGCCATAGAATTCCATTGTGTATATATATCACTTTTTCTTGATGCATTCATGTACTGAGGGGCATCTCGGTTGGTTCCATATCTTAGCTATGGTAAATAATGATGCAATAAACATAGTCATGCTGGAAGCTTTAGTGTGGTCTTGTTTGTGAACATTTGGGGAAATGCCCAAAAGTGCGATTGCTGGGTCATAGGGGAGGTCTATGTGGAGTCTTTTGAGGAACTTCCATATTGCTTTCCAAAGTCCTTGAAAAAGTTTACACTGCCAACGACAGTGCAGTAAGCTTCCCATCTGTCCACATCCCCTCCAGCATCTGTTATTAGAGTTCTTGATTATAGCCATTCTAGCTGTGGTGAGGTGGTATTTCAATGCTGTTTTGATTTGCATTTCTTTCATGGTTTGAGAGTTTGAGCATTTCTTCATGTGTTTATTGGCCATCCTTCTTTCCTCTTCAGAGAAATTTCTCTTTAAGTCTTTAGGACATTTATTTATTGGGCAGTTGATTCTTTGAAGATTTGTTGTTGGGGGATTTAATTTTTTAAGTTCCAGGTATATTTTAGATATGAGACCCTTGTATGTTGTATGACTAGTGAAGATCTTCTCCCAATCCGTGAGCTTTCTAGTGATCTTGCAAGCTATGTCCTTTGCTGGGCAGAAGCTCTGCAATTGCATGCAATCCAATTTGTCCAACCTTTTTTTGATTTTTTTTGTGTTTCTGGGTCTCTATTAAGAAAATTTTGGCCGGTGCCAAGGAGATCTAGGGTTTCTCCTATTCCATCCTGTAATTTTTTCAGAGTGTCTGCTTTGACTCCGAGGTCTTTAATCCATTTGAGTTGATTCTGGTGCAGGGTGATAAGGATCTAGCTTTAGTTTTCTACAAGTAGTTAACCAATTTTTCCATCACCATTTACTGAAGAGGCTGTCTTTCTTCCATTCTATTTTTTAGCACCCTTATCGAAAATTAGATGCCTATGGGACTGTAGGTTCACTTCTGGGTTTTCAATTCTATTCCATTGGTCATCTTGGATGTTTTACATCATATTTCCCTATTTGGATTCCCTTTAAGTTTGCATCTAGTCTGATTGCCCCAGCTAGCATTCTAATACTAAGTTGAAGAGGAGTGGAGAGAGCAGACATACTTATCTATTTCCTGAATTAATAAGAAATGCCTTTAACTTTTCACCATAAAGTATAATGCTGGATGTAGGTTCGTCAATTCTTAGCAGAAAGAATAGCACTGGAGAAATATCAGTTCCAAATTTCAAACTATACTAAAAAACCATAGTAATACAAACAGCTTGGTACTGGCACAAGAACAGTCCTGAGGACCAATGGAATAGGACTGAAGACTCAGAAATAAACCCACTGACTTATAGCCACGCAATCTTTGACAGGGGAGCATGTTAATCAAATCAAAATGGATCAAAGACTTCAAAATAAAAGCAGACACTGTGAAAGCATTACATGAAGGATAAGAGAAACTCTAGGGCTCTTTAGAACAGGCCAAAAACTTCTTAATAGGGAACCAGAAACAAAACAAATCAAAGAAAGGTTGGAGAAATGGGATTGCATGAAACAGCAGAGCTTCTGCATGGTAAAGTTCATAGATAGCAAGATCAATAAAAAGCCCACTTACTGGGAGAAGTTCTTCATAAAACAGACAAAGTCTTATATCTAAAATATACTTAGGACTCCAAATCATAAATCCCACAACAACAAATCCTCAAAGGAACAACTGCCCAATAACCTAGTGGGCTGAAGACTTAAAGAAAGACTTCTTTGAAGAGGAAATAAAAAATGTCCATTAGAGACATGAAGAAATACTCAATTTTTCTAGTCATAAATGAAATGCAAATCAAAACATTGAGATTACACCTCACTCCAGTTAGAATGGCTGTAATCAAGAAATGTAATAATGACAGATGCTGATGGGGATATATCTAAAAGGGAACCCTACTGCATTACTTGCAGCTGTTTAAACTTGTTTAACCACTTTGGAAAACAGTATGAAATTTCTTCAAAAGACTCCACCTAGAGCTCCCCAATGACCTAGCAACCCCACTTTTGCTCACTTACCAAAATGATCACAAAACTACCAGCACAACCATGTTTATTGTAGTATTAGTCACAATAGCTATGATATGGAACCAACCCCAATGCCCCTCAGTAGATGAATGGTTCAAGAAAATGTGGTACACACACACACACACACACACACACACACACACACACACACACACACACACACACACACACACACACACACACACACACACACACACTGGAATTCTATGCTTCCATCAGAAAGAAGTAAGCCAGACCCAAAGAAACAGAGAACCCATGGTTTACCTTTCTTTGCAAGGATTAGTACATGTCTAGGACAAGTAGAGAAGATCAAAGCTAGGTACATATGACCATACAAGATAATGTTAAGCAAAATGTACTCCAAGTCAGAGACACAATTGTTTTTTCCTTTCTTTCTTTTGTTTTTAGTATGATTATAATGTACTCTATGATCCTTTTGTACGTTATTCCCCCACGGTAAAACCCTGTTTTCACTTTATTTGATTCCAGTGTTCTGCACCATATATATATATATATATATATATATATATATATATATATATACACACACACACACATATATATATGTATATATATATATACACATATATATATGTATATACATGTATATATATTTATTTATATATATATATTTGTAATTTGGGGAGTGGAAGGAATATAGCAGGATGCTTAAATGGGGATGCAGGTTGACCATTGTGATAATGAGATGTACAGGACACTGTGTCGAAAATGAGTTTACAATGTCAGGCAGGGGTTGAGGAGTGAGGAGTTGGAGATGTGGGGAGGGAAAAGATGGCAGGGGAAAAACAAAGGAGGAGGTAACAATGCTGTATAGGAAATGTACTCATTATCTAGTTCTGTAACTCTGAGCCCTCTGTACAGTATTTTTACAATAAAAATATATTAAAAATGTCTACCCGATATAAATTTCCAGTGCTGCCTTCAGAATTGCATTTTCTGCTTATTCTGGCTGTGGTTAGGTCCACCTGCCCAATGGATCAGTAGTCTTCAAGGCATCTTGGTCCTGCAGTGGGACTTGGATTATCCAGTGGTGTTTGGAACCAGGCCAAGGACAGGACAAAACCACTTCCAGGACATGGCTTCGTCATTGCCCATGCAACTAGGATTGCAAGCAGAATTTCTCTGAATTTGACTACAGAAAACAATCAGTGAAACAAAAGGCAAGGCCACCAAACACCTCCCCCCTCCCCCAACCATTTCCTCCTTTCTCCCTCCCTGGGAATGTAGAAAATAATTTTGCATGTTTTGACACACACACAAAATTCCCACCATCTCCCCTGGTAAACTTGGTTTCAAGTCACTAAGTCATGTCAACGGATAATGCTGCATTCATTATTCTGGACAAAATCTTCAGGTTGTTTGATGCTTTAATTTGTTGTTGCTGTTGTTGATGTTGTTGGTAGGGGTGCCTGAACTCTGGGTCTGGGTGCTGTCCCTGAGCTGATCAGCTCAAGGCTAGTGCACTACCACTTTAGCCACAGTGCCACTTCCAGTTTTTTCTGCTTATGTGGTGCTTAGGAATTGAACCAGGACCTCATACATGCAAGACAACCACTCTACCACAAGTCTTCTTCAACCCTAACGATTTAATTCTTTAAAATTTCTTTTTGTCAGTCATGGGCCTTGAACTCAGGGCTTGGGTATTAACATATCCCAGAGTGCTTCAGCTCAAGGGGAGCCCTCTCCCAATTGAGCTACTGTGCCTCTTCCTGTTTGGAGATAAGTGACTCACAGACTTTCATGCCAGGATTTGCTTTGAACAGGTAAATTTTTTTAATATTATTTTATTTTATTTGAGAACATACTGTACAGAGGGGCTACAATTACATGGGCAGGATAATGCATACATTTCTTACCAAGCATTGCAGCCTCCTCCTTTGTTTACCCTTCACCTCCCTTCCCAGCCTCCCCCCTCCCCCCACCCAATTATACCCCCCTCCCCCCCCGACATTGTAAAGCTGGTTTTGACATGACATTTTGTACTTCTCATTGTTGCAACAGGTCCACCTGAATCCTTAAACGACTTGTTTGCCCCCATCTCCTCCACATGTTATACTGACATCAAATATAGTGAAAGCGGGGGTTACACTGTGGGGGAGGGACATACAAAGCAACAAAGAAATAATCTTATAAATGCGTTAGAAACATATGCATGAAAGAAACGAAAACATTAAAATACATATTTAAGGTGAACGGGTAAATTTTTAAATTATATTTCTTCTAGGTGTTTATTGGTACATTACAGTTTTTCTGGAATTTAAAGTTTTCTGTAAACCTTTGTCTTCAAGTAATGCAACAGCATTAAATATTACATTTCGAAGCTATCCTTTAGCACATCCATTTTAAAATTATTATCTTAAGATGAAATTCTAATTCTTTGTAGTAACAACCCATTAAAATCCCAATGGGAAATATGCTAATTTCAGCAGCCTTGACTCTCCTTCCTCTTTTTTTTTTCTCTCCAGTATCTTTTCTTGTTTTGGAACAAGTGTCATGGACTGTCCAACCATTCAAAAGGAAGATTATTCCATTAATTTAATAGAAAAGGAATCCAGCCTGCCTGCATCTCAAGGCAACTTTGAGTATAATGTTAATCTAATAATTCATGTCAGTGGATTTTCAGTCATTTCAAAAATTTTTTCTTTAACCACTCATTAAAGAGGTCCCAAAAAGCTAGAATCAAAAATCATGTTCTTCTTTCTAAGAATGTTTTAAAAAGTAGTGATTCAACAAGACATATTCTATTCTTCCAAGATTCCTATGTGAAGAATTTCTGTTTTATCATAGCCCTTACCACTGATCCCTTCCCTTCAAAGTTGTAGCTTTGTTCAGTTTTCTTGTTTCAGCTTTCATTTTGGTATTAGCCTCAGTAATATCCTTGTAGTATTTGACAATGAAATCCCATTTATTGTTAGAGAGCTCAATTCATATTGCCAAAGGCAGACTCGTGAGCATATCATAAAGCATAAACTATTGAGTATCATTAACATGATCATATGCAAATATTCCATAAATTAATATAAGTACCACATAAATTTGCAACTTCTTAAACTTTTAAAACTGCAAAGTAGTTACTTATCTATGTCATAAAATAATTCAGATCACTGGTAGAAGAGATTAAGCTGGAACTTTTGTTTATATCATTCCCAATATTTTTGTCAAATTTTCTTTTCTCATTAACATTCACCTTAGGGCCTGCTTTTCCTAGCAACAAGTTACAAGTTGATATCCTTGGATTTTAGTCCCCTCTGAGTAACGTCTATAGTTTCCACCACTAGTTAGTTCCTCATGTTAAATACCTGAGGAATAACGTCCCATTGTGCCTGCAAGAGTAGTACCCAATTCGACTGTCTGTGCCTACTCTTGCCTTGCTTTGTTTGGGAATGTGTTACCAGAGACAGGGATATCAGGGATCAGGTAGCTGGAACCATGGTGTTAAGAATTATGGGTAGCAAAATGAGTAGGAGAGAATAGGATAACATGGAAAGGGTAATTATGACTGTAATTGCTGAGTTGTATTGTCAGTAAATTGGGTAGCAGCAACAGCTTTGCAGGGTTTGGGGTAGCTAATACAGGCATCCAGAACAATTTAGCATTGACAAGGAAGCATAGACAAAGTGAAAGATAAAAGTTGTGAGGCATTGTGGGAATTCTTTTCTACCCACGCTAAAAACATGGAGGAGGGTTATTTTAAACTAAAACTACAAAAGATAATTTAAGGTCTTGGTGCTAACAAATCTGTCCAGGTGTTATTACTTTAAACAGAGAATTCAAAGTGGATTTTCTTCATGAATACAGAGATCAAAGGTATTATAATTCTTCTTTCAAAATGCAAATTAAAGGGAAAATTAGTCAGGAGGTAAAATTCATATTGAATGTTAATATTTAAGAGGAAAAGAAGATCCTAGATGGCAGACTAAAGACAAAGCAATATCAGAGCATTATATGTTCAATAATAAAGTAACTTTAATTGAAAAATTGAGCTGGAATGTACACATAAGGCAAAGGCAAGCAATCAGCCTAACACCAACAAAGAAACACCATATTGTATATCTCAGAAAAAGGAACCAAGTTCCTTATCCTTGATTTCAATGATACACACACAGGCGCGTACGCGAGTGTGCGCGCGCGCACACACACACACACACACATACACAAATGTATGCAACAGCTCAATCTACTCACATCGATTCAACATGAATCAAAGATCTTCAAACATTAAAAGTTTGAAGTCATACTCTGAAAACATTACAGCATGGAATAGGAGAAACCCTAGGTCTCCTTGGCACAGGCCGAAATTTTCTTAATAGAGACTCAGAAATAGAAAAAAAATCCAAGACAAATGGGTCAAATGATATTGCATGCAATTTCAGAGCTTTCGCATGGCAAAGGACATAGCTAGCCAGATCACTAGAAAGCCCATGGATTGGGAGAAGATCTGCACTAGACATACAACGTACAAGGGTCTCATATCTAAAATATACCTGGAACTGAAAAAATTAAATCCCTCAACAATAAATCTTCAAAGGAACAACTGCCCATTAAATAAGTGGGCTAAAGACTTAAAGAGAAACTTCTCTGAAGAAGAAAGAAGGATGCGCAATAAACACATGAAGAAATGCTCAACCTCTCTAGCCATAAAAGAATTGCAAATAAAAGCAACATTTTGGTACCACCTCACCACAGTTAGAATGGCAAAATCAAGAAATCTGATAACAACAGATGCTGGAGGGGATTTGGACAGCTGAGAACCTTACTACATTGTTGGTGGAAGTGTAAACTTGTTCAACCACTGTGGAAAGCAGTACGGAGGTTCATCAAAAGACTCCACATAGAGCTCTCCTATGATCCAGCAATCCAAATTTTTGGGCATTTAACCACATGATCACAAACAAGACCATACTAAAGCTACCGGCACACCTATTTTTTATTGTAGAATTATTTACCATAGCTATGATATGGAACCAACCGAGATGCCCCTCAGTAGATGAATGGATCAAGAAAATATGGTATATATACACAATGAAATTCTATGCACCCATCAGGAAGAATATCATTGCCCCATTTGTTAGGAAATGGAAAGTCTTGGAAAAAATTATATTAAGTGTAGTAAGCCAGACCCAAAGCAACATAGGTCCAATGGCTTCCCTTTTTTGAAATAACTATGCTGAGTCAAGCAGAAAAGGTCAGATAAATTGATGCTAGGGAAATGAACCCCAAGATAAGTATTCAATTATTTTCTTTCATGCAGTTGTTTCTAACATATTTATAAGATTATTTCTATACTGCTTTTCATGTCTCTCCCCCTGCTTTCACTGTATTTGATGTTGGTACAATTTGTGAAGTGGAAGGGCAAAAACAAATCGTTTAACTAGGGATACAGGTGGACGCATTGCAACAATGAGATATACAAATCATTATGTCGAAAAATTAACTTTACAACTTTGGTGGGGGGAGGATGGTTTTGACCATCTCCTTTCCAGTTGAATTATAGGTGTAGAAGCAAAACGAAATACAAAGCAATACAAACCAGTTCTTACGATACATCATTTTTCTCTGAACATCTTAAAAATAAATTAAGACAACATGAAATAAAAAATCCATTGATACTATCAAAATTCCAACCTCATTCTTCAAGGAAATAGAAGAGGCAATCCAAAAATTCATATGGAACAGTAAAAAACCCCGAATAGCAAAAACGCTCCTCAATGGAAAGAACACTGCTGGTGGAATATCAATACCAAATTTCTAACTCTACTATAAAGCCATAGTAATCAAAACAGCTTGGTACTGGCATCAGGACCAATGGAATAGAATTGAAAACCCAGAAATGAACCTACAGACCTATAGCCAACTAATCTCTGATAAGGGAGCTAAAATAATAGAATGGAAGAAAGACAGCCTCTTCAGTAAATGGTGCTGGAAAAATTGGTTAACTGCTTGTAGAAAACTAAAACTAGATCCTTATATATCACCCTGTACCAGAATCAACTCCAAATGGATCAAAGACCTTGGAGTCAAAGCAGACATTCTGAAAATATTACAGATGGAATAGGAGAAACCCTAGGTCTCCTTCGCTCAGGCCGAAATTTTCTGAATAGAGACCCGGAAACACAACAAATCAAAGAAAGGTTGGACAAATGGGATTGCATGAAGTTGCAGAGCTTCTGCATGGCAAAGGACATAGCTTTCAATACCAATTGAAAGCCCACAGATTGGGAGAAGATCTTCACTAGCCATACAATGGACAAAGGTTTCATATATAAAATATACTTGGAACTCAAAAAATTAAATCCCCCAACAACAAATCCTCAAAGAAACAACTGCCCAATAAATAAGTGGAATAAAGACTTGAAGAGAAAAATCTCTGAAGAAGAAAGAAGGATGGCCAATAGACACATGAAGAAATGCTCAACCTCCCTAGCCATAAAAGAAATGCAAATCAAAACAACATTGAGATACCACCTCACCCCAGTTAGAATGGCTATAATCAAGAACTCTAACAGCAACAGATGCTGGAGAGGATGTTGACAGAAGGGTACCTTACTTTATTGTTGGTAGGCATGTAAACTTGTTCAACTACTTTGGAAATTAGTATGGAGGTTCCACAAAATACTTCACTTAGAGCTCCCCTATAACCCAGCAATCCCACTTTTGGGCATTTACCCAAATGTTTACAAACAAGACGACACTAAAGCTACCAGCACAACTATGTTTATTGCAACATTGTTTACCATAGCTAAGATATGGAACCAACCCAGATGCCCCTCAGTAGATGAATGTATCAAGAAAATGTGGTATATATACACAATGGGATTCTTTGCCTCCATCAGAATGAATGTCATTGCCCCATTTCTTAGGAAATGGAAAAACTTGGAAAAAATTATATTAAGTGTAATAATGCAAGCCCAAAGAAACATATGTCCCATGCTTTCCCTTATGTGCAATATCTCGTATATGTATGAGTCAAGCAGAAAAGATCAGATAATGTGACGTTAAGAAAATGAACCCTTAGAAATGTATTTGAATGTTTTTTCTTTCTTTCATGCATTTGTTTCTAACTCATTTATAAGATTATTTCTTTGTTGCTTTGTATGTCCCTCCCCCACTGTATAACCCCTGCTTTCACTATATTTGATGTTGGTATAATTTGTGGAGGAGATGAGAAAAACAAGTCATTTAAGGATACAGGTGGACCTGTTGGGACTATGAGAAGTACGAGTTGTCATTTCGAAAATGAACTTTACAACTTTGGTGAGGGGAGGGGGGAGATTGGGTGGGGGAGAGAGGGAGGCTGGGAAGGGATGTGAAGGATAAACAAAGGAGGAGGCTGCAATGCTTGATAAGAAATGTACTCCTTATCTTGCTTATGTAATTGTAACCCCTCTGTACAATATGTTCACAAAAAACATTAAAATTAAAAAAGAAAAAAAACCCTAAGCTTAAAACATCCTTCTAAACAAGTTAAAGAAATAATGAGAACAAGTATTTTTAGAATAATTTCAGAGAGCTTGAACTCAGGGCCTGGGTTCTGTCTCTGAGATTTATTACTCAAGACTAGTGCTGCCACTTTAAGCCACAGTGCCACAGAAAAGTCTCACCAATTTTTCTCTCCAGACTGGCTTTGAACTAGGATCTAGAGGTTTCAGCTCTCTGAGTAGCTAGGATTATAGGCCTGAGCCCCTTGCACCTGGCTAGAATAATTGCTTACCTGAGACAGAGGCTAGTTAGTGTTAAATGTCAATCATGTTTAACTTTGTAAAATAAAGTTAACTGAAATGCCTTCCACTAGAAATAAGGAATTGAATGTGCAGATGCATTACAAAGTTCTTACCAAAAGCTACATATTTTCCTTTTTTTTCTTCCAAAATTGTTTGCTTTCCAGAATCATACCTTATCTTTCCTTGCTGGTTTCTTTAGTTTATTTCATACATGCCCACAGCTCTTTCAACTATCAGTTCTTATGTTAAGACCTTGCTAATATCTATTTTCAGTCCAAACTCCTTGTATGTACCTCTCATCCATATATTCAAGTGACATAAAAACTTGTGAAACAGTAAATATCTCTTATCATTACTGGATATTAAAGTGTAAGTAAAATTTAAGAAAATAAAGAATACCATAAATAAACATAACATGATTTTAATAGTAATGCTAAACATAAATAAAACGTTGATTATTTTCCCGAGCAATTTAATAAAAACCTCAAGGAAAAGAAATCAACTTTTTTGAGGGCTGATATTATGGTTTAAAATTAGGACCTAACCTTGTCACTTAGGCTTTTTCCCTTAAGGGTGGTGCTCTGTATTTTAACGACAGCTCCCTTCCAGTTTTATTTGGGGGATCATAGAGAGAAAAGAATCCCATGGAATATAAATTATTTGTGTCCCTATCTTGGGGTTCATTTCACATAACATCCTCTTATACAGTTATATGGTACCATGTACTAGTTACTCCAAGTAAGATTAACCATGGGACCTATAGTTATTTGAGCCTGGCTAATTTCACTTAATATAATTGTTTCTGTGTCTTTCCATTTCCTAGCAAATGGGGTGATGTCATTCTCTCTGATGGAGGCATAGAATTCCAGTGTGTTTGTGCGTGTGTGTGTGTGTGTGTGTGTGTGTGTGTGTATCACATTTTCTTGATCCATTTATCTACTGAGGGGCATATAGGTTGGTTCCATATCTTAGCTATGGTAAATAATGCTGCAATAAACATAGTTGTACCAGTAGCTTAGTATGGTTTTTTGTGATCATTTGGATAAATACCCAAAAATGTGGACTGCTGGATCATAGGGGAACTCTAAGTGAGGACTTAGAAAACATTATATCAAGTGAAGTAAGCCAAAACCAAAGAAACATTGCTCCTATGTTTTCCCTTATTTGCAATAACTATTACATGTCTGGGGCAAGCATAAAAGTTCAAAAGCTATGTACATACGACCAGATAAGATGATGTTAAGTGAAATGAAACCCACGATAGGGTTTATAATCTACCAAGTGTTTTTTTATTCTTTTTATGTTCCTCCCCCATGGTTTAACCCTTGTTTTCACTATATTTAGTGTTGGTGCCCTGTATCTTGTATACACCCTTCTCTAGCTTGTGGAGCGGAAGGGAAAAAACAAAATAGATAAATAGTGATACAGGCTGACCCATTGTAACAATGAGATGCACAAGACACTATGTTAAAAAAAAAGAGCTTTACAATATAGGCGGGGAAGAAGGGAAGGGAGTACAGGGGATTGTAGTTGTGGAGGTGGGAGGGGAGAGTAGGGGAAAAACAAAGGAGGAGGTAACAATGCTTGATAGAAAATGTATTCATTAACTTACTCATGTAACTATAACCCCTCTACACAGCATTTTTAAAAATTAAAACCTCATTTAAAGAACAGAAGTTGTGCCGAACACCTGTGGCTGACCCCTGTAATCCTAGCTACTCAGGATGCTGAGATCTGAGGATCATGGTTCAAAGACAGCCCTAGAAAGAAAGTCTGTGAGACTCTTATCTCCAATAAAACCACTAGAAAACAGATACTGGCGCTGTGGCTCAAGGGGTAGAGCACTCCCCTTGAGCTGAAGAGTGCAGGAACATCGCCCAAGAACGGAGTTCAAGCCCCACGACCGACAAAAAAAAAAAAAAAAAAAAAAAACAAAAAAAAAAAACAGGTGTCATGTACACCAAGTATAGTAGCTCCATCTGTAATCCCAGCTGATTGGGAAACAGAAATGACAAGGATCTTGGTCTGAGGCAGGCCAAAGAAATAACTGCCAAGACAGCCATCTCAACAAATGAGCTGGCCATAGTGGTTCACATCTGTAATCCTAGCTAATTATGTGGGAGGCATAGGTAGCAAAGTCTTAGTCAATCTAAGATCTGACCAGGGCAGAAGTTCAAGACCTCAAGTAAATAAAATGGACTAGAAGTATGGCAAAAGTAGTTGAGATGCTTGGTGCTATACAAAGTCCTGTCTAGCAAGCAGAGAACCCCTGAATAGAACCCTAGTAATATTCCTTTCTTCCACCAAAAAGCCTAAATAACTTTGTCCTATTTGAACATCTAATTTCAAGGCCACTGATAGATCAGAGATGATGAAATTATCTTAAAAATTAGGTTTGCAAAAGAGACAAAATTCTTTAGGTTTTGAAAAAATTGAAAAGGTAGGAAAATGCATGTGATATTTGTTAGCTCCATAATTCTTGAAAACATAAAATGTACCCAAGTATTTAATGTATATCCACATGTGTGCATATATCCTTGTATGTATATATATATATGTGTGTGTGTGTGTGTGTGTGTATAATCATATATATATATATACATACATATATATGTATGGTTCATCTCTTTTCTGTGTAGCAAATGGTACAAATGAATCTGTACAATCACTACTCAAAGGCATGCATAGACAAAGAGAATGAGCAGAGAACTCATACTCAGGAATCTATGGTTAGCCCATAACCTGAAAATCTTTTACATCAGTTTGCATGTGTCAGTTACTGCAGTACAGGGACAATACGATGGCAATGAGATACCAGGCAGATGAAATGATAAATGAGAGATACAAATGGTACAATATTAATTCTGATGAGTAAGAATAATTTCCAGTGTGTGTGTGTGTGTGTGTGTGTGTGTGTGTGTGTGTGTGTGTGTGTGTGTGTGTGTGTGTGTGTGTGTTACATTTACTTGATTCATTTCTCTTTTGAGAAGTATCTGGGCTGATTCAGTAAGCATGGTTGTGCTGAAACCGTTACTATATCCTGGTTTGTATTTTTTCCGGTAAATGCCCAGGAGTAGAGTTGTTGGATTATATGGAAGTGGGTAGTCAAAAGAGGAGTGAAGTGGGAAAAGGCAGAAGATTGAATAGGAGAAAAGGTGTAAAATGCAGAGAGGAATCCAGTAAATATCATATAAAATTAAGAAGAGTGAAGGAAGAGCTGTATAAGGGAGGGATGGAGGGATGGATGAGAATGTTGAAAGGGTTGGCATTGATCAACGTGTATTGTACGCATAAACTGCTTTGTTAAATGATAACTGCTTTGCTACTCAAAATAATAATTAAAAAATCATGTCACTAAAATATTATGCAATTAGAAGCAAAGCATGAGAATCTGCTCAGATAATCTCTAGGGTCAATAAATCTTTTTTGGTTAGGATAAGTTTTAGAACAACACTAATGATACATATCATTTGAAGAAAATTTAATGATTTCCAGCTATTTAAAATAATCATTTGTGAAGACATGGCTCAAGTGGTCGAGTGATACTTAGTGAGCAGAGCTGTAAGATAATGAATTCAAGTCTCAATATCGAACAAAATTAAAAACAATCAGTATAATTCAGGCACTTTCCAGTGCACTAGTAGCTCATGCATTAATCCTACTTTAAATCAGAAAGCATAGCTCTGGGGATCTCAGTTCAATGTCAGCTTAGATAGGAACGTCTGTGAGAGTCTCATCTCCAATTCACTGTCAAAGAAAGCTGGAAGTGGACTCATGGCTCAAGTGGTAGAATTCTAGCCTACAGCAAAAAGCTCAGGGGCAGAACCCAATCCTTGTGTTCAAGCCTTAGAATAGTGCATATACATCACAAACAAAGTAAGTCACTCAATTTCTCAACTTTCCATTTCCCTAATTCTAACTCTAATTTTGGACAGAACCCTAAGAGTAATCTTGATGATAATAGTAACCCAATCTTAAAATTAATGGAAAATCCTCCTGTTTAGATACATTCTAACAGATACTCATTGCTTTTGAAATGATTTGCAGTTTGCTCCAAATACTAGATTCCATGACTTGGACTATGAAATCGTTCCCTGTTATGAATCATTAACCTCAAATCTTCATATTATGAAAACTATCTCAGTTTCCACTGATCTTAACGTTTACTGAACTCCTATATCTCCAAAAAGAAGTTGCAGGTTTATTTAAAATCTACTTTAGTACCTAACCCTAACTATATATAAACCTTACTAGAAACCTAACTCTAAATTTAACCCTATTCAACCTTGAATAGGAAACTTAGGAAAACTCTGTAGTTTTTGTTAAATTTCAAACTTATTATACTTGAAAATGTTAGCAGAAAACTCAGTTTTACTGTAAAGCTTACCCTTCCCTAAGCCTAAGTCTAACCTGAACTAGAACAGTAACCCTAACCCTAGAATTAATAGCCTTTGGATTCTAAAAGCCATACAAATACATTAGTTTTTATTCATCCTAACTTTGATTCAACTCATCTTTCTAAAAACAGTTTGTAGTTTTACTCAGTATCTTGCCATTTTTGTAACCCGAAACCTAACTGGAATATTGAGACTAACCCTCACACTAATCATACCCTAATCTTAATATTATTAGCACTTTCTTATTTCACATTCATCTGAATTCTAACTAGACTTGTTATTTGAAGATTTACTTTCAGTTTGGCCCTAAACTTTCCATTTCCCTAAGGCTAACTCTAACTTCAGCTGGAACTGAAACCTAACTTTCACTCTAATGATAGTCCAATTCTAATGTTTAAGAAAAAAACTCTAGTTTTTAATCATTCTAATGGATACTCCAATTTCACTCAGGAAATGCATTTCAATTTGCCCTAATTCCCACAAAATTTTTGACTCTACCTCTGAAGTTATCTTGTTCCCTAACATGAAGTATTATATTATTTGTCCTCAAATTCACTTATCAGGAAAAATACTGTAGTTTCCAATGATCCTACCTTTCCCTGAATCCCTGTACCCTAAAACAATTTCAAATTTACTTGCCATCTAATCCATTACTTAACACTAACTCTTAAGCTAAACCTGGCTTGAAAACTCTCATTAATCATTACAAGAATGATCACTGAGAAATAAATATAATGATAATGCTCTAGTTACTATTCAATCTCTCATTTTTGCTCCTACTTGTTAGTGAAAACTGAATTTTTTTTGGTCAGTCATGGGGCTTGAACTCTGGGCTTGGGCGCTATCCCTCAGCTCTTCAGCTCAAGGCGAGCCCTTTACTGCTTGAGCCACAGCACCACTTCCAGGTTTTTGGGTGTTTAATTGGAGATAAAGAGTTCTCGTGCACTTTGCTGCCAAGGGTGGCATCCAAATGCAGTCCTCAGATCTCAGTCTCCTGAGAGGATAGGATGACAGGCATTGAAAAGTATGTTTTGCTGGGTGCCAGTAGCTCATGGCTGTCATCCCAGGTACTCAGGAGGTGAGATAAGAGGACTGGGCAGGAAAGACCCTGAGACTCTCATCTCCAACAAACCACCAGAAAACTGGAAGGAGTGCTGTGGCTCAAATAGTAGAGTACTTGCCTTGAGCTGAAGAGCTCAGGGACAGCACCCAGGCCCAGCATTCAAGCTCACAATCGAAAAAATGAAAGAAAGTAAAACATCTTCGCTGCAAAGATGTGGAGGTGTGTGTGGGAGGGTGCTGTGATTGAGAGACCAGGTGCTGGCCTCACTTTACAGACATTCTAAGAACTCCCCAAATTTGCACCTGTTTGAAGCCACAGTAGAATGGATGGTGTCTTACCAAAAATTCAAGTGGTCAAGGCCTATGGCAGGCAGGGAGTGGGCAAATGGGTGCAGGGGTGGGATTGTTGTGTCTGTATTCTCCCTAATGAAGGATGGATTTGGATGCTGGGTGTCAAAGTTTGTGGTCTGATGAAATGGGTTTTCTCTGGGTATATGAAGATGGATGATGTCTGGCACCTCTGGTGGCTCACAACTGTTATCCTAGCTACTCATAAATCTGAAATGTAAAGATCATGGTTCAAAGTAGCTTGGGCAGGAAAGTCTGTGGGTCTTGATATCCAATGAGCCACCAGAAAACAGAAAACGTCACTGTGGCTCAAAATATAGAGTGCTCATCTTCTGCTGAAGAGCTGGAGACAGCGCCCTGACCCAGAGTTCAAACCCCATGACCAACATTAAAAAAAGGGGTTGGCTGAGTTTTTGACATTGCAGTGTGTGCGGTAGGAAATTCCATGCTGGGTTCTGAGACATTCCAGATATGAGAGGCTCAATGATGTGTCTACAGTTAGTCTGAGTATGATAGTGCCATCTTCTCATGGGTTGGATGTGATCCTAATAGAGGGAGTTCATG
The DNA here is from genome assembly GCF_024711535.1 of Dipodomys merriami. Lineage (NCBI taxonomy): Eukaryota > Metazoa > Chordata > Mammalia > Rodentia > Heteromyidae > Dipodomys > Dipodomys merriami. Next base: position 382,990 of record NW_027206382.1, read on the forward strand.
GTTTTGTTCTCAGGAACTTCTAAGGGCTTGGAATATTTGTGTGTGTGTGTGTGTGTGTGTGTGTGTGTGTGTGTGTGTGTGTGTGTGTGTGTGTGTGTGTGTGTGTGTGTGTGTAATTTTACCTCGTCTTTTTCTGTCCCTTTCCTGGTTGCTGGTCTGCCTCTTTCTGATCTCAGATGGTGCCTATCCTTCACACCGACCTTGCTTTAGCCACCTATTAGGGTCTACAATGAGTCCTAAATTGCCACAGTCCTGTGTTCCAACTTTTCTCTGGCGCACAAGTCTGGCTGTCCCAATATTTGGTCACCTTCAGCGGATTCTGGGTCAGTGATGCCAGCTGGCATAGGGTCTCCTCTGCCGGAAAGGGAGGGCCTCAGTCATGTGATGTCCTATCCTTTTCCTCAACTGGGCCTCTGACTTCATATCCCTCTCATCAGGCTGGCAGTGGAGTGTGGAATGGGGGATTGCTGGTGGCTCTGGCCAACTCGAACTTGACAGCTGACTGAAGACTGCCCAAGCAAGGAGGATCCAGTGCTACATGGGAGGTGAGGGCAAGGTGGCTTGGAAGTATAGGTCAGTTTCTAGGAAATGTAAACGTACTTTATCACAGGACAGTCTATCTTCTGGCCCCAGCTGTGCCCCTCAGGTCCTTCTAGGCAATTCCAGGTGCTCAGAATACAGAGGCACAGACTTTAGATTCCAGGGCCAGGGAACTGGGGGAATGAGAGACTGGTATGGCCAATACCTCATTGTTTTGGGGTATTAGTGTTGTTCCCGTTAGTGGGATTCCTGCAGTTCTCTTTGAGTGTTCTCAGCCTGCTCACGCCATTCCTCCCTTTCTCTTTGAGTATTCGCAAGTTGTTCATGCAAATCCTGTATCAGTTTTTGAGTAGCTTCCTCACACTTATGATATTCCTGTATAAGCTTTTGGAATGCCTCCTCTCTATCCCTTTCACGCTCATACAGAGTCCTTTGTAAGTTGTCAAACTTCTCATTTATCATGTTTGCCAGCAGTGTTTGTAGAGCTATTTGGGAACTCACCTCTGGATTATTCATTATCTGTTCTGACCCCTGTTTATCAAGATTGGGAATTGAGATATCCATATTTGCCATTTTTCTGGTGTTTTTCCGGCTTACTCTGCCCATTTGAGATGAAAATAGCACCAGTTTTGTGTATCTTAAGGCAGTTTTGTGTATCTTAAGGCAACCATCAATCAAAGTTTGCATTTGTACAGTCAATAGTCTACAGATACAATCTAGTTCAACAGATACATCTATTCAACATCAAACAACTATATGTTAATGGGCTTCGAACCGCAGACAAGAATTTGGAAAACCAGAAATTAGTAGGGTTAGGGAGAGATGCGGGTAAAAAATAGGAATAGATTGGTGTGGGGAGGCATAGGTAGAGTTAACTATGTCCTAATCCCAATGCAGAAAATAGGTTGGGTAGGATGCAAGTAGAGAGAGAGAGAAAAAAAGAAGAAAGGGAAAGGGAAATGAAAAAAGACCAGAAAAAAATAGAAACGTAAAAATTAATATTATTTTGGAGATTAAAAGACCATCTATTTAGAGAGGAATGTGAGTATATGAAGGGGAGGGAAGGGACATAGTGGAGAAGTGAAAAACTGAAAAAATGCTTAAAATATTATATAGGTATAAAGAGGTAGTACTGCTATTAAGGGATTTAAGTATCAGAGGTTTTGAATTGAGTAATAAATTTGTGGATTAAGTGTTTACACAATGGGGGATAGGGTCTACTAGTTAACCACGGGTTTATCTGAGGATGTGCAGGACAAAAGCTAAGTCACATAAAGAAGATCAAAAGAGAGGAAAAGGTGAAAAGGATAAGAAAAGGAGAAAAAAGGTCAGAAGTTCAGTAGAGCTAGACAAAAAACAAAAAGATAGTTAAGAAAGAAAGAAAAAGAGAAAGAAGACAAGAAAAGAAGGAAAACGCACATTCACGTATTCCTAAAATAAAAATTATAAGAGGAAAAAAAAGTTACTGGAAAACAATAATTTTTTCAAAAAAGACAAAAATTAAAGATTAATAAATTTTTTTAAAAAAAATTTTTTTAAAAAAATTAAAAAAAAATTTATATATATTAGGTACCAAAAAAAGAAAAGGAAAAAGAAAAAGAAAAGAAAAAGAAGAAGAAAAAAAAAGCTCTTTGATTTTTTTTATTTTTTTGGGAGGGGTGGGAAGAATCCTGTATCTCCCTTTTGTCTGTAACCAGCCTCTTTTTGGAGTCTCTGGTCAGCTTGAGGTCTTGTGGCTTGATTGGTTTCATAAGTCAGTTTGTTGGAACAGGCAGAAAAATGCTCTGCTTTACCCAAAATTTTGAGATCCCCCTCCCAGATTAGTTTAATGGGAGGGTGATCTGCTTTGAGAATCACAAAAGAGGGGGATGCAGTGGTGAGGCTAGACTCTGGGTAGATTTGAGGCCTTTCAACAAACAGTAGCTTTTCCATGGGGCTATTTTGTGAAAAAAACTCACAGAGCCCAGCCTGGAGCCTTTCTCAGGGTTTCTGTTTTTCAATTGATTGTTGAGGCTGCTAGAGGGAGGGGCAGCCTCTGGCTCTGGTTACCCAGTGAGGAAAGCCACTCCAATGGCTGGCGCCTGAGCTGGGTGACTTTTCCCTGGATGGAGCTGAGTCTGGCAGGTCACTTCGCTGTTAAGTTCTTACGACCTGCTAAATGACTCGTTTTACTCCAAGGCCTTAGTTGGAGCTTGCAGCTCCTCCAAGCTTTGTTGGTATCCAAGATGGAGATCACCGGTGCTGTGGGGGGAGGGGTGGCCTTCCCTCCTCTGCTCCCTGAGAAGGAGTGAGGACGTCGGCCTTCTACTCACGCTGAGTCTTGGATCCTGGGTCGTCTCTGGTCTGCAAACTGCAGGATGAAGATGTCCGCTCCTTGTCGGTTCTTGCTGGTGTTGTGTAGAATCTGCTTGTCCACTGCGTCTGGCTCCTTCATCCTGGACTCTGTGTGAGTGCTCAGGTATAGCCCTGGCTGCGGTCTCAGCCGGGACCCTGCTGCCGCCGCCGCGGTGGCTGATGGCAAGCGCTCAGATGTGTCTTCTTGCCTTGGCTTTCCCTCTCTTGTCTAACTCTCTGTCCTGTGATGGCACACTTGGTGTGATTCTCTGGCTTAGGACTCTTCACTGGAACTCTAAAACTGCTTTCTATGAGAGAGATTATTCAGAATCCAGCTTCTCCTCCGCCATCTTCCCGGAACCCCTATAGTAATATATTCTGATTTATTACTTTATTTGTAAAAGATTTTAAACATTTTTCTTTTCTGCTGAAGTTTAAGTTTTTAAATAGTATCATCAAAATATATTCCTTGGTTACTTGGTGCAGTTTTTTATAAAGTTTTTAACTAATGGCTTCTAAGAATTCTTAATTGCTATATTATCTGTTTTAATTTTAATTTCAATATAATTTTATTTAAAGGTAATGTACAGAGGGGTTACAGGTACATAATTAAGGTAATGAGTACATTTTTTTGGAAGGAATATTGTTATCCCCTCCATCGATTTTTGTTTTGTACACTCAATTACTGATGCTTTTGCTGTTGGTATTGTTCAAATGTACTTTTGCTTTCTTTGTTCAAACTTTTTTATTATAAAATTAATATAAAAAGGGTTTACAGTTACTTAAGTCAACTAAAGGGTACATGTCATTTTATTTTCTATATTTCAAATTTTGGTCTTAATTAATTATTTTCTTGTTTTTGAAGATAATTCTTTTTTCAGAGTTTAGGATTATTTCATTTAATTTTGCATGATTTTTACACATGTAAATTATTCACATATATGTTACTTTTAAAATATTTAACATGTGAATATTTAATATAATTTTCTTAATTATTATATGGTTGGTGAATTTACATAAATTGGTTTTCTTATAGTTCTAAACATATTTTTCCCGGTAACAAATAATTACTTTATTTTCAAGAATCACATACTATATTAAGAAAGGCTTCATTTCCTGGTCACTTTTTTGTAAATATTTGTACTTGAATTAAAAAAAAAGTTTGAGCTGGGCATGGTGATTTGGGTCTTCCATTTTTTACCTATGGTAGGAACTGTGAATAGGGTTTGTAATTCGGGAGATCCTGAAAAACTATGAGACCTTATCATAAAAATATCCAGAGTGAAATGATTTGAGATATAGCCACCCATAGCGAGATATAGAGCACCTGGTTATCATATTCTAAATCTTGAGACTTAAACACCAGTAACATTAATCTTTTGTCAAAATTAAAGGATACATGTTTCAAAATGTTTATTATTTAAAACTTATTTACAAAGGTTCTCATGTCTTCTATTTCTTAATTTTCCATTTACTTAATCTATAAGAATCCAAGTATATTGTGATTATTTGATTTCTACAAAATGCTTAAATAGTATGAGCAATATATGATTTCATATATTAGTCTTTTTTTACTATTTGTGAAAATTTCCTCTATTTAATATTATAATATCAATATTCCAAATGTGTGTATGTGGTATGTGTGTGTATGTGTGTGTGTGTGTGTGTGTGTGTGTGTGTGTGTGTGTGTGTTTATGTGGTTTTTGTGTGTGTGTGCTTTGTGTGTACCTTTGTAATGCTTGGGAGATCACACCATTATTTCACATATGCTAGGTCAAGATTTTACCACTGAACTATACTGTGTAGTTATAATGTAATTAGTGTTTTAAATTATGACTTTAAAATTTTCATTCCTAGTATGTTTTTTCAAAATTATATATGATTAAATGTGATCCATTTTCTATCCATGTTAGCAATTTGTATTGTTATTTTATTGTTATTTAGAGTATTTCCACTGTTTTTTCACTTCCAAATTCTTGTGTTTGTTATTGATAAAGGTTTTACTTTGCTTCTTTTCTCTCTTCATTCTTTTTGCCTTTAGAGTTTACCTATTGTTTCTTTTATTTCTTTGGAAATTAATTATCATATTGCTATTACAATTTATTTACATTGTAAGAGGTCTATAAAATGCTTTATTTTCTATTTTGTTTTTCCTATCTTCTCTGACTCTCAGTCCACACTATTAGCTGGATTAAAAAGAACTTGATTAAGGACCCTTTGATTATTTTCCTCCTTCTGTTCTCTGAAGTCTTTCTGTTTTTGAAACACAATAACAATGACATACAGCTCCTAGGTGGTCCATCATTCTATCCCCTTTCACTCTTCTCTGTAGTCGTTATCATTCACCTTTATTATTCTATAGTGTTATCTAAATCTTAAGTCATTCCTAAATTAATTTTAGTTGTTTTAAGCATTCTCTAAAGACATTTTTCACTATATAATATCTGGGGTCTTGTGTTTTCACAAGGTGCAAAATATGAGTGACTATCAAACATCTAGATATCTGTAGAATATTGGTCCACCAACTCAATAAACTTGTATGTAAATTCAAGGAATACAGGTCAATCAGAACAATCTTGTAAAATGGTGCAGCTTGAGCACTCTAACTAGATTTGAATTTTATTACCATGTTTATTAGTGAAAGAACCGACACATAGAAGAATGTAACAGATTTATCAAAAATAAATTCTTAGTTTTATTGTCAATTGATTTTGAAAATGATGCCATGACTTAATGAAATAAAAATAGAATATTAAATGGGTATATTGGCACTACTGCCTCTCTAGTTTTAAAGAATGATCTTAGAACACAGAGAGTCCGGGACGAAGGAGCCAGACGCAGCGGCCGAGCGGATTCTACTCAACACCAGCAAGAACCAACAAAGAGCGGACATCTTCACCCTGCAGCTTGCAGACCAGAGACGACCCAGGATCCAAGACTCGGCACCAGAGACGACCCAGGACCCAAGACTCAGCGTGAGTACAAGCCCGACATCCTCACTCCTCAGGGAGCAGAGGAAGGAAGGCCACCCCTCCCCCCCCAGCACCGGTGATCTCCATCTTGGATACCGACAAAGCTCGGAGTTGCTGCTAGCTTCAGCTCAGGCCTTGGAATAAAATGAGTCATTTAGCAGGTCACAAGAACTTAACGCCGAAGTGACCTGCCAGACTCAGCTCCATCCAGGGAAAAGTCACCCAGCACAGGCGCCAGCCTAGCCTCACTGGGTAACCAGAGCCAGAGGCTGCCCCTCCCTCTAGCAGCCACCACAATCAATTGAAAAACAGAAACCCTGAGAATGGCTCCAGGCTGGGCGCTGTGAGTTATCACAAAATAGCCCCAGGGAAAAGCTACTGTTTGCTGAAAGGCCTCAACTCCACCCAGAACCTAGCCTCATCACCACATCCCCCTCTTTTGTGACTCTCAAAGCAGACCACCCTCCCAGAAAACTAACCTGGGAGGGGGATCTCAAAATCTTGGGTAAAGCAGAGCATTTTTCTGCCTCCTCCAACCAACTGACTTAAGAAACCAATCAAGCCACAGGACCTCAAGCTGACCAGAGACTCCAAGAGACTGGTTGCAGACAAAAGGGAGATACAGGATTCTTCCCACTCCTCCCCCCCCAAAAACAAAAAAACAAAAAAAAAAAATCAAAAGACTTTTTTTTTTTTCTTCTTTTTTTTTTTTCTTTTTTTTTTCTCTTTTTTTTCTTCTTCTTCTTTTCTTTTTTTTGCTTGTTTTTTGTTTTTTGTTACCTTATATATATATATATATATATGTATATAATTTTTTTTCCCTTCTAAAACTTTTATCAATCTTTAATTTTTGCCTCTTCTGAAAAAATAATTGTTTTCCAGTAACTTTTTTTTCTCATCTTATAATTTTTATTTCAGAATTACGTGAATGAGAGTTTTCCTTTCTTTTCTTGTCTTCTTTCTCTTTTTCTTTCTTTCTTAATTATCTTTTTGTTTTTTATCTAGCTCTACTGAACTTCTGATCTTTTCTTCTCCCTTAAAGCTTTTCACATCTCCTCAATGTCCCTCCCCTTCTCTGAACATATTCACATTCCTCTCTAAATAGACGGTCTTTTAACCTCTATAATAACATTAATTTTTACGTTTCTATTCTTTTTCTGGTCTCTCTTTATACCCCTTTCCGTCTCTTCTTTTTCTCTCTCTCTCTACTTGCATCCTACCCAACCCATTTCCTGCACTGTGAGTAGGACATAGTTAACTCTCCTTGTGCCTCCCCACACCAATCTATTCCTATTTTTTACCCACATCTCTCACTAATCCTAATAATTTCTGGTTTTCCAAATTCTTTTCTGCGGTTCGAAGTCCTTTAACATATAGTCGTTTGATGTTGAATAGATGTATCTGTTGAACTAGATTGTATCTGTAGACTATTGACTGTACAAATGCAAACTTTGGTTGATGGTTGCCTTAAGATAGTGTTCTAGCACAAAACTGGTGCAATCTTTATCTCAAATGGGCCGAGTAAGCCGGAAAAACACAAGAAAAATGGCAAATTCGGGTATCTCAATTCCCAACCTTGATAATCAGGGTTTAGAACAGATAAAGAATAACCCAGAGGAGAGTTCCCAAATAGCTCTACAAACACTAATAGCAAACATGATAAATGAGAAGTTTGACAATGTACAAAGGACTCTGTATGAGCGTGATAGGGAGAGAGAGGAGGCATCCCAGATGTTTATACAGGAATATCATAAGCGTGAGGAAGCTTCTCAAAAACTGATACAGGATTTGCATGAACAACTTGAGAATACTCAAAGAGAAAGGGAGGAATGGCGTGAGCAGGCAGAGAACACTCAAAGAGAACTGCAGGAATCTCACAGAAGGGAGGAAACTAATCAAAGAGTAATTCACGAATTAAGAGACCAGGTAGAGAATACACAAAGATCACTAAAGACATTCATGGAATCCATTAACAAAGAGCTGAAGGAAGTCAGGGAGACCACAAAGGGAATGTTGAATGGAACCCAACAGAAGGAATGGGAGCCCAAAGAAACCATAACCAATCAACTAAGTGATTTGAGAACAAACACTGAACACCAAATTAAGGAAGTAAAGAAATTCATACAAGACCTAAAACAGAGCTTCAACAAAGAACTTGAAGCCATCAAAGCTGACCAAGTAGAAGGAAAAGAGATAAAAAACAAAGTAGAGAGTCTTGACAGCAGGTTAGACCATGCAGAAGATCGAATCTCAGGGATTGAAGACAGCCTAGATATTATAGAGAAAGAACATACAACCATCCAAGACAAGTCCAAGAAATATGATAGGTCTATCCAACACCTGGAGGACACCATCAGAAGGCCCAATTTAAGGATAATGGGTGTAGAGGAGCACCTAGAAACAGAAGTTAATGGTCTAGGAAATTTGTTTAACAGGATCCTAGCAGAGAACTTCCCAAACATACAAAAAGATAGGCCTATTCAGATACAAGAAGCTTTTAGAACCCCAAATAGACCAGACCAGAATAGGACATCCCACCGTCACATTATAATCCACACAGGATCAACCCAGACCAAGGAAAAGATCCTTAAAGCTGTCAAGGAGAAAAGATTAATCACCTATAAAGGGAAACCAATTAGAATTACCTCAGATTTCTCAGCAGAGACAATCAAAGCAAGAAGAGCCTGGAATGACGTATGCCATGCCCTAAAAACAAACAACTATCAACCAAGAATACTGTACCCAGCTAAACTCTCCTTCATAACTGAAGGCCAAATAAAAACCTTCCATAGCAAAGAAAAATTGAAACAATACATCTCCACCAAACCAGCCCTGCAAAAGATTCTTAAAGATGTCCTACACATAGAAAACCAACAAGAACGCAACAAAGGCCAAGAAACTGCACACAAACGGAGAATCCAAGAACCTTAGGAAGAACCCAGTTTTCACAGCCCCCAAGAAGGTGGATAACATGGCAGGAACTCCCAAATACCTCTCAGTCCTATCTCTTAACGTTAACGGACTGAACTCTCCAATTAAGCGACATAGACTGTCTAGTTGGATTAAAAAACAAGACCCTTCTATCTGCTGCCTGCAGGAGTCACATCTTGCCCGTAAAAACAAACATATTTTCAAGGTTAAAGGCTGGAACAAAATCTACCAAGCAAACGGCCCTCATAAACAGGCGGGAGTTGCAATCCTAATATCAGATAAAATAGACTTCAAATTAAAATTCGTGAGAAGAGATAAAGAAGGTCGCTACATACTAATTAAAGGATCTCTCCTTCAGGAGGATATTACAATTCTAAATATCTATTCGCCAAACAATGGAGCACCCAAATTTATCAAAGTAACACTACTTTCCCTCAAATCCCAGATAGATCCAAAGACATTAATCGTTGGGGATTTTAACACACCACTCTCCCCACTAGATAGATCAACTCGGCAAAAACTCAACAGAGAAACCGCAGATCTAAACAGCTGCATAGATCAACTAGACTTAACAGACATATACCGAACATTTCACCCAGCAGCATCAGAATACACGTTCTTCTCAGCAGCACATGGAACGTTTTCTAAAATAGACCACATTTTAGGCCACAAAGCAAACTTGTCTAAATTCAGAAACATTGAAGTTATACCTTGCATTCTCTCTGACCACAAGGGAATAAAATTAGAACTCAACACCAAAAGCCACCAAAGAAAGTCCGGTATCACATGGAGGCTGAACAACACACTACTGAATCATGAGTGGGTCATGGAAGAGATTAGAAAGGAAATTCAAATGTTCATGCTATTCAACAAAAATGAACACACAAATTACCAGCTCCTCTGGGACACAGCAAAGGCAGTACTCAGAGGAAAGTTTATAGCTCTGAGCTCCTACATCAACAAATTGGAGAGATCTGAAACTAACAATTTAATGACACATCTAAACCTCCTTGAAAAAGAGCAGCAAGATAAACCCCAATCCAGTAGACGGAAAGAAATAATCAAAATTAAATCAGAATTAAATGAATTAGAATCCAAAAAAACTATAGAAAGAATCAACAAAACAAAGAGTTGGTTCTTCGAAAAACTTAACAAAATTGACAGACCCTTAGCAAACCTTATCAGAAAAAGGAGAGAGCACACCCAAATTAATAAACTCAGAGATGAGAATGGAAACATCACCACGGAAACAACCAAGATTCAGAACATTATAAGGGAATACTTCTCAAAACTTTATGCTAATAAGTTTGAGAACTTGACAGAAATGGACCTTTTCCTAGCAAATATTGACATGCCAAAACTAAACCAAGATGAGTTAAACCAGCTTAACAGGCCCATATCAAGCATTGAAATAGAAACAGCAATAAGAGACCTCCCAGCTAAGAAAAGTCCAGGACCAGATGGTTTTACAGCGGAATTTTACAAGGCCTTCAAAGCAGAGCTCACACCAATACTCCTCCAACTCTTCAATGAAATTGAAAGAGAAAGCTCACTACCAAACACATTCTATGAAGCCATCATAACCCTCATCCCAAAACCAGGCAGGGACTCATCAAAGAAAGAAAACTATAGACCCATTTCTTTGATGAACATTGATGCAAAACTTCTCAACAAAATTTTGGCCAATCGACTTCAACAATTCATCCAAAAAATCATACACCATGATCAAACAGGATTCATTTCAGGGATGCAAAGCTGGTTCAATATACGCAAATCAATTAATATTATTCATCACATCAACAGGAGCAAGAATAAGAACCACATGGTTATCTCAATAGATGCAGAAAAAGCATTTGACAAGATCCAACACCCCTTTATGATGAAGGTTCTGGAAAAATTAGGAATCCATGGAACATTCCTCAATACAATAAAGGCTGTATATGACAAACCTACAGCCAGCATTATACTCAATGGTGAAAAACTAAAGCCATTTCCTCTTAACTCAGGAACAAGACAAGGATGCCCACTCTCTCCACTTCTCTTCAATCTAGTATTAGAATGCCTAGCTACAGCAATAAGGCAAGATGCAGACATAAAGGGGATCCAAATAGGGAAAGAAGAAATAAAACTTTCCCTCTTTGCAGATGACATGATCTTGTATTTAAAGAATCCAATAGACTCCACTCCCAAATTACTCAAGCTGATTCAAAACTTTGGCAAAGTAGCAGGTTATAAAATTAACCCCCAAAAATCAATGGCTTTTCTATATGCCAACAATGAGAAAAGTGTGGCTGAAATTAGGAAAGCAACTCCATTTGTAATAGCCCCACAAAAAATAAAATACCTAGGAATTAACTTAACCAAAGAAGTGAAGGACCTCTATGATGAAAACTTTAAAATCTTGAAAAAGGAAATCAACACAGAACTTAAAAAATGGCAAAACCTCCCATGCTCCTGGATTGGCAAGATTAACATCGTGAAAATGGCAATACTTCCCAAGGCTATCTACAAATTCAACGCGATACCTATCAAAATTCCACCCTCATTCTTCAAGGAAATAGAGGAGGCAATCCAAAAATTCATATGGAACAATAAAAGACCCCGAATAGCAAAAACGCTCCTCAACGGAAAGAACACTGCTGGAGGAATATCAATACCAAATTTCAAACTCTACTATAAAGCCATAGTAATCAAAACAGCTTGGTATTGGCATAAGAACAGACCTCAGGACCAATGGAATAGAATTGAAAACCCAGAAATGAACCTACAGACCTATAGCTATCTAATCTTCGATAAGGAAGCTAAAACAATAGAATGGAAGAAAGACAGCCTCTTCAGTAAATGGTGCTGGCAAAATTGGTTAACTACATGTAGAAAACTAAAGCTAGATCCTTATATATCACCCTGCACCAGAATCAACTCCAAATGGATCAAAGACCTTGAACTCAAAGCAGACACTCTGAAAACATTACAGGATGGAATAGGAGAAACCCTAGGTCTCCTTGGCTCAGGTCGAAATTTTCTGAATAGAGACCCGGAAGCACAACAAATCAAAGAAAGGTTGGACAAATGGGATTGCATAAGATTGCAGAGCTTCTGCAGGGCAAATGACATAGCTGGCAAGATCAATAGAAAGCCCACCGATTGGGAGAAGATCTTTACTAGCCATACAACGGACAAAGGTCTCATATCAAAAATATACTTGGAACTCAAAAAATTAAACCACCCAACAACAAATCCTCAAAGAAACAACTGCCCAATAAATAAGTGGGCGAAAGACTTAAAGAGAAGCTTCTCTGAAGAAGAAAGAAGGATGGCCAATAGACACATGAAGAAATGTTCAACATCCCTAGCCATAAAAGAAATGCAAATCAAAACAACATTGAGATATCACCTCACTCCAGTTAGAACAGCAAAAATCAAGAACTCTAACAACAACAGATGCTGGAGGGGATGTGGACAGAAAGGAACCTTACTTCATTGTTGGTGGGAATGTAAACTTGTTCAACCACTTTGGAAAGCAGTATGGAGGTTCCTCAAAAGACTTCACATAGATCTCCCCTATGATCCAGCAATCCCACTTTTGGGCATTTACCCAAATGTTTACAAACAAGACCACACTAAAGCTACCAGCACAACTATGTTTATTGCAGCATTATTTACCATAGCTAAGATATGGAACCAACCCAGATGCCCCTCAGTAGATGAATGGATCAAGAAAATGTGGTATATATACACAATGGAATTCTATGCCTCCATCAGAAAGAATGACATTTCCCCATTTGTTAGGAAATGGAAAGGTTTGGAAAAAATTATATTAAGTGAAGTAAGCCAGGCCCAAAGAAGCATAGGTCCCATGGTTTCCCTTATTTGCAATATCTAGTATAGGTATGAGTCAAGCGGAAAAGGCCAGATAATGTGATGTTAGGAAAATGAACCCTTAAATATGTATTTTAATGTTTTCGTTTCTTTCATGCATGTATTTCTAATGCATTTATAAGATTATTCCTTTATTGCTTTGTATGTCCCTCCCCCACAGTGTAACCCCCGCTTTCACTATATTTGATATCAGTATATCATGTGGAGGAGATGGGGACAAACAAATCGTTTAAGGATTCAGGTGGACCTGTTGCAACAATGAGAAGTACAAAATGTCATGTCAAAACCAGCTTTACAATTTCGGTGTGGGGGGGGGAGGGGGGTATAATTGGGTGGGGGGAGGGGGGTAAAATTGGGTGGGGGGAGGGGGGAGGCAGGGAAGGGAAGTGAAGGGTAAACAAAGGAGGAGGCTGCAATGCTTGGTAAGAAATGTATGCATTATTCTGCCCATGTAATTGTAGCCCCTCTGTACAGTATGTTCTCAAATAAAATAAAATACAATTTAAAAAAAAAAAAAAAAAAAAAAAAAAAGAATGATCTTAGACTACTACCTCAAACCATATACAAAAATTTTTAAATAAAAAATGATTATCAAACTAAATGTGAGTTGTAAAATCCTACAAAACAAACATGTAAAAATTCATGACAATGGATCAGTAACGGTTTCCAAAAATTTGACATGGAAAGCATTGGTGGCTAAAGAAAAACAAGAATAAACTAATATCAACTGATGACCTTTCTTAATTCTATGAAAGTAGTGAAAACATATCCAACAGATAGAGGGTACATATTTGTTAATGCTACAATGTTAGTGCTACAGTGATCCTGAATCTTAAGTACTATTATATCTTCTAATTCTGTATAAATTTTTTCCGAACAGGATATTTCTATAAAGAACATATGTAAATTAATAGTCAATAGGAGGAGTATATGAATTAAGCTCCTCTTTAGTATCTAAGAAAAAAGAAAAAGAAAATTCAGTAGTATGACCATAATATAAAAAGATGACACAAAATATAGTAATGCATTTGTGGAGAAATTGATATACTTCGTATAGTAGAATGATTTGTGTAATACTGCAGTCATTTTATTAAGCAATTTTTCAAGTCTTCAAAAGGTCAAAGAGAATTGTATATGTTCTAGCTATTACACTTCTATGTATGTATTAAAGAGAAGTAAAAAACTTGTATGGATCGGGAATGTAGTTCATTGACTGTGCACTTGGACAGTATGAGTGAGAACCTGAAATAATTCCTCAAAACTAATTTTGAAAAGACACCTATAGAAAATGTATGCTGGACAAATTCCTGTAACTCAATTTTATATCTATTTTAATATCTGTTCTAACATTTATAGCATTTCTATTTGAAGAAATCCAAGTTTGTGAAAATTAGGCTTGGAAAACCTATGAGTGTACAATTCACTTCCAAAGCACTAAAATGTATACAATGAAAGGAGATAATATATTGTATGTGAATTTCATGTCAGCAAAAAAATAAACCTATAGTTAAAAATTCTTCCTACAAATTGCAAAATACCTAATGTTTTTGGTGTTGGCTAAAAATTCTTTGTAAACTGCAGTTTCTAAAACAAAGATGTGATTTCTGTTTATTTTGAGTTTTTTGTCTGTTTTTATACTTTATGCAGAGATAACCCAATCAAAAAATGTATGTGATAACTGGAATATCTAGGAATTATACATCACTTATACGTAATTGATAACCTTTTCTGGAAGAAACTTTTAGCAAATGATAGAAAACACAAATCTATGCATCTGCATTTTTTGATATCCATATGTTACTTGCTCAATCCAATTGCTTTTCTCTACTTTGCTAGAAAAAAAGTATTCTCAGGATAAGAGCCAATAACGTGAAAAGAAACAAAACATACAATCATCTTGATTTATTTGTGACAAAAACAAATGAAATAAAACAATTCCACTTAAGCGACTCCATTATTAGTATTTATGAAGATGATTCTGAATGCCAACATCCATTGAATTTTTGGAATTTTAATTTCTACGAACATATGAAAATTAGAATAAGAAAATAAATATAGTTTTAGAGAAAACCAGCCTTGGAATAATTTTCTTAATTGTTTTGAAATTACAAAAGAATTAATACCATTAAAATTATCCTTTCCTATGGAATTCATTTAAAAATGTTTATCATTTATTATAATTTAAATACCAAGCAAGAGTAATTTTACAGATTAATTACAAATATTGTATTACTATCATAAAATAGAATAAAAGACAGTCCCAATATATTATCATTATTCTTAATTTTAAATCATTACCTAAATATCTTAAACAATCTAAATAGTCATGTCTTTAACATAGACGTAAATATTCTATACGTTTTACCTAACATTTTCCATTGGCATGTATTCATGTTTCTAAGAAATGTTCACAGCAGGTAAAAGATGCTTCTGTGAAATTAATGAGATATATTTTGTTGGTCTAGATGTTGTTTGCAAGGTTATGCATTGTCCCTAAGCAATTTTGTGTTCAAAGCCAGCACTCTACAACTTGAGGTATAGAGCTAATTCCTGGTTTTAGTGGTTAATTGGAGAATCTAACAAGTACTTTTCTGTCTGGGCTAGTTTCAGAAACAATTCCAAGACCTCATTACCCAGAATAGCTCGAATTATAGGTGTGAGTCACTGGCACTTGGTTTAATGTATATTTTTAATTTTAATTATGTTTCAAGATTTTTTTATGGGTTTTTATGTGGACATCTAATTTTTCTTTTTCCTTTTTTTATTTTTTTTATTTTGTTTTTAAATTTTATTTTATTTTATTTGAGAACATACTGTACAGAGGGGCTACAATTACATGGGCAGGATAATGCATACATTTCTTACCAAGCATTGCAGCCTCCTCCTTTGTTTACCCTTTACCTCCCTTCCCCGCCTCCCCCCTCTCCCCACCCAATTATACCCCCCTCCCCCCACACGCCGACATTGTAAAGCTGGTTTTGACATGACATTTTGTCCTTCTCATTGTTGCAAGAGGTCCACCTGATGTTTCAAGATTTTTGTTTCATTATAATGTACATCGTTCTACACATAAATTTAGATATATGTATGTATTTCTGATGACAATCTCTAAAAATGTATGTCTTTCTACACATTATATATATATATATATATATATATATATATATATATATATATATATACATTTCTGAAGACAGACTCCTTCTAAAACTTCTTATGCTACTATTTTTTTACCTTTTTATTTCAAAGATATACAGTATGTTTTTCCAAAAGTTTCCTAGAATAAAATATCTAATATTTCAATAGAATGTAGCGTTTATTACTCTTAAGGGAATTTTAGATATACACATGATATTGTAGTATATTACTTAAAATAATTCTGTTCAAACTCAAATATTTGTGTGTAGTGGTGAGGAGAGAGGAAGTTAATTCATACTTGTTAGGAAATTGCAATACTTCAAAAATGTATTCTATAATATGTTATAAGCAAACAGCCAAGCTACCTGTTTTGGTTTAGTTTTTTGGTTTCTTTGTTCAAAATTTTAATATGGATGCATGCACAGTGATTAACATTAAAATTATTAATCAAAAGACAAAAGGAATAATCGCAAAATCATAGATACATATCAGAGTTTCAATAGCTACCACTTATGATTCTAATAATAATTTTGATGAGGATAATGATGATCACAGAGTATCCTGATAATGACAATATTGTGATTGAAAAGGAAAAAAACTTTACACATTTTTGAATCTATATTTCCCATATTAAATATATAGTAAAAAATAGCGTTGAATTACATACAATAAGAATAACAAGAGGAGAGTTTCAATATCAAGAAATACTATCACATAAATGGGTAGAGACAGTAAAAACCCTAATGTTATTCCTGAAGTCTCTCTAATGTATACACACTTTTCTTGGTGGTATTATTTTCTTATAAATAAAATTATTTATTTCCACATTTTGATGGACTAAGGTATAGTTTTCAGCTTAGTATGATTAGTTCAAAAACATTCTCCTATAGATACTATTCAATAACCAATGTTTCCAATGATATATTAAGGGTATGTTCTTCAATACATCTGAAAAAACATGACACTATTTATTTTTACATAGTACCACTTATATAACTGTAGTTACCTTAAAATGACATATACCTTAGAGCCAGGAGGTAAAATTTATTTTTATTTCTGCAGGAAACAATTTGTGACTTTATACCAACAAACTGAATTTGAGTCTTTCCTTATTTGTAAGGTAAGGTGGAAAATGTAAGGACTCTTCAATTTTCTTTTTTCCTGCTCTAGAAGTCAACCCATATATTCTTCATTATTTCTGGTAGATTACATCCGTTTATAGATGAGAAATGTAAGGCCAACTGTCAATGTAGTGAGTAAATAATGATACTAGAATTTGTGTCTGAGTTATTCACTCTGTGTGCTTACAAAGAGAGTAATTTGGTGATGGAAGGGACCAATATGAAAAGACTATGGGGAAAAAGCATACTTTGGATATGGTTGTTTTAGGACTAGGTGACAGTGTTGAGTAAATGAAACAGGCTGGTGTCAGGGGCATAAAAAAGGAGTATATAGAAATCATTTGAGTGGGGGCTGGGAAGGTGGCTCAGTGATAGAGCGCTTGCCTTGCATGCATGAGGCCCTGGATTCGATTTCTCAGCACCACATAAGCAGAGAAAAAATCCGGAAGTGGTGCTGTGGCTCAAGTGGTAGAGTGCTAGTCTTGAGCTGAAGAACTGAGGGACAGCGCCCAGGCCCAGAGGTCAGGCCCCACGAATGCACCCACCCAAAAAATAGAAATTATTTGAGTGACAGAAACTGAGAAAATCTGGATCATTCATCTTATCTAATGGGAGGGAGTAGAAGGGTAAGAAGAAATCTTAATGTGCTTCCACAGGTTTGGCTGGCAACTCTGTTAGTGCTACTCTTAGTTATAAGGACCACAGGTGGAAATGATGGATTTAGGGGAAAAAATCTGATAGTTCTAAAGTTTAGTTGCAAAGATGGCTCTATTTAGACATCATCAAAATATCCACGACCATGAATATGGAAAAGAATAATAAAATTGGGGGCATTATTGAAAGGAAAAGGAAAAGGAAAGTTCTGACACAGGTGTGAGCAATGTGGGCACCACTGTAGACAAGATTGGAAGAAAGAGATAAATAAGGAAATAAAAAAGTAACAAACACAGATTTACAGAAGTAAAGGAAGGAATTTGCAAGAAGATATTGAAAGAAATATGCTATTTGGATTTGAAAAGTAAAAGGACATAGACAAGTTCAATAAGATCATTGTTTTGGTGAAAGTCATATTGATAAAATTTTGGGATATGAATATGAAGCCATAAAATTCTGGATCCATAAATTCAACAGATCCTGTTGATTTTAAATGTTGGGAACCAATGCTTTTATCCTGAACTTAGAAAAATTATACAGATATAACTGTCATGAACTTTACTCATAGGTATTGTGTGAATATTTTTGAAGACTTTGTTTATTCAGGAGTTTGTAGATTGAACTACAGCACAGACAAGCCTAATTTGTCCTACAGTTCCAATGTATGGCCCATGTATCCACATCAGTTTGGGATTTTATTGAAATATTTTTAGATATGTTTGGATGTCTTATCAGCCTATTCGTTATAAATGTAAGCCAAGTAACACTAAGTATTAGCTTGAACAAACAGCATTACTGATGTGACTGAAGACTCCTCAAATTGATTCTTCTTTAGAATAGAAAATGCCTCAATAGTCATTGACACATCATAACTGCCATATACTCCATTTAACTCTAGTTCTTGTTAGGGATATCTCCATGGTGAAATAACCCTGTCAATCATCCTGCCACAAATTCTTATATGTAGGGAATGCTTTTATAAACTTCAAACTTTTATTGAATTGGAGAGTTCAGATTTTACCCTCACCAGTACGACTGAATGCCTAAAAAGGTAAAACATTTTGCTGTAATGCCTTCCTTTCATTTTCTCATACCCATTGGCAAGTAGGGAAGGATTCACCTACAATGCTGACTTTTACTAACACAACATCTTGGATCTAGTGTTAATTCGGATACTTACTAATTAGCTTTAGATTTTGTGGCTATTTATATTTCTCATGGGAAACCTAATGAGCCCCATGGAAATTGACCTAAGGAGACTTTCAATTCTAATATCAGTTTTTCTCAAAATGCTTTAAATTCTACATTCTCTAATGTGAGCATAGGGTTACACTGTGGAACTTTTCTCCTCAAAGAGTGAGTACTACCCTATTGCTTAATATGGACAAAGTACTTTCGTACATAGACTGGTCTTGTGCAAACAAGAAGTGGTATTTGAACAATGTTCTTAGCAGTTTGTAAAGATGAAATGGAAAGAGAGCAACTATGAACTCAAAAGGAATGTGCAAAAAAGCGAAAGGCACAAAGTAGAATGTGCCAAGGAAATGCTGAAGTATAATTTCAAATTATGTGCTCAGGTGTGAGGGTGTGTTCAAAGTACAGCTTAAGAAAAAGTAGTTGGGTATCTTGGGGAAAAACTGCTTTAAACTCTTTGGTGATAATTGTACAAGTAGAAGCCCCTAACTCTGACTCTAATCAGCCACATCATCATCAACTTAGGGACTATTTTCCAAGTGCAAAGTGAGAAAAAGAGGGCTCATCACAGTTAGTGTTCAGGTTGAAGTAATGTAAATAACATAATTTTTCTTATAAGACTTCACTTATTTTGGTGGGTTAAAGTAGGAAAAACTCAAGTAAATTTTTTGCATGTACCTAAATTAAGTGGGACATAGTATATTACTCTCTTTTTAACTGGGAAGTTGTAGATTACGTCTTTTTATACTCTAACTTGGGAAAATGATCTCCTGTCAGTCGTTTTCTTTTCCCTCCCCATCTTTTGCCCTAGCAATTACATAATTTTTATTTAAAGAGACATACTTGAGCTTGCATTACTAAATCTTTCAAAATTATATGAACTAATTCATACTTCTGGAAGCCTCCTCTTTCATACTCAAGAGAATATTTTGTCACTACCATTTTAACCCCTATGATATTGGATATCTTCCTGTCTAATATGAACTAATTCATACTTCTGGAAGCCTCCTCTATCTTTCTCAAGAGAATATTTTGTCACTACCATTTTAACCCCTATGATATTGGATATCTTCCTGTCTAATTCAGTGCAAGATATACATTAGATTCATCCAGATATCACACTTGTACCACCATGAAATCCTATCTTCATTAAAATCATGATTTTAGAATATCTGGGGAGGTGGCATTTGTCATTTTTGAATGACCTTAAGTGATACTTACATGCAATCATGTTTTAAATCAATATGCCTCTCAGGAGATGAACGAATTGACAAAATGTGATAAATATATCCACTGTGGAATTCTATGCTTGCAATTCATATGGAAATGGAAAAATCCTACTAAGTAAAATAAACAAGACACAAAGAAAGAGATTCCATGGTTTCCCTAATTTGCAACAAGTAGGAAATATCTAGGATAGTCCTAGCAGATGAGCAGAATGGCTCAGTAGCTATGTATAAGAAGATGATGAACAAAATGAACTCCTACATATGGAAACAAAGGTTTTCTTCGTGGTTGTTGTTTTTAATGTACTCTGTGATTCCTTTTTCTTTTGTGTTTTCCCCTATGGTTTGTCCCCTGCTGTATTTGATTTCAGTATAATGTGTTATTGTATATATATTTATCATAATTAGGGAAGGGAAGAGGAACAACAACATGGCGTGACAAAGGACAAAGTATAAACCAATGTAATAGCAATGCTCACAGGACAACAGTATGGAAATTTACATTACAACTTGGGAAGGGTATTGGGGTAAAGGAAAACTGTTAGAAAAGTGAGGTAGTGGATAAAAAGTTCTACATGTTATGTATTCACCATCTTACAATTACGGCAACCCCTTCTATATATCACCTTGACAATAAAATTAAATTAAAAAATAACTTACATAAAATATAATTTCACTGTATTGGTATAGTAAATACCACTCTATTCCCCCTTTCTTTATCAGAGGGTCATCAACTTGAATGTTATCAAACTATACAATATCTTCACAATATATTTGCCTTTATGTTGAAAAAACCATTACCTCATATTAAAACAGAAAAGTTTAATTCTACGGAAACTCCTAACTTTTAAAACTGAATAATTGTTACAACGACAGAATATATGTATTCTTCAAAATTCAGATGACTACTAACTAATCATTTTCAAATTCTGATCATGTCATGCCAGAGACATTTAAAACAGTATCTGTTTGCATTTTAATTAATTCTGCAATAGATGAAATTTCCAATGTGATGTTACATATGTAAAAGTGAATAGAAAAAATAGCCACATTCTGGTAGAAGATAAAACTATGACCTATCTATAATAATTAATTCCTGAAGAGTAAACATTTGTTCATCAGAAAAAGCTATTATTTCTATGACAATCAATTCCAAATTTTTATCCTAGCCCAACAGTTTGCAACTTGTAAGGCGCACCTTAAAATTGCCTAAATTCACATCATGACTAGCTTATCACTATTGTGAAAAAAATACTACACTTCTGCTGTGATGCCCTCCCAATTGTGCAAAGAACACTACACTAAACTTTTCTGCATCATTTTTCCTCCAGTGGTATTCTTGAGATCCGAACACTTGCAAATAGTATTTATATTATTATTTTATATTAATTTTATTATGTATTATTTTTATCTATCGTAGATATTCAGGAGATCAGAATATCTGAATATTAAGATCTGAAGATTAGGAGATCAGAATATCTGAATATTAAGATCTGAAGATTATGGATCAAACCCACCCAGGTAGCAAGGTTCCTTATATTCTTATTTCCAATAAACTCATAAGGAATAGCCAGACACAAGTGGCACTGAGGTTCAAGTGGTAGAGCAGTAGCCTTGAGCAAAAACAGGCTCAGGGACAGTGCCCAGACCTAGAGGTCAAGCCCTAGCATAAACTAAACAACAAAAACAAAATATAAACAAGCATTAAACCTAGCTTTTTTTCCCTCATTGTATGAGTAATTACGAGGTACGTAAGGAAATTTCTTCCTGTGTTATGTATAGGTAGAAGAAAAAAGATGTCATACAATTACTCTATTCATACAATGTTACACCAAAGCCTCAAAAAATTGATCTTTTTCTAAATTTATATATTAATAGCATCCATTTGTTGGCAACTTTGTCTAGATTATTCAGATTATCATGTTATACATGAACTGTTGGAATTATGTATTAACTAATTTCTTATTATACCTCACTTGAAAGAATATTCTAGGCAATTAGAATGCCAGAACCATTTGTGAATTTCTAAATTAAATCTTCTACTTGAAAACATTTTTGTAGTATCCTAGAGAATATGAAATTACAAACAAAAAGCATTTATTTCAAATCTAAATTCTAATTTAGGCAGGTCTCCAAAGTCATACATTAGATGAACTTTGCTATTTCTCCAGGCTGAAGCTTTTGTAATCCTTCATCATTTCTTTAGAATCCAACAGAATGGTGCTTACTTTTTCAAATTTTCGATTGGGAATCATGAGCTATTTTGCATCTAGCAATGTTCTGTAATGAAGAGAGCATGTAAAACAGAAGTGAGGATGATATATGAGTTGCATTTCACTAGGAAACTTGACTTATCAAAACATAGTGAAAAAATTAGCCCAAACTTCCAACTGGGTATTCCTTTCTTGTTGTTTGGCTTGTTTTATTGAGACAAATTATACTACCTGGTCCAGGGAAGGTATCGCTATGTAATTCCACTCTCTAATCTCCTATCTTAGTCTGAGTGCTAGAATTCCAGGCTTGTATCACATTGCCCTGCCATAGTTTGTTGGTTTATTTAATCTAGAAACAGGCTAGCAATTCTGAACTTCTCCGATGATCTTATCCACTAGACTGACTGCTTTGACTGTTTATGTACAATTTTCAAAGACGTTCTAACATTTGACACAGGATATGAACATTTTCAGATGCACCTGCATTGTTCTCTGATTCATTCCTCCATGGATCTGATCCCTTTAATAGTGATTACTTGACTTTCTTAGTATCTCTGGTCCCTATCTTTGTAATATTCTTAAGCTTTTTGGGGGAAAGTTCACTTGAGGACTTTCTAATATTAAAATTATCACTTGTCGTAGTCTTACTCAGGACATATTTACTGTTATTTTCCAACTTTTTCTACACATTCTGAGAGTTGTTTCATATGTGTGTTTACACATATATGTGCCTCTGTGTATGTGCATGCTTGCGTATATGTATGCCAAAACCTCAAGCTCTTATTCAGCAGTCTTGCTCATACCTAGTATTCCATCACTTCAGACATTCTTACAATGCAGGTTAGCCTGGTTAATTATAGGTATTGTGGCAAATACTTTTTTTTCTCAGGCTGGATGCAAACTGAACTTCCCAGAATCCTTTACATTCTTAGGTTTTATATTTCCAGGGGTGTCATTTTTTAAACTTGAAACAGTTTTGTGAGTGTAAAGTCTAACCTGTAGCCCAGATTTTTAACTTAAGAATTCATATAAAGATAGATGACCATACACATTACATACATTGAGTGTACACTGTTAGATATGTGATCTTAAGCCGGATGACAGTGGCTCACGCCTATAATACTAGCTACTCAGGAGGCTGAGATCTGAGGATTGCAGTTCAAATCAAGCACAAGTAGGAAAGTTTCTGAAGCACTTATCTCCAATTAACAACCAGAAAACTGGAAGTGGCACTGTGGATCAAGCGGTAGACTGCTAGCCTTAAGGTGAAGAGTAGAGGAAGTGTGCCCAGGCCCAGACTTCAAGCCCCACAAATACCAAAGGAAAAGAAAAGTAAAGAAATAAAAGATATGTGAACTTAGCCACCAGTTCATTGCTAGTATAATTCCTGCTCTCACCACATGGCTTTCTTTTTCCAGTTAAGTCCATGCTCTTATATATGATTTGCTTTGAAACTAGAATTATTCTTCCATTCTAGTTTTTACAAATTTTCATGATTAGTTGCCATGATTTAGAGATAGAAGAAGAAACAGAGTGGCCTCATCCTTCATGTTCCACTGAGTAGTAATGCTTTCTCTATATCACTCCCATAGATATACATACTGGCCTTGGCTTTATTGTTACAAATTTGTCTTATTTGCAGAGTCTTCTATACTGTATTGAACAACCATACTTAAACACAGAACTTCTTTTTCTCCTATTATTCATATTGTTTCTCCTACTGTAAACTTATGCACACTTGTGAAAAAATGTACAACACACACACACATATTTCTGAGAACCTTCTTCTCACTTAAAATTGGTCTTAATTTATAGAGCACTTAGGAAATTTGAACTTAATGTACTCCAGGATAATGGTTTTTCATGTTTTTATTGTAAAAATGTTGTTCAGAAGGGTTAGAGTTATATATGTAAGTTAATTAGTACATAATCTATCAAGAATTGTTAACTCTTCTTTTGTTTTTCCCGTCTTCCCTTTCCTCCTCGCTGCCCCAAATCCCCCCTCTCCTCCCCAAGTTATAAAGTTCATTTTCTACATAGCGTCTTGTAGAACTCATTGTTACAATGGATCATACTGTACTCTTCTTTCAGCATTTTATTATTTCCCTTCCCCTCCCCACATTAGAAAAAGGTATATGCATGATGCAGATCACCGACATCAAATACAGTAAAAACAGGGGTTATAACATAGTGGTAGAAAATAGAAGAGAAAAAAAAAATCACATAGTACCTGTTAGGTAACAATAAAGAAAAATCAAGTTGTGTACTATCTTGGAGTCCATTTCACTTAACATCATTTTATATGGCTATATGTACATGTATAATGTTTTATAAGTGATTTAAATTCCGTATTTTCTCATGACTAAGTTGTTTCTGAAGCGCTTTATCTCATGTACAAAGATGTACTTGTGCTATTTCAATGAAGCCACAAAACGTTCATTTTACCTGGAGCAGCGCCATAGATTGTTACTTGAAGTAACTGGAAGGAACTGTTACTGGAAGTGGAAACTGATTCCAAGAGAGGAATTGAACATAGAGAAATGACAAGTTCAACTTAATTTGTGCGCTCGCTTTACTGTACAAGAAAAGAATTCAAAGCTTGAAGGAAACTCTGTCCCTGACTTTTTCGAGTGTGTTCTTTACTCACATAAAACTTGTTTGCAAATTTCTAGTTAAGAGTATTACAAAAGGAAACAATATGCCATTTGAAGGCCAACATAGATAAAAAGGAAATAAGGTTGTTTTAAAAGTGTTCTACTGCAAAGAAACAAAGACATGTAGGTTTAAAGGTAACTTATGCCTCAATATTTCACTCCTGACATGATTGTCTTGTTGCAGGATTCAGTTATCCATTACTTTAATCTGGTCCTGAGTTCACCATAGCAATAAGGATTCCAAAAATCAGGATCCAGTGAGTATGATCAGCAAAAGGAGCCTGTTTTCAAACCAGTGCTTTAAGGATGGTCCAAAATAAATATGTGGACGTTTTTTGCTTGCTTGTTTGTTTAGTTTGTGCTGGTTCTGGTGCTTGAACTCAGAGTCTGGCCCCTGTCCCTGAATAGTTGTCTTTCCTGCCCTCCTGCCACCATAGTTAGTACTCTACTGCTTGAGCCAAAACTCCACTTCTGGCTAGTTTGGTGTTTAATTAAAGATAAGAGTTTGACAGACTCTTCTGCCTGTTGGCTTTGAGACTGTAATAAATCCAAGTGAGATCAATTGTATGCATTTCTCTTTTGAACCAAGACATGTTAGATGAAGTTTATTATAAAGCTAATATTCGACAAATTTTTAAAAGAAGAGAATATATTCAGCAAAGAAACCATAACTTAACTCAGCAAAAGAAGGTGCACTGAATTATTTTGGAATTATGTTCTCTGCTTGGGAAGATTAGTATTGACTTCGTCGTGCCTTTTGAGGAACTTTTTCTGTTAGTCATGGGGCTTGAACTCTGATTCTGGCGCTATCCCTCAGCATTTCAGCTCAAGTTGAGGGCTCTACCACTTAAGTTACAGCACCACTTCCAGATTTCTGGTCGTAATTGAAGATAAGATTCTCATGGATTTTCCTGACCAGGCTGGATTTGAACCACAATCCTGTGGTTTCAACCTCCTGAGTAGCTAGTATTACAAGTGTGAGTCACCAGCACCCAGATCATATTTGCATTTATGTACACTTAATGACACTATGTTGACAAAGAATGGAAATTTGAATCAAATGATGTGACATTGCAGCTTTTCAATAAAATGGATGTAGCAATAAATATGTCCTCTTTTTCCATGTTCTTACATTAATGACTCATGACCTATGGCACTCTTACATTAGCATCCTCTGTTGTCTGCATATGTGGACTTAGTATCAGAAATTGTTCATAGAGAAATAGAGAAAGACAGATTTGTAGAAAGCAAAGGAGATCAAGTATGAAAGAGCAGCATAGAAGTATATACAACTTATCACACAGAGATTACGGACTAGCCTAAGTTATTTGGTTATTTATAATCAAAAATGGTTCTCTAGAACAGTTTATGGTATAACTTAGTTATTATTATCATTTATACCTTCCATCTGGAGTTAGTCCTTCTGTCAAAACTATCAATTAACCTCTGCCTTTTTGGTGCCATAACTTACCAAAAAGATTTCCAAATCTCACTTATACTACTCTTCTGATTGTGATTAGCAGTGCCCACTCAAGAGCCTGGAATCTTTAAATTTCCAGGATTAATCTTCACTGATATCTAAGCACATTCTTGGTCTTAATTGCCATGACCTATTAACAAAACTTTTTTTTGTTCAACACAGTATTCTAATATAGGTAAAGTACATGAATTAAGGACTATTGATAGGTATCAGTTGGAAGGAGCAATTATATATTCCAAGTATGGGTTCTTTATTTTGCATTTCCTAGCTAAATGACTCTTTTGACAGTCCTGGGTCTTGAACTCAGGGCCAAGGAACTGTCCTTGAGCTTCATTTTTTTTATCGAGGCTAGCATTATACCACTTAAGGCAAAACACCACTTCCAGTGTTTCTTTTTCTGTTTATGTGGTTTCATGCATGCTAAGCAATAACTTTTCCATGAAACCACATTCCCAGAGCCCTAAATGACTTTCTTTTTTTATGTTAAGTTTTTTGTGTGAAAATACAGTACAGAGGGGTTATAATTACATGAGCAAGGTAATGAGTACATTTCTTATCAAACATTTTTGCCTCCTCCTTTGTTTACCCTTACCATCCCTGCCCTCCGATTCCCCACCCATCCACCGCCAAAGTTGTAAAGTTCTTTTTTCGACATAATGTCTTGTTGCAATAAGAATTTCTTAAGATGACATTACTTTTTCATTCGGTTAATATGTATTACAATTTTGGACAAGTGATAAGAAAGGAAGTGGAAAACAATACTAAGTCCAGTAAGGCTGACATTCCGATCACATCACTAAGGAAGTAGTGTTAAGACCTGCAGGACTCTTAGGGCTGTTGTATGTGACATTATTATGTAAAACACTATTAACTGTCATCCCAGACATCCATAACATTCTGCTTCCACTTTCCAGGTCAAGAACCAAATATGTACGCCTTTTTATTGATTGGGTGTGTTCCCTAGGAAGGAAGAAGGAGGATGTAGTAAGTGATGGTGGAAAAATATGTATATTGGCTCCCTGTCCACATTTTTTGCATTTTTAAAAAGTGCTACTGATGAACTCCCACTTACATCTAATTGACTTGCTGTTTGCACAAGATGCAGATAAATGAAGACATTTATTCTGGAGGATAATCACATATATTAACAAAATCCATTTCTGGAAAAATAAAATACTAGTTAAGAAATTACAAATTATTGTCTATAAAATGGTTTCTTTTCTTGGAGAACAAAAGGTAGTATTGAAGTGATTACTCCAACTTTCTTTGAAATTTTATGCTGTTTCAGTATCAAAATGTTCTCTAATTTCTGTAACTTCCAAACATAAAAGACATGATTTGAAGATCTCAGTTGTTTTAGAAAATAAGGAACATAATTGCATCCTTTCTGCAGAGACATGTGATGACAAGTATGATTGATTGTATTATGGTTCTCTTTTTTTCCTCTTTATCTCAAGTGTTGCATATCTTGGCATATTACTCTATGTCCTGAATCAGCTTCCTGTAGGTGAGATTTACCTCTACTCTGCAGTGTCAAGATGGGTCATGTGACTTACTTCAGCTTACAAAAGTGAACCAGAAGTGGTGAAAGGCTATTTCTAGGGGAAGATTTCTATCTCATTATCTGTGTCTTTTTCTCCTTAGCTATAAAAATAGCATATTTCCAGAGAGAGTCTTCTTTCAACTTATGTGTTGGAAGAGTGTAGCATGTGAAAATGAGGCAAAACTCAAATACAGCCTCATACATATAACACAGGCAGAACTAAGCTAATATTAGAATATATTAAGATGCTAGTTTCTTACCATTCTTTTATATATATATATATATATGATAGCTGGCTATAGCACACCAGAATTCAACAAATCCTAAACAAGAACTAAACAAATTGATAACATTTCCTATTGGAAGATATTACGTTTTTTTTCAGGTAAAGGGTAGGTTTATTCAGTAGACCTGCTGGGACCAGGCAAAGTTGGCACTCCACGTGGCTGGGAAAGGCCTGGGAAAGAGCGAGAGCTGGGAAAGAGAGGAAAGAGAGAGGAAAAAGTGATAAAAGAGCAGAGAGAGAGCGTGTCTGGGAAAAGTGGGAAAGAGAGAGAGCTAGGAAAGAGAAGGGAGCTAGAATAAAGAGAGGAAAGAGCTAGAAAAGAGCAGAGAGAGCAGAGAGAGCTAAAAAAGAACAGAGAGAGAGTGTCTGGGCTTGAATTAGGCCTTATGTGTGGAGAAAGGTATTGCCACATCAAATTCAGATGTGACCTCTTCCAGGTGTCCAAGTTGCCTAGGTAACACAGGTACTACATGGAGCATTCCGGCTGGCACCAGGCCATTTTGGTATTCAATGCGGTGGGGAAAGGCATGGGAAAGAGAGCTGGGAGAGCTGGGAAAGAGAGAGAGCTGGGTAAGAGAGAGAGAAGAGCTAGAAAATAACAGAGAGAGCCGAGAGCAGAAAGAGCTAGAAAAGAGCATAGAGAGCAGAGAAAGCTAGAGCAGAGAGAGAGCAGAGAGAGCTAGAAAAGAGCAGAGAGCGATATTACAATTTTTTTATAAATAAGCATTCTCCATGTGATCACTTGTGGGGTTATCTATTTCTATAGATGTGTTTAATCACTCTAGAGCACTGGATCTAATATCCACAATAATTATCCAGATCTTGTGATTGAGATGAGGAAGAAAAAGATATCTAGATTTCTCCTTCTCTTTTCCTCTTTTATGTCATTTTGAGTTACAGTTGTTAATGTAATAAAAAAATAAGGTAAAACAGATACAAAAACTCAATTTTCTATTCCTCCTAACTTTCCAACAGCAATTAGAGAATCCAGTAAATGTACAGGTATCCCAGGATGGTATAGGATGGAATAGGATCACTAGATGGTCAAAAAGAAGATAACAAAAATCGTTCCCCTGGAACAATTTGAAACAAAATCTACATCTGCAGATTGTGATATAGCTAGAAAATAGTTTCTACTATTCCAAGACTTTGATATTTTAGGTTTCTTTGCACAGCATCTTTCCACTCTTAAGAAATGACCCTTTATTAACACTCAAGTGTTTGCAGTTTATAACCCAGAAACAAACAATGCTTCTAAATGTAAAGAAGAATGATATTAAGAGTAATCAAGACTACTTTCATAGCTACAGCTGATAAATAATAATGATATTGGGGAATAGTCAAATTATCTTGAACTTTCTCATAACTTTACTCTTCTCCAACACAAGAAGTCCTAATCAAAATATGATAAACATTAATAGAGGATTTTTATATTTTTATTGTTCACTCCAAAGCAAATACACTTTCCTCTTTGCAAGCCTGACTTTGAAAGAGTTAGACCCTCAAAACTATTTTATAGACAAAAGTTTACTGCTTTGATTTAGGTGTTTTCCTGCCTTTGGATGTTGTTCTCTATTATTTTGGCAACTGCATCGAAAAACAAGATAAATCCATTATGCTTGTGTTGAATTGTTCAAAGTCAAGCTGTCTTCAAAGTTTTCTGTTCCCTTCTTCACTGCTAATTAAAGTTTAATTATTGCTCTTTAAATGCAACAAAACGTGATACTTTTCCGTACATTCTCATTGAAATTGATGAAAACAAGAGTGTCTGTGATTGCTTTTTTAATAGTTTTCAAGTATTTTCCTTGGCTATTTTCATTATTGCCTTTGTTCCGGTCTTCTAATCAGGAACAGAGGGTTACCAAAAATATCTTCCTAAGATATAGGATGTAATGTAGAAAAAAATAGATGTATAATTAAAGATTTTCATCTCCTTAAAGACTGAAAAGCTCAGAAGACATTTTGCTATTACTGGCATTATTAAGATGATTTGAATGTTTTGGTTCTTAAACTAAGTGAAATACATGTCAAATGTTACTTGTTCTAGCAATGATTATGGCTTATACTTTTTTTCTCCAATGAGATGAAACGTCTGACTATTTTGGAGGGCATATTGATTTTAGGATAGGAGGCTTAATTATAGAAAGCCAAGGGAGATTCCTAAAACAGTATTGCCTTTCACTTATCACTTAATTATACTTAAAGTATGTAAGTATAGAAATATACAAATATGAATTGAGTGACAAATGTGTGATTTACAAATTTGACTCAATGACAACTAATCCAGAAAGCAATTCTTTATATTTATATAAACTAGTATACCTAGTAAGGATTTAAAAATTGTTAGAATATATTTTTAACATTTATTTCAAAATATTTGTTTATTTGTAACTGTTTATTTTTAATTTTTGTTGGTAGTGGGGATTGAAATCTGGGCCTGGACATTGTCCCTCAGCTCTTCAGCTCAAGACTAGTGCTCTACCACTTGAGCCACTGCCAGTTTTCTGGTGGCCCATTGGAAATAAGAGTCTCATGAACTTTCCTGCCTAAGCTGGCTTTGAACCATGAGCCTCAGTTCTCAGCCTTCTTAGTAGCTAGGGTTATAAGCATGAGCCACTGACTCCTAGCTACACAATTATTTTTTACATAGCTATGAAATATTGCTTGATAATCCCATTCATTTATATGTTGTGTAATAATAAAGCTACATCATATCCATTAATTTCTGCATGTAACATTTCTTTTTAGAGAGAATGCTCAAAAACTTATCTTCTGGCTAGGATTAAATATCTATTCTTAACTATAATCACTTTTCTTCTTGTGGTATACAATTAATATATTTAGTTTTAGTCCTGGAAGTCTGCTAATTAAAGTTACATAAAACATGAATTGTAAAGTGAAAGAAATTCATGGTTCCATTACTTGTTTTAAGAAAACAATTATGCCTTTTGTTTCCAATTATATTTCTGTGGGAATGTGTAATATTCATTGATTTAATTGTTAAAATTTATAACTGTTACATTATATCAAGTTGATTCAAACTTGTTTGGTCCTGGGGCTTGAACTCAGAGTCCCTGAGATTTGTTGCAATTTTTTAACAATTTACCCTTTCAGTCATGCCTCACTTCTGGCTTTTTTGCTGATTAATCAGAGATAAGATTATCAGGGAGTTTATTTTGTGGGCTGCCTTCAAACAGCAAAACTCAAATCACAGCCTCCCAAGTAGCTAGGATGAGATACATGACACACCTGCTCACCACTTGTATATGAACTTTCATAGGCTAAATTGTTTTACACTTTCAATGAGTTCAACTCTTTCATTTTCCTTTCCTATAATTTTAATGCCAAATCTCAAAATTGTCAAAACATCTTCCGTTGCTGTATATTTCCATCTCTTTTTGTTTTATATGCCACGTTTTAATCCTGCTTGAAGTTAACATTTGAATAAATTGTTATGTTTAAGTCAATGTTCACTTTTTAATTTTCCCAAATACTTCCTAATGTATCATCACTTATTAAACAGAACATCATTCCACAAATGTTTGGTTTTACCCCTTATTAAATATTCCTTGATAATATTTATGTGGATCTAATCTGGTGCCCTACAGACCGATTGAGCTGGATAATCTTTCCTCTACAAATATAACAATTTTACACTAATAGCTTTAATATTGGACAGAGAAATATATTCCAGATTACTTTTCTTTGTGAATGACTCAAAGAGTGCTAGTCAGGTGTTCTTAGAAATTGTCATAAACATAAATAAAACTGTGAAGCTGAGTGCTGTTGGTTTATGCTTGTAATCCTAGCTGCATAGGAGGCTGAGATCTGAGGACTGTGGTTGAAATTTAGCTGGAATGGGAATGTCTGTAAGACTGTTATGTCCTATTAACCACCAGAAAACCAGAAGTGGCACAGTTGCTCAATGAGTAGAGCATTCACTTTGAAATGAATAGCAGAAGGACAATGCCAGGACCAGATTTCAAGCCCCATGAATGACCAAAAAAAGGGGAAGAGACAATTTATATCTTTTCTGAATTGTATCCTCCACTCGACAAAAATTATCTCCATTTATTTAGATGTTTGCTTTTATATTCAGCATTGTATAATTTTCAATGATGGTGAGTAAATAGCACTTTAATACATTTTGACAATGTGTGAAGGTAGCATAAAGAAATTCAAAGAAAACAGTTGAAATATAAAGGGCAATGGAAATGGAGAAAGCCAGAAACGGGTTAATCAGGCCCTTCATCAATATGTGAGAATGTAAGATATTGCAGTAAAATATCTTCATATAATTAATATGCACCAATTAATAACTATCTTCCAAAGGCTTTGGTATTCAAGTATGACATAAAGGATAAATACACATTCTGTGGTGAAATGAAAGAAAGATAGATGAGAAAATGCATACTTATAATGATTGTGTAAATAAACTAAGAAATTCAGTCAACATTCTGAGGGCTCATGGCTCATTGGACTCGAAAGTTGCTGGTATCTAAGATAATTCTAAAATGTTAGACTTGATCCTATCTTTAAGAGTGTTTAATACTATTGCTTTTTGAGTCAGTATTCTTTTCCTTGTTGCTGGTTGTGGTGGTGGTTCTGGGCCTTGAACCCTGGGCCTGGGCTCTGTCCCTCAGCTCTTCCACTCAAGGTTAGAGCTCTACCACTTGAGCCATAATATCACCTCTGGCTTTCTGGTGGTTTATTGGAGATAAAAGTCTCATAGACTTTTCCTGCACAGGGTGGCTTTGAACCATGATGCTCAGATCTCAGCCTCCTGAGTGCCTAGAAATACAGGCATGAGCCAATAACTTACAGACAAATAAAAATTATAATATATGTATCTGTATATATACATGTATGTACACATCTGTATATTTTTATATATGTATACATATATGTATTTGAATATATACACATATAAGTATGACTATATGCATATGTACATGTAGTGTGTACACATATATATTTATTTAAATAGACTTGAATCAGAAATATATTAAGAGCATATTAATGCCAATGAAATACTTTAACCATCCTGAATATGTTATCCAAAAATCCAAATACATATCTCTATAGTAATATAATAACAATCAAGGAACATATGGAAAGATCATACCATACCTAGACATTACATACATATAGAGATTAGTGGAAATAGAAAGAATAAAATAGCCCTGCACAACCATTATGAAGAAATTACAATCCTTATACATTGGTGCTTGGCACCTAAAATGATATAGTCAGTTTCTTAAATATACTGGAAATCTTTAAGACATTACACATAGAATTGTCTCTATGATCCAGTATTTTGAATTATAATTTTATATACAAAATAGGTTACAACATATGTCCAATGAGACACATGTACAAGAATATACATAGCAAAACCCTTCATAATATCATATAATAAAACATGGAAATGCTCATTGAGGATGTTATTCCAATATACACATGCATGCAAAAAATATGCTCTATCCATGAGAAAAATTTACAGGGACTTACTTTGGAAACAGTGATATTACATGGGAGAAATGGATAAAATAGACTACATTTTCTAATTATATGAGGTTTTTAAAATGGGCACATCTGTAAAGGTAGAATATGAAATAATAGCTGCTCAAAGGGAGAGTAGGTTGAAATGATGACAGGAAATGACTATTAATAAATATTTGAGTATTTTGAGAGGGTAGTAATGATAAAATGTTCCTGAACTGAAGGTGATGTTCTTACTACAACTCTTTAACACTCTAAGAATCATTGGACTTTATCGAAGAATCACAGATTGCATTTGCATTAACATTAGGAAAATTTTTAGAATAGTAGTGGGTTAATCTGAGTGATAATTTAGAATTCAAAATCACAGAATTCTATAATGCACAACTTTAGTATGTTGATGAATAAGACTATCAAGAAAATATGACCTGTGATATGTCCTCTGAGTGCCTATATATGACATTAAGAGACAGTGAGTATTCTACAAATTCATGTAAATTGAGCTATGAGATAGGATTGAGAAGGATGAGGGATAATGATCATAAGATGCATTGTATTGGCTATGGAATGTGGCTTATTGGTAGATGCTTGACTTGCATGTGTGAAGCCCTGGGTTTGATTTCTCAGTACTACATAAACTAAAAAGCAAGAATTGGCACTATCACACAAGTCATAGAGTACTAGCATGAGGAAAAAAACTCAAGGACGTTGCCAAGGCATGAATTCAAGCTCCAGGACTAGGCAAAAAAAAAAAAGGTGCATTTTATTAAGCAGGGCACTAGTGGCTCACGGCTGTAATCCTAGATAATCAGCAGGCAGAAAATTGAGGTTTGAAGCCAGCCCAGGCAACAAAGTCTGTGATATTCTTATTTCCAATTAAATCTCAGAAAAATCAGAAAGTGCTGCTGTGCCTCAAGTGATAGAGTTCTAGCATTCATCCAAAGGAGCTCGGGGACAACCCCCAGACCCAGAGTTCAAACTTCAGGAGAGGAAAAAGAAAAAGAAAACTCACTATACACTGTTAATATACTGCTTTGTCAAACAGCAAGTCCCACACAACTACTTAAAGTTAATTAAAAAAATGATAAAATACAAGTCATTTTGGGAACCAGACAAAGATGGTATACAGGGGACAAAGTAAATATTATATCATGCAGTTTGAGTTGAAATTTGTTCTATAGTCTTCTTAAATCATTTATGAAATTGACAATACTGCCAATTATAGGTCAATTTCCTTGAGGAACAGATTGTATGCTGCTGTCTTTTATACGAAATTATAGAGGTGATATTTTGCCTTGTATTGAACTATATCTGATATTTTAAAGTAGATTTGTCCTAATATAATATTAATTTAATCAATCATTTCATTAGGGTGATGTTGGTTAGATTTTTTCCAGTAAATCTTATCCCCTATAATAAATGAGAGCATGCTGTGACAGTCTCCTATTAATATGAAAAAATACTTTATAAAATTAACTTAAAAGGGGGAAAGATTAAACTTGACTTCTGATTTTATACATTTCAGATTATGTTTCTTATCCTCATTGACTTGGGTTGGTGGTGGCACAGTACCCCATGTCAGGAATATGTGTTGAAATATGTGTATTCGTGGAAGACAGGAATAGGAGTGGGAGAGGGCGAAGGAGGAAGAGGGAAGAGAGAGAGGGAGAAGGAAAAGAAGAAGAAGGAGACAGAGAAGAAAAAGAAGGAAGAGGAGGAAAGGACTTTGATCTGAACACCTTTAATCACAAGTTCTCAGCGACCAAATCTCTATAACTATGCCCACATGAAAGGTTTCACCTCTTTATGGCAACTTAGTGAAAGCTAATTATTAATCTCAATCCTTTATGATTTCAGATTTAATTTCTAGAGTGGTGGGTAGATATTTCTATACAATGTGATAACTTCTGTTCCTAAATATTTACTTGAATTAATCAAAGAAGCTATTTGGCATGGAAGTGGTTTGGTTATACCATTGCTGGAGAAACATTTTGAGTGCAAATACATTTTATTTAACAGATAAGGAAGCTTTAGAGATTTCATTTGGTGATCTTCAAAAATGACTATTTCAGTTAACTCATAATGACTTTAATTTTTCATAATTTTATGACATTTCTATTCAAGATTTTGTCATCTATAATTAGATTCTTTCTTTCTAGTTGAAGGAAAAATAAATACTATCACAACCATTTATTTCTTAATTATTCCATAGAGTAGGAATAATATGAATTTCCTACCATTCAAAAATAAGTTATATTCAAGTCTATAGGAATAATTGCATGTAATGGAATATCTTGCTTTATTTTATATGGAGACTGATTCAATTTCTAAAAATCACTGTTGACATAAAATACATGAAATTCAGTGTTTCTCTGAAATGTCTCGGTACCCAAACCTCAGAAATAAATAACTAGTAATTAAGATTTTTATATACTCCAAAAATGTATGAATCTATATTTTATGTCAAAAAAAGTTTTGGTTTAAAAGAAGAGAAAATCATGTGAGCACAGTCGATAATATTTAATTTAATGAAAAATTACTTCATTCACCCTAACAGAGCCTATTGCTTTTAGCTTACATGAGAAATTTGATTAACGATCCCTTCATCACTTTTGAATATTAGAGTATTTCAATTTGTGCAAACATTCTGTCATTTTAACCTTTGAGTGTATATTTTTTCATAAAAATGAAAACTTTTTTCACACTGCGGGTTCAGATTCACTAACTAAATAAATATCTAAAAATTAATTTGTTAAATTGAGCCTCTAGAAGTCAAATAATAAGAAATTTATTTTATTCTTACATATATTATATCAGTGCTGAATATGGGTATCGCAAGCTTGTAATCCTCACTACTCAGGAAGCTGGGGTTCAAAGCCAGCCTTGACAACAATGGTATCATCTTATAACTAAGTTAGAAACAATTACAAGAAAAAAACATTTGAATACTTATTTTGGGGTCCATTTCACCTAACATCAACTTATCTGACCTTTGCTGCTTATCTCAGATATGTCCCTCCCCCACTGCTTTCATTGTATTTGATGTTGGTACAATTTGTGGAGTGGAAGGGAAAAAACAAATGATTTAAATAAGGATAAAGGTGGACCCATTAAAACTATGAGGTGTAAAAGTCGTTATGTTGCAAAATGAACTTTACAACTTTGGCCTGGTGAGGGGCGGAGGGGGGGTAGATGGGAAGGTTTGGGAGGGGGAAACAAAGGAGGAGGCAACAATGCTTGATAAGAAATGTACTCATTACCTTGCTCATGTAATTATAACCCCTCTGTACAGTATTTTCACAATAAAAATTGAATAAAAAAGGCCAGACTTGCCAAGAGTTTGTGAGTCGCATCTCAATTAATCACACACACACATCAGGACACACGCAAACACACACAAAGCCAGAAGTGGAGTTGTGGTTCAAATGTTAGAGCAATGTCCTTGCTAGGTAAAAAATCAAGGGATAGGTCTGGAGTTCAAATCACAAGAA
Source organism: Dipodomys merriami (assembly GCF_024711535.1). Taxonomy (NCBI): domain Eukaryota; kingdom Metazoa; phylum Chordata; class Mammalia; order Rodentia; family Heteromyidae; genus Dipodomys; species Dipodomys merriami. The sequence goes on from NW_027206382.1 coordinate 420,148, forward strand.
CAACACACACACACAATATTATGTATAAATTCTTATTTTAGTTTAAAGAAATAAACAATATCATGGAAAGTAATATTTGTTACATATCCTGAAATTTTGTGAATTTGTTTTTATTATCATTTGTCTTAAGATATAACTTAGGTTATTAAAATTAATGATAATATAGTATATTTATAATTACTCATAACACCTTGGAGTATAAGAGTTGGTAATTTTTCTATAGCCATAAGAGATAGTCTGAGTAAAAGAAAGAAAGGAAGAAAGGAAGAAAAAGAATGAAAGAAAGAAGGAAAGAAAAGGAAGGAAGAGAGAAAGAGAGAGAGGAGTAGGGATGAAGGGAAGGAGGGAGGAAGGAAAGAAGAAAAGAAGGAAGGAAGGAAAAAAGGAAGGAATTAAGGAATTAAGGCACAAAGAAACGAAGGAAGGGAGGGAGGAAGAAAGGGACAAAAACAATTTAATTTATAAAATGTGCTATTTAGCCCAATATAAACTTGTAATTAACCCTTTAGTAAATGCAAGTTTGTAATTTTCATTTCTCTGCATGTTTCCAATGCATGAATGAAACCAACAAATGAAGGTTCAGAAATAACCAGGTGAATCTGATTGCATCTGTAGTAAATATGTATGTAAATATTTTTCTCATTTTCCATACATCATCAAATAATTATTTGCAAACAATTTACATTTAGTTATAAATATTCTAAAAATTCAAGTAACCAAGGCATGTCAATATATTATATAATGTGAATACTAATAATTATAATGCTATTAATAATAGTCTTTATGTTATATTAATTGTAACAATTTTATTATGTGTTTTATCAGAGAAATTGGCATACTCTGATTTTGGTGTTTGTGGGAGTCCTAATAGCAGACAGTAATTAAAATGAAAGGAGATCTGTATTTGTTGGCACAAATGAATATTTCTGAAAGCAATTAACTCATTGGAGATTGTTCAAATACATCAGAAGGGCCTTAGAAAGGCTGTACCACGTTAACATGGTTACCGATGATTTGATTCAAGAGCCACTAAACAATCATACTTCATTTTGCCATCACTATAATTATTCCCATTGTAACAAGAATAATTCACATAATTTACATGATATAATCTTGACCTTAAGTTATTATGTTCTATGAAATATTATCCAAATGTACACCACACTGAGTTAAAGAAAAAGTAGCAAAGTGTTTTGGACGATGTAACTCCTTCCAGATACACATGTTAAAATTCTATTCTCCTGTCTGGTGACATTAGAATCTACCTTTCAGAGATGACCCTGCAATAATGATTCTGATGAAAGAAGCCCAATATAACTACTCTGCCATGTGAACGCCCAGCAAATAGATTATTATGAATCAGAAAGTAGACCCCCATAAGACAAAAATTGCTTTGAATAACCATTTTTAAAATCAATGTTTAAGCTTCTGGAGTATGGATAATATACTCCTGATATTTTTAAGCCACTTACTTTGAAATATTTTAACAGCCCAATGGCTGACAAAAAGCAAAGTTCTGATTTAAATTTCACAAATTCTGATAAAAAAGATTCATAAGGTTTTATTATTTGAATTTTATTCTCCAAGTCTTCGGGTTGTAAATAGGAATTGAATTGAGGTTCAACTCTCTATTGAACTATCAAAATTAATTTTTTGAATATTTTAATTTTCTTTAGTTGTACAAAGGGGTTGCCATTCACTGAAACAGTATATGGATACAGTGCATCGTGATCAATGTCACCCCTTTCAACACTCTCATCCAATCCTTATGTATCTCAATATTATATTATGGAATTTCTTGCCATTTAACAAAGCAGTTTAGGTGTACAATGCACCTGGAATTGTGTCACCACTTCAACATCTTCAACCTCATTTCAAACTACCCCTTGCTTTGTATATTTCAATTCTGGGAAGTATACAATGGATTCTTGCCTGTATTCTATCCTTTTCCCCTTCAATTTCCTACCCCTCTCACATTGCCCCCCACTATCCTCTCTTGCACTACACATTTACTGGTATTCATTTTGTTGGCTTTCACTTAGCCTTTTAAGAGAATTATAGTATTTGCACTCTCCATGGACTCTGACACTTCAGCTAATTCATTTGTACCTCCTTGCATACCATCCAATGTGTTTACTTTTACATTTATAGACACTCCTATCTACCACAAGTGAGGAAAGTCATGCAAAATAAGTTTCTCTGGGTCTGCTTTATTTCACTTAATATTATTTCTAAGTGTTTCATTTTTCCTTTAGAATGGTGCAAAGTTATTCTTTCTGATGAATGAACAGAATTCCATTATGTATTTATATGTTTGTATATATATTTATATGCATATATGTTTGTATACATACATTTATATATGTACATATATACTTGTAAATTGGGACCAATAAAATTATATATATATATATATATGTATATATAATCTATATATACATATATATTTCTTGATCTCTTTTTACAATGAGAGGCATCTGGGCTGATTCCATATGTTGGCTACAGAAAATAATGTGATAATGAACAGCTTCAGTGTGGCCTTGTTTCTGCTCTATTGGATAAATGACCATAAGTGGAATTGCTGGATCATAGGTGGGTAGCTCTCTATTCAGTTCTGTGAGCAATTTCCATACTGTTTTCCAAAGTGATTGAACAAGATTACATTCCCACCAACAGTGTAATAGAGTTTCCTTTTGGCCACATCCCTATTAGTATCTGTGATCGTTCGTTTTTTCATAATGACATTGTAAGAAGGGTGAGATGAATCTCAGTGTTGTTTGGATTTGCATTTTTTTATGGAGAGAGATGCAGCTATTTGTCATTCTTACTTCTTCTAAGAAGTTATCTTTAAGTCTTTATCCCATATATTAATTGGGTTCTTGTTTATTTGAGGGTTTATTTTGTTGGGTTTAACTTTTTGATCTCTAAATATGGGTTAGTTATGAAAACACTTGTCTAATGCTTAGGTAATAAAAATCTTCTTCCATTCTGTTCTCTTTCTATATATCCTGCTAACTTTTTCTGTTGCCATGTAGAAACTCTTCAGTATGATGCGATTCTATTGATCCAGAAAGAATGATATTACACCATTCATAAGGAAATGGAAAGCCTTGGAACAAACTTATATTAGGTGAAGAAAGACAGACTCAAAGAAACATAAGTTGCCTAATTTCCCTCATATCTTGTAGTAGAACGTGCCTCTAATTCTACAAGTAAACACAATCGGATGGTAAAAGAGAAAACATTACACTTGGACATGATAAATTTTATGGGATTCTAAACATTTATACAGTGAGATCAAAGGAGGATGCCCTTTGGAGAGGATCACAAAGGATCAATAGCTGTACGAATATTATCATATAAAATAATATTCATTAAAATGATCTCCAAGAAATGATTATGAGAGTTTCTTTATTATTTTGCTTTTTCCTTCAGTGTTCTGATGCCATTTTGTTAATTTCTGCACCTTTGGTCTTATATGTACGTTTGGATAGGGCAAGGGGGAATACAGAAATGGTGGGACAAAGGCTTAAATGCAGCAATGCTACTCAATAGACATTACATAGTAAATGAACTATACAACTTATGCGAGAGGGCGTTTGAAAGGGAAAAACTGGGAGAATATGTGTGAAGAGGTGACACTGTTCAAAAAGAAATGTGCTCATCATCTGACTTTTGTAATTGTAACCCATCTGTAAATCATCTTTACAAATTAAAAATGGACCTCATAAACAGACGAGTAGCTATACAAATATTAGATTAAAATGGCTTTAAAATAAAAGTGGTATGAAAATAAAAAGAGACAAAGAAGGACATTAAATATTGACAAAGAAAACTCTCCATCAGAAGGATATAAAAATTCTAAATATCAATGTCATGAATCCTAGAGAAATTCATCAGAGAAATACTACTTACCCTAAAAACATGCATATATCCTAATAAACTGTTGGTTGCTTGAACAAATCTGGACAGGCCATCCAGGTGAAAACTTAGCAAAAATTTTTAGAGCTAAATAATTGTATTGACAAGTTATACCTAACAGATATCTACAGAGTATTTCATCTACCAGTGTCACAATATATATTCCACTCAGCAGCCCAAGAAATGTTCTCCAAATTAGGTCATATTTTATATCACAAGGAAAATCTTTCATAATTCAAAAATAAAAACGAAACTACTCTTTGTATCCTGTCAGACCATGATTGTACCAAATTAGATCTCGACACCAAAAGGCATCACATAACATTCTGAAACCCACAGAGATTGAATAACAAATTGTTAAATCATCAGTGAGTCACTGAAGAGATATACAGGAAAGTTCCAATGTTTATGGAATTCAGTGGAAGTGAACACACAAAATACTACCTCCCCTGGGACACAACAGCAGCACAGACAATACTCAGAGGAATATTTATAGCTTTGAGTATGTACATCAACAAATTAGAACAATCTTAAATCAGCACTAATGATGCACCACTAAGTCTTTGACAAAACAGGAAAAATAAAACCAAAAACCACTAGACAGAAATAATACAAATTAGATTAAAAAAATAAATGAATCAGTCTCAAAAAACATACAATCATAATTGACTTTTATCTACTAGTAGCTCAAAAATTCACCCAATGAATGTCAATGTAGCTATTTTCAGAGATAGACTCAACAAGCTCAAACCAGTGAACAAAATAAATCTAGAATTCTAACAAGCAACATTCTGTTTGACTTTAAAAAATTCTATGTTGTTATTATTAAGGTGATTTATAGATGGATTGTAATTACAAGGGTCAGGTAATGAGTACATTTCCTTTTGTGAAATGTCTTCAGTTCCCTCACTTGTTCCCAGTCCCACCCTTCTGTCCCCACCCATGTGTTAAATAGTTCACTTTCATCAATGTTCAATGAACTCCACTGCTGCAATTTTTCACTCTTTTCCCTAAAGCTCTGTGCCCACCCCTCACCTTCCTGAAGACACACAATGAATATACCAGGCATAAGGTAAAAAAGACAGAATTATCACAAGCTATAAACAACTACAAACACAAAACAAAAAAGAAGTTTTCTGTTTCTGTATCTCATAGTTCATTTGAGTATGTATATGTTGTTATATAAATCTAATTGTTTTTTATCATGAAGTCAATTCAGGGATTAAGGTGTAATAAAATAATATTGCTTTCTATTTAGTAATGCTTTTTATTTTAATATTAAAGTTGTAAGTAACACAATTGAAGTCCTAGTGAAATTTGAAAGTTCATATTTAGATGTTCCAAATGTCTAATAATTCCCTTTTGGCAACCAAAATTAAAAACAGGCATGTTTTATCCTCACAAATGTCATTATTTCATGTGTAAAAAAGTAAAATATATGTAATGTTAATTCAGTGGACATAAGGAATCAAATACTTATGCAATCCATCAGTACCATAGATTATGACATCTATTAATAAAATTAATAAAACTTGTTTTAAGTAGATTACTTCAGACATGCACCAAGTCATAATTTTCTTTTCTAAGTGAAGTTATATAGAAATCACAGTCCAAAGATTCCAGAATTCTGTGTGCTTTATACATGTCAATTTACACATATGGTAGGCTCATCTCAAAGTTATTTGAAGATATCTGAGAACAGGATTAGAATAAAAAAATCAAGCAAATGGTTAGCTGTATTTTGTGACTAAATAGTTCTCTATTATATCTCTTTATTTTATATGAAAAATCTGGAAAATTTATTTAAGTCACATCAAAAATAATGAGAAATAAACACCCTTAGCTCCTTAAAAGACAATCAATAAAAAAGGAAACAACAATGAAAAAATTGAACCTCATTTTGCATGTGGTCTTTGTATATTGTGGTGCTTTGTTACTGTGGATTATGTGACTCTCCCATGAATCTGGGCTCAAATCACAAGGGCTACAGGAAGAAAATTTCAAAAGCTAGAGCAGCTAATACACCTGTGCAGTTGTTTGTAGGTTTCACTAATGTCGCAGCTGGACATGAACTGTACAAAGGAAATAATTCTACTTCTCTGCAGGCAAGAATGTGATGGAAAGCATAGTGTTATCTTCTTAGATGAAATAAGAACACCACACTTTAAAAGCTGACTAAATGATCAGCCCTTTGAATAACAGTGCCATTTTTAATGCATTCTAGAAAATTCGAATCCTTCATCCCTCCACAACCATTAATGACATTCACAAATCATTGCCGAGGGGAATTTCCAGTTCTATTTGATATTTCAAATGGATTAGGAGTAACATAAACAATAATTCCAAGTTGTTGAGAGTATTTAATTTAGAATAAGCAAACAAATCAGATTCAACTCCATAGCATAACCTTTAGGAAAAGTGAATTAAGGTATATGGCATGTCCTTTGTAATTTAATTATAGACATTAGGGCAAAATGCCCAAAACACTCTGCAAGAAGGAAAAAGAAGTCTTTGATAAGATCTATTAAAGACTACAAGAATTTTACCTACAATTTCTATTATATGATAGCATATTTTTTCTGATAATCAGAGACAAAAATATTTTTAATTATGATATGAAACATGCATCATCATGAATGAATGAAATCAGGGAGTAGATGGCTCAGGACTGGTTGGTTCTGTTAGATATTCTCATTATTTTGAATGATCTGGTGTTTTTGTCTGTGTGGAATTATGAATGTATTTAATGTCTTGGCTGGAAAATTTGATTATTAGATCACTGCTGACACCCAATGTCAGGAATCTAACCTGAGTCAGAGTGGTAAATATATATGTGTGCATGTGTGATTGTGTGAGTGCCTCCAAGTCTGTATTTAGAAGGAAGTATCTTATTTCCCTCAGGGTATATACTTAATTCTTTTAGTTATACTACATTAATGACAGGAGATAAAAGTAATTAACATTTTTGAGACATATGTTTATGTTCCTATGTTTGCATGAACAAACTAAAAAGTTATATTTTGGGTATGAGTTTTGTGGAAGGTCAGCTGAAAGTATAAATATCTTCAGAAAGATGTCAATAGCAATCATTTCAGTGTAGATCAATTTTACACAACACTTGGAAGGATATGTAATCATATATGAAAATACAACATTTATTGATTTTCAAAAGCTACACTATTCGAGAAATATTTAGTAAAACAAGTTAAATTATGGAAAGATAAAAGTAATGTGATTATTTATTGCATACAGTTTTATATTTTAGTTTCGTCAAGTAAAAATGCCATTTATTTCTACTGTTTAGGAAGGTAAACCCTAAATATTACAGTTTGTGCCATATTTCACAATAAGAAGATTTGTTTATATCAATAAGTTTATTTCTTTTGTTTCTGCTGTCCTATTCATAATTCTTCTCATAGTATTCTTCTAAGGACTTTTTCTTTCTGCCAGTTTGGGGCTTGAACATACATCATGCTCTCAGTTTTTTTGTTTTTTGTTTTTTTTGCTAACAGTGGTCAGTCTACTATTTGAACCATGCCCCAGCCCAGAAATTTTTGTAGTTAATTGGAGATAGAACCTCATGAACTTTCCTACTAGCCTGAAAACCATTATCCCCCAAGTCTCGTACTTCTTAATCACTAGGATTATAGAGATGAGTCTTGGATCCGAAGAGTCAATGACTTTTCGTGTCTTATAGCTTCCACATGTTTGCTAGTAATTGCAATAATAAACTACCACAGATTGGGTAGCATTAATATTGTAAATACATTGTCTCTGAGTTGGTGGAATTAGAACTCCAAGATTAGAGTTGGCTTCTGATTCCTCTTTCCTTGGCATATTCAAGGCATTCTGCTTCTCTCGGAGTAGACTTCAACTTAAATGCTACCTTTGAGATTCTGTTTCCATATGCAATCACTTTGTAAAACAATGGTTTTTTATCTTTAGTCTGATTTCAGTGGGACATAACATATTACTTAATAGAAGAAAATCTCTAATATGAAATTATTTGTTTGGGACATGGAAGTTATTGTTATACCTTAGACATGCCACATTTAAATTCCCAGTGCTATTGGAAAATTGAACTCAAAACCTATACTTGTGAAACAGCATCTCTGACACTACCATACCTGCAGATTATAATTTGATTGCTTATTTTGAGGTAGTATCACTATGCCTGGGCCTGCTTGGACTGAGGTCCTCCTAACACAAGCCAAAAACATTTTGCCTGGACCTGGAATTCTCTAAGCTCTATTTTCCAAGTAGATAATATTATAGATTTGAGCCACTTTATCCAGTAAAAGTATACAATTTCAAAATATCTTGGTATTGTCTATATTTGTGCCTAACATATATAGCTAACCTTAATTTTCTCCCTCTTTTGTTTAGTACTGTGAGTTGAAACCATTGGCTTTCTTTTTATACATGGCTTTGTTTTGGATGGAATGCCATCACAATAAAAAAAAAGTCTCACAAAGTTTATGTCAAAAATCATGGAAAGAAGGCTTCAGGTTCAAAAAAACACTGATCTTTAAGTTATAATTGCAGTATTATTTATAGTGTTAGTCAATTCTTGCTTAAGTATCAGAAGGATGTCAGGTCTCTGTAGAAATTTTGTAGTTGTCATTTCATGTTATCTTCCTTCCTTAAAGCTTGTTTTATTAAAACCCTCTGGGTGTATATTGGTTGGACTGATTGGTAATCATCTCTGGAAATAAAGCTGATTTTAAAGGCTGAGGGTTTGGTAAATAAAGGAATGATCAGAATGAGCACAGATATTGTCACAGATTGAGCCGACCAGGTTAACTGCTGAACAGCCAAAAAAAAGCAAAGTTTCAAGTTTGATGATCCACATTGGAACATATACAGATAGATAGATATATACATATACATATACATGTGCATATACATACGTACACGAAAAATTAAATCTCCAGTAGAATATAGAGAAACATGGAGTGACAGGTGTTAAACTATATCAAACTGGTTGCAGGAAAGGTACAGTAAAATATAGATAGTTTAGCATAGATTTTGTAAAGGATGAAAATTCTTCCTTCATTATATACTTTACAAATATCCTTATTATGTTTTAAGTTTTTTGTGAAAATACCATACAGAGGGGTTACAATTACAGGGACAATGTAATGAGTACATTTCTCATTAAGCATTGTTACCTACTCCTTTCTATCCCTTTATCATCCCTTTCCATCTCCCCTTCCCGACTCTCTCTCCCATCTTGAGCCAAAGTTGTAAATTTCATTTTTCTACATAACATCTTGTACATCTCATTGTTGCACTGGGTCAACCTGTATCCCTGTATCCCTCCACAAATTATACCAACATCAAATACAGTGAAAACTAGGTTGTTGTTTTTTAAATTGTACTAAGAGCATCTATACCATGCTGAAAATTTGAATTACACAAAATATGCAACATGGGTAGGCACTGGTGGCTCAAGGATATAATCTTAGCTAGTTAAGAGGCTAAGATCTGAAGATCACAGTTCAAATCCAACCTGCATAAGAAAGTTCATTAGATTCTTATCTCCAATTAACCACCAGGGCAAATGGAGTTCCAGTTCAGATTGTATGGCAAGCACTGGCAAGCACTGTGTTCTAAAACACAAAAACACCATCTAGGCCCTGAGTTTAAGCCCTGGGATCAACAGAAACAAAAATATAAAATAAAACATGGAGTTAGATATTTTATAATGAAACATAATTTAATATACTCTACATTGTTAGAAAGACTAGTCTTCTGGGTTAGCTTTATAACCTACGATAATAAGTGATGTTGTCGACTTATTAAACAGAAATGCTTATTCAGATTTCCAAGTTTGAAGGTTTCAGTATATGTTCAGTTGGTTTTATTGCTTTGGAAGCCTGTGAGAAGACAATGGCAAGGTGGGGAGTATATCAAAGAAAAAAATTTTTTTTTTACCTAGACTGATTAAAAGATAAAATAAGAAAGTAGTGGAGAGTCTATGTTCTCATAGCTTTCACACTGAAGAACTTAATCTCCAGAACTATTCAGATATTCTCCACAGTCTGGGAGGAAATAGAAAGTCACTTTTCTTTAACTCATAGATCTTTCTGGGGCATTCTAAATTCAATTGGCAACACCTTCACAAAGGATAATGACTTGTCCAGGGGAAGAAGCAAGTAGATATTTCTGTAAATTCTAATCATAACTCAGCAGACTAAATATTTTATGGAATTCCTATTAAAATATTTTCTTGCAGACGGAGTGGGTCTTTATAATACAAATGTGTGTATCTGTGTGTTTGTATGTGTGTGTTGAATAAACTAATATAACAATGTAGCAGAGAAAAGTATTAGTGGGGCTGGGAAAGTGTCTTAGTTGTGGAGCCTTTGCCTTGCATGCATGAGGCCCTTGGTTCGCTTCCTCAGCACCACATAAACAAAAAGAAAAAACTGGCTCTGTGGCTCAAGTGATAGAGCACTAACCTTGATCTGAATAGCTGAGTGACAATGCCCAGGCCCAGAGTTCAGGCCCCACAACCGGACCCAAAAAAAAATATTAGTATGGCCTTTTGTTTTTCTTCTTATACTATGAAGGTCTGCCACAATTCCCAATCAAATCCTATCCAAGATTCAAACATTAATGCTCTCCCAAAAGTTTTGCATGCATGAAGGGCTGGGAAGGTGGCTCAGTGGTAGAGCACTTTCCTTACTTACCAAAAGTTTTGCATACCAACCCAAGTACATCTACTGCATTTAAGATGGCCATGGTATATAAAATTTTAAGTCCTCCAATTACGTTGTCACCAAGGAAACAACATATAATATTTCTTTAAAAATACCTAGACTGTAGAACACTTTACCCAGAAAATTGAAGGAATATACTTTATAGGATTTAATTTAAAATTTAGTCACTGAAATGGATGTTCTATATCCACAACTCAGAGCCCTATTAAACTACATAATTTCAAAACTCATCTATTACCATCTTCTATGAACACAGTCCTTCCTGAAAACAAACCAGATGTGGTAAACAAATTACCGTGTATGCCATTGTCAAATGCAGCTGTTCTAAAGCATGGAACTGGCAGCAATTAATGCCTGTAAACAACTGGTTCTAAGGAGTATGGAAAGTGATTTTTTCCACTACAAGTAGAAAAGTTCACAGATGTTTCAGATTGTGTTTCATTGTTTGCATTTGTGAGATATATTTTGGAAAGCACAATGAATGAAAGTGTGCTGTTTTGTAAAACTTTGCTGGCTGACACACCAGGGAAGGAAAACTTTTGAAATGTTTCAAATGAAAAGACAGACAATAGGGTGGGTAAGTTGTGGTATGCAGTTTAAATACAGACTGAAGCAAACCAAAGAATGGGAAAAAAAAACTTTTTCTTTAAGAAATGCTTTCTGGGTATATTGTACTATACACTATAATGAGGAAATGATCATTTCTTTGGAAAAGTAAGGAAAAAACACTCACCTGTTGAACTTTTTAAAGTGAATCTTAAATGACAAGGATGAAGAAATTTAAATGGGTTCATATTATCCAGTATTACTTTAATTTTTTATTAAAAGTTAAAACAAACTGACAGGTTATTAGTCCATGAAGATTTACAGAGTAAGTTTCTGGCATATATTTTATTTTGTTCCTCTTTTGGGGGGGATGATATAAATATTTTACTTTAATAAGGCAACTTGGTTTTAACCATTACCCACAAAATGTATGCAGTCATAGAATAAGAAATTTTTTTATTAATTTAAGACAACACTAGGCTCATTTTATGCCAACACAAAATATAAAAACCAATGACATTTTCACTGAACAACCACTCATAAAAAATCATGAAATAATATAGTAAAACTCCATGTCAATTTATTTGTTGGTTGTGTGCCTTGAACGCTGGGCCTGGGCACTGTCCCTCAGCTCTACATCTCAAGGCTACCACTGTACCATTTCAGCCACAGTGCCATTTCTGGTTTTAAGGTGGTTTATTGGAGATAAGAGTCTCACAGACTTTTCTGCCCAGGCTGGCTTTCAACCACTATCCTCAAATCTCAGACTCCTGAGTAGCGAGGATTACAGGCATGAGCCATCAAAGTCCAGATCCAAGTCAATTTTTAAAAAGCAAGCTTATTGAAACGTCTAGCTTTTTCCAGTAAACAATCGTATTTTTTCAGAATTATCTTATAACATAGTTATTTTTAGATGTAACTGTGAATTTTTTATAGAAACAAATATAATTCTATTACTCAGTATTTCACAAAAATCCACTGTAATTGACTTTCTCCAAAATCAATTATTACATACTATCTCACACACTATATTCATTACATTCCAAATAGTCTGGACCATTTCATATAAATTCTCGGTGCTATTTTACATTATAAATTCACATCTGTGGTTTTAAACTAAGGAGAAAAGATTTTAGAGGTAAAATCAAATATGAATGTGTAGTGTGGCCCAATTAAACCAAAAATTGTGAATTCATACAGACAAAATTATTTTCTTTCCACTAAATACGTTGAAGAAATACCATTGGAAATAGTGAGGCAGGAAGTGGCAGAATTCAAATCTCATCGAACAATGTCTCTGTTATTCTGCTAACCCCTCCACTAAGAAGACCCCCTTTTCCCAGTTGTCACAAAACTTCAAGTGTCTCTCTTTGAATTCTATTTGGAAACGTTCTAAATCACTGATTCTTTTTGTATTTTCTGTTATATGAAACAAAATATACGCACAAAACAATTGAAATAAAATGCACACATATTTTGAAGTCATCACAGCTGGAAACACAACCAACAAATTGGAACTTCCCCAGGAACAAAAACATGTTGTGCCCAGTTTATTTTTTAAACTACAAAACTTTCAAACACATGTTAATTTAAGTAGAGCTATAAGTATAACTGTCTCTCAGAAATAAGGTTGTGTTAATTTGTAATTAAATTCATCTGGATCAACCTAATATAGAAAATCCCTTGAATGGATCAAATTGTTTAAAACAAATGTAACTGTATGTAAAGAAAGATCTGCACATACTTAAAAGAAAAAAATGCTACAGTATGAAATCACAAAAATCATAACATTCTTAAAATTTCTGAAATGCAATTAGTAATTCCAAAATATCCATAATGAGAACTAAATACTACTGGCTTAACAAGAACAAAATGTGCAAATAATAGAATCTGAGCAGTGTACATGAGTGTACATAATTTATAAATACTCCAAATTATACAGTTTTTAGAAGACTGAATGTGGATTATCTAAAGGAAAACATCAGCACGTTATATAAATGAAATTAAAAATCTCATGAAAAGAGAGAATAGTAGTAGTTTCTGGAAAATAATATTTTAATAAATGGTGGTCAAAATCCAGTACTGACTAAATTGTATACCTAATTAGTTAGATCCAAAGAAGACCGAAGTTACTCGAGCTGATTTGAAACTGGCAAAGTAGTAGAATACATCAGTAACATTATTATTGATATTGACTCTGGCATGGAATTCATTTCCTCTTTGATCTGACAAATGAATATATGAAAGAACATAACTTCTCCAACTAAATATCAAGTCCTAACTAAACATATAACTAGAAAAGTCATCATGCAATTCGTATTGCAACTGGGATAAAATAAAAATCAGTCATACTGATTCTGTATTTATTTTAAACGTTGGCTTTTTTCATAAATTATTTCCTTTGTCTTGCATTTTTAAAACGTTGTGTTAAATGATTTATATCTTGGTAACTAATTTTGGATGCCTCCTTAAATTTTGTTCTGGGTATATCTCACTTCAGTTCCTATCCCATGAAATGATGTTGTTTACAAAACAAATTCTAATAACCTCTGTTTATAATACACAAAATCTCATAAGCATGATTTCAGGAAGCACAGGTTAACATTTTGATAACGTGGTCTCATGACTGATCAGGCCTATCTGCATGAGTAAAGTTGTACCTAGATTCCTCAGCCTAAATTTAGCCACTGTTAAAAATGTTTATACCTTTATCTGTCACCCATCAGAGGTTAAACCTGAGTATAAAATCTAAGGAAAATCATAAGTTAAGAATTTAGCTCTTCTGAATATAATTTAAACCAAAATGCAGCATAGAGTAACTCATTTGACTAAAGTCAATCTATTTCTCTGAAACATATTAAGCATTCCCTTACAATGTGTATTATTCTCAAGAAGGGAATGAAGAATATGAGACGAGGACTAAGCAAGTATTGTCTTCAAATATACATAATTTGGATTTATATCTTTATTTCGTTATAGGCATTTTTGATAAAAACTGTTTGAATAATTGATTTCCTGGTCAGGTATAATATATCCTAGTTACATTTACCAAACTTCATTCAGAAAATGGTATATAGTAATTGAGTAGAAAGATATTCAATTAGTAGCAAAACGTATATACCTATAGGGTAATATTTTGAAGAGTCAATTGGAAATATTCTAATATTATAACTTGAACAATTTCACATTGACATTAACTATCTAGAATACTTTAATGCTAATTGGACAAGATTGTCCTTCTAAATGAGCAAAACCAATTCCTCCTTTTACTTTATCAGGGAAATATCTCAGCTAAAAATGGAAATTAACCTATGAATCTATAACAACTGGAATGAATTTTACTTTTTTTTAGCAAATATCAATTTCACAAAAGTATTTTATTTTATTGTGTTATACACATAATGGAAATTAACCTATGAATCTATAACAACTGGAATGAATTTTACTTTTTTTTAGCAAATATCAATTTCACAAAAGTATTTTATTTTATTGTGTTATACACATACATCCACATAATGTAGTTTGTTAAATTTTATTCCTTTTATTAATTTCATTATCCTATTTTTATACTTATATTTTATTATGTCATCATACAAATTTATGAAATATTTGAACATATTTACTCCACAATATTTCTCTTCATCTCCTCTCTTACATTTTTCCAAACTTAATCAGTTCCAGCTTTTACACCTGGGTCATTCATTTTATTTTCTGGGTCTAGCGTTTGCATATGAGAAATCTAATAATTGTTTTTCACAGTATCACTAATTGCTTAAATATGAAGGTTTCAATTCTATTTTCTTGAAGATGATGTGATTTCATAATTGTGTGTGGCTAAATAGTATATATATATATATATATATATATATATATATATATATATATATATATAACAGTTTCTTCAATGAGTGATTAAGGAACAGGCAGTTAATTCTGTAGTTATTTATGCTTTTCTGTGTGTGAGAAGGAAGGATGGAAATAATGATGTTTGGAATCTACTATTTGAAACATCTCTCCACTGCTCTTTCATCAGTTTTTCAATAATGCATTGTGTTTAAAAATAAAATTTAATTACATTTGCAAAGATGTTCTTTTTCAGTATATATATTATTTTTTTATTACAATGTTACATTTAGTATGTAATGTGAGTATGGGGATGTATGTGAGCATGAAAATCTAGGCATGTTTGTACATGTAGCTGACTCGAAGGAAACTGAATGTATGTGAGATACAAGATTCAAATAAAAGTTTAAGACCTGTAAGTTGCTAAATTGATATATATATATATATATATATCCAGTTTTTGGAGTGTGATTTCAAGGTCACATTTTGGTAGGTTTTATACCAAGTAAGTAGATGTTTCTAATCCAAAATCGTAAGGATTAAAACAACAACTCTGTTTCATAATCATTCAGTCTTAGTAATCCAGACATTGCAATAAGTGGAAAAAATGATTGAAAGTATGGTGGGTCATTAGTAACCTTTAGACACTATACATTTTCCCCAAAATCTTCAGATGTACTCTTTGGATATAAATTACAAGTATATTTATAAACGTACAGATATAATATGATCTTATATATGTAAATATATGTATATATTATAAATACATCATATATTTACTTATATTTTAAATGTGTATCACAAATATTGATTTATATTTAAATGTAATTCATCTCATCATAGATACATAGACAGACAGACAGTCAGACAGTCAGACAGACAGACAGACAGACAGACAGACAGACAGACAGATAGATAGATAGATAGATAGATAGATAGATAGATAGATAGATAGATAGATAGATTTTTTTTGGTCAGTCGTGGGGCTTGAACTCTGGGCTTAGGTGCTGTCCATGTGCTCTTCTGCTCAAGGCAAGAGCTCTACCGCTTGAGACCTAGCGCCACTTCCAGTTTTCTGGTAGTTTATTGGAAAAAAGAATTTCATGGAATTTCCTGCCTGAGCTGGCATTGAACTGTGATCCTCAGATCTCAGCCTCCTGAGTAGCTAGGACTATAGGCATGAGCCATGGGTACCCGACTATACTTATATCTGAGATTTGTTAGTAGAACAAAGGATACAGGAACTATTATTCTTATCATGAAAGGACTTCACACTGACAGGTATAATTACAAGAAGAAAACAATAATTATTCACAATGGCACAAAAATTCCTTAGGTGCCTAGCAAGACAGCATGTGTTTCCATACACTGCATGTGGTGTGAGCAGTTTGCAACCCAAATGACTGTGGGAGATATTGGACCCTGACAATTGCATAAACACAGCTCTCTATGACAGATTAGAAAGGCCTATCTTAGAGATTCTTGTTAGGGACATGATGAAAAAATTTATAGTTTAGTTGTGATTACAGAACTCTTTTACACATATCACTCAGCCATTAACTATATTTCACATAGTTCCTATTGCTCTAACTTATATTTTCTTGGTTCAGTAAACTGTTTTTTGTTTGTGAAAACTTAGCTGTTCAAAACATAGACATGGGTTTTTAATATTTTTGAAATTGCTGTCTGCATAATGTTGTATGTGATGAGCTTCTCTTTACCATTTCATAGGAATAAACTTAATCTGATTCAAACTTGGAAACAGTTAGCTTGTTCTCTCTCCTAGAAAGCATCTATATAGACTTCTTTACATGTAAACAGACCCTCATTTACTTGCAAAAGTCTGTCAGTGTATCAAACCTAACTCACCCAAGTGAGGTGAATTCTTCTCTCATGCTTCTTTTACATTAAAAATGGTAAGAACTGTTCAGTAATGTGCATACATTTTAATATGAAGTGGGACTCCTATTTTCCTTAATATGAATCAAGCAGAGGAATCAGTTTAAGATGTGAAAGAGCCTTAGAAAGAGTTTTGGACCTTGGAAACTGTCCTTTGTATGAATTTTTGGAGAAATATCCCTTTTCTTTTTTTTTAATTTTATTTTATTTTATTCGAGAACATACTGTATAGAGGGGCTACAATTACATGGGCAGGATAATGCATACATTTCTTACCAAGCATTGCAGCCTCTTCCTTTGTTTACCCTTCACCTCCCTTCCCAGCGTCCCCCCTTCCCCCACCCAATTATACCCCCTCCCCCCCCCAAACCGACATTGTAAAGCTGGTTTTGACATGACATTTTGTACTTCTCATTGTTGCAACAGGTCCACCTGAATCCTTAAACGACTTGTTTGTCCCCATCTCCTCCACATGTTATACTGACATCAAATATAGTGAAAGCGGGGGTTACAATGTGGGGGAGGGACATACAAAGCAACAAAGAAATAATCTTATAAATGCGTTAGAAACACATGCATGAAAGAAACGAAAACATTAAAATACATATTTAAGGGTTCATTTTCCTAACATCACATTATCTGATCTTTTCCGCTTGACTCATACCTATACTAGATATTGCAAATAAGGGAAACCATGGGACCTATGCTTCTTTGGGCCTGGCTTACTTCACTTAATATAATTTTTTCCAAACCTTTCCATTTCCTAACAAATGGGGAAATGTCATTCTTTCTGATCAAAAGACTTCACATAGATCTCCCCTATGATCCAGCAATCCCACTTTTGGGCATTTACCCAAATGTTTACAAACAAGACCACACTAAAGCTACCAGCACAACTATGTTTATTGCAGCATTATTTACCATAGCTAAGATATGGAACCAACCCAGATGCCTCTCAGTAGATGAATGGATCAAGAAAATGTAGTATATATACACAATGAAATATCCCTTTTCAAAGACAAAGGACTCATTTTTTTAATATTGTGCTGGTACTGGGGTTTGAATTCCTGGACTTGAGCTATATCTGGGCTTTAATTCTCAATGTTTGCTCTATACCACCTGAGCCACACCTTCACTTCTTCCATTTACCACAAGTGGAGAAAAGAATCTCTTTGGTTTATCCACTTGGAATAGCTTCGAATTTCAATTGTCAAATTTGAACCTACCGACTATCTAGATGTAAGCCACTGGTGCTGTGCTAGAACTCACTTCTTAAGAATAAAAAATCACAAAAAGAGGAGAAAAAATATTTGTTCAATTATTTATGTGTTGTCTGATAAAACAAAGCACTTGCTACTGGAACGGAAAAAGAGAGAAGATAGACATGAATATGCAGGAGAGAGAAACAAAGAAAGAAGAAAGGAAGGGAGATTAAAAGAGGGGAGGGGAGTGGAAGGGAGGATACGAGAGAAGGGGGTAGCTGAGTAGAATTATCTACTCCTCACTAAGGTTTTGTTGGACAATCAGTACCTTTGCATTTATGTAGCCAAAGCTTTTTATTTTTGGTAGTAGTAAGCTGAGATATAAAATACCAATTTACAGGTAATAACCTGTTAGTGTGCTTCCGTCTGCACCAAGGAAGCCACAATTAGGTTACTGTCAGTGAGAAGGCAAGAGTAAGCAATTTAAGTGATTCTGAGAAACAATAATTGACATGTCAGGAATGCTCCCCTGTATGGTGAAGTCAAGCTTCACTCTTGTTCCCTGCTCCAGTCTTCCTCTCAACAAGAACAGCAGAAACAGGAGAGGAAGGAGATATGTGAGTAATGATCATCTCTCTGTTTACCCTCATCCCTTGGTCTCTCAAAATATAAAGCAAAAGGAGAATTAACTGAACTAGTGGGGAACATGGGAGGAAAAAGTTCAGTCTAACTTATTGTGAAACTTTTAAAATAATTGGAGCAGCACTCCAAATACTGAAATAAAACTTTTTAAATTATTAACAAAAAGTAACTTGAAATTTATCGAAAATTTAGAAGACTACAAAGCTCACTACATAGTGGAATCTGAAAATTGAAACTGATTCCTGCCTCTATCATCAGAAATTGAAGATTGTCCCTAAATGTCAAATACTAGGTAAAATACCCTTGATATTCACTTATACTGTGTGAATATAATGCAGAAAATATGACTTTAAATTTAGACTGCTGAAGTGATAAGCGATGGGAATTCATGATGGATAACATAATGCTGACAGCATGGAAATTATTTCCCTTCCATCTTCAGTGAGTAGAGAATAAAAATGCTCTATTGGATGGCCCTGAAAGTACAATTCTAAATTTAGGACAGAAGGTGAATAGTAAAGAAGAGCTATCTTTGCCAATCTGAGATTAGAAATGTGGAGAAATATACTAATTTATGTATGTCAAACATGGAAGAGAGGATGTGGCAAGCCCATAGCCAAATGCCAAAGTAGAGATATTTAACAAAATACCATGAAGTTGAAACAAGTCTTAAAGGGGGATCTGGGCTAAAAGGGAGTAGGGTAGAAGAATGGAGAGGGAAATGGTGGACTAATACAGTCATACCATTCAATGTACACATGTCAGAATATAAGTAGGAAACATGAAGGGATAGGTGAGGTTGGGGTAAGGGAAGGAAGAAAAATTCACTGTATATTGAAATGCACACACATTCTATTCAACACTGACATGATGAAGCAAAACCCCTTTGCACAACTAGCTAAACATAATTTTTTTGAAATTTTAATATTCAGAGACCAGAAGCACAAACCTTTAGAGATAAATAAGAAGAGAGAATTGACATATTGTTGAGGCTTGTTTCCCTTTCAATATACAAAATTTAATGTGTGAAGTCTGCTGCAAATATAAATTTTATTTTGCCGATACTTTTAAGCAAATTGCTTAAAATGTAGAGAACCAAATTCCAATATCCCTTCATTTCCAATAAAAAAAAATCGTATGCACCTTTAAGTTTCTCAGTTATTTCTAAATACCTTAATGCAATGCATTATTGGAACGAATTTCATTCCATATTTAAATTTATTTTTTGTTGTTGTGAAAATACTGTACAAAGGGGTTTCAATTACATGGACATGATAATGAGTCCATTTCCTATCAAGCATTGTAGCCTCCTCCTTTGTTTCACCTTCCCATAACTTCCCATCCTCTCCCCGCTCCCCACCCAGTCCTTCCCCCACCAAAATTTTAAAGTTTGTTTTCGACATAACGACTTGTACATCTCATTGTTTTAATGGTCCAACTGTATCCCTATTATATAAATGATTTGTTTTTTCCCTTCCCTTCCTCAAATTATAACAACATCAAGTTCAGTGAAAGCAGGGTTTGTACAGTGGGGGAGGGACATACAAAGCAAAAAAGAAATATTCTTATAAATGTGTTAGAAACAATTGCATGAAAGCGAAAAACATTTGAATATATAGCTTAGGGCTCATTTCCCTAACACCAACTTGTCTGACAGTTTCTGTTTGTCTCAGACATATACTAGTTATTGCAAATAAGGGAAATCATGGCACTAATGTTTCTTTGGGCCTGGCTTACGTCACTTAATATATTTTTTCCATGTCTTTCCATTTCCTAACAAATGGAGCCAATGTCATGCTTTCTGATGGAGGCATAGAATTCCAGTGTGTATATATACCACATTTTCTTGATCTACTCATCCAATAAGGGGCATCTGGGTTGGTTCCATATATTAGCTATGGTAAATAATGATGCAATAAACATAGTTGTGCTGGAAGTTCTACTGTGGCCTTATATGTGAACATTTGGGTAAATACCCAAAGTGGGATTCTGGGTCATAGGGGAGCTCTATGTGGAGACTTTTGAGGAACCTCAATACTGATTTCCAAACTGGTTGAACAAATTTATACTCCCATCCACAATTCAGTAATGTTCCGTTCTGTCCACATCCCCTCCAGCATCTGGTGTTAGAGTTCTTGATTAGAGCCATTCTAACTGGGGTGAGGTGGTATCTCAATGTTGTTTTGATTTGCATTTCTTTTATGACTTTTATGTGTCTATTGGCCATCCTTCTTTCCTCTTCAGAGAAGTTTCTCTTTAAGTCTTTAGCCCACTTATTTTTGGGCAGTTGTTTCTTTGAAGATTTGTTGGGGGATTTAAATTTTTGAGTTACATGTATATTTTAGATATGAGACCCTTGTCCATTTTATGGCTAGTGAAGATCTTCTACCAATCTGTGCGCTTTCTATTGATCTTGCTAGCTATGACCTTTGCCATGCAGAAGCTCTGCAATTTTATGCAATCCCATTTGTCCAACCTTTCTTTGATTTGTTGTGTTTCTGGGTCTCTATTAAGAAAATTTCAGCCTGTGCCAACAAGACCTAGGGTTTCTCCTATTCCAATCCGTAATGTTTTCAGAGTGTCCGCTTTGACTCCGAGGTCTTTGATCTATTTAGAGTTGATTCGGGTACAGGGTGATATATAAGGATCTAGCTTTAGTGTTCTACAAGTTGTTAACCAATTTTTCCAGCACCATTTACTGAAGAGGCTGTCTTCTTCCATTCTATTGTTTTAGCTCCCTTACCGAAGATTAGATGGCTATAGGTCTGTAGGTTCATTTCTGGGTTTCAATTCTATTCCATTGGTCCTGAGGTCGGTTCTTGTGTCAGTACCAAACTGTTTTGATTACTATGGCTTTGTAGTTGAATTTGAATTTGGTATTGATATTCTTCCAGCTCTGTTCTCTCTGTTAGGGATCATTTTTGCTATTCAGGGTCTTTTATTGTTCCATATGAATTTTTTGATTGCCTCTTCTATTTCCTTGAAGAATGAGGTTAGAATATTGATAGATATCGCATTGAATTTGTAGATAGCCTTGGGAAGTATTGCCTTTTTCACTATGTTGATCTTTCCCAATCCAGGAGCATGGGAGTTTTTGCCACTTTCTAAGTTCAGTTTTGATTTCCTTTTTCCGTTTTTTAAAGTTTTCCTCATAGAGGTCCTTCACTTTTTTGGTTAAGTTAAATCCTAGGTATTTTAATTTTTGTGTGGCTATTACAAATAGAGTTGCTTTCCTAATTTCAGGCACACTTTTCTTATTGTTGGCATACAGAAAAATCCATTGATTTTTGAGGGTTAATTTCATACCATGCTACTTTGCCAGAGTTTTGAATCATCTTGAGTAATTTTGGAGTGGACTCTGTGCGATTCTTTAAATACAAGATCATGTCATCTGCAAAGAGGGAGAGTTTTACTTCTTCTTTCCCTATTAGGATCCTTCTTATACTTGCATCTAGTCTTATTACTGTATAAGGCATTCCAATACTTGATTGAAGAAAAGTGGAAATAGTGGTCATCCTGTTTCATTCCTGAGTTAAGAGGAAATAGCTTTAGTTTTTTACCATTAAGTATAATGCTGGCTATAGGTTTGTCATATAAAATCTTTAATGTATTGAGGAAAGTTCCATGGATTCCTCATTTTTCCAGAAACTTCATTAAAAGGGATCTTGGATCTTGTCAATTGCTTTTTCTGCATCTATTGAGATAACCATGTGGTTCTTATCCTTGCTTCTGTTGATGTGATAAATTATATTAATTGATTTGCGTATCTTAAACCAGCTTTGCATCCATGAAATGAATCCTGTTTGATCGTGGTGTATGATTTTTTGGATGAATTGTTGAAGTCGATTGGCCAAAATTTTGTTGAGAAGTTTTGCATCAAAGTTCGTCAAAGAAATGGGTCTATATTTCTCTTTCCTAGCTGAGTCCCTTCCTGGTTTTGGGATGTGTGTTATGATGGCCTCATAGAATGAGTTCAGTAGTGAACTTTCTTTTTCCGTTTCATTGAAGAGTTGGAGGAGTATTGGTGTGATGTCTGCTTTGAAGGCCTAATAGAATTCTGCTGTAAAACCATTTGGTCCTGGGCTTTTCTTAGATTGGAGGTCTCTTATTGCTGTTTCTATTTCAGTGCTTGATATAGGCCTTTTAAGATAGTTTGACTCATCTTGGCTTAGTTTTGACATGTCAGTATTTTCTAGTATAAGTTCCATTTCTGCCAAGTTCTCAAACTTATTAGTATACAGGTTTTAGAAGCATTCCCTTATAATGTTCTGAATATTAGTTGTTTCTGTGATGATGTTTCCATTCTCATCTCTGAGTTTATTTGTGTGTGTTCTCTTCTTTTTCTGATAAGATTTGCTAAGGGTGTGTCAATTTTGTTAATTTTTTCAAAGAACCAACTCTTAGTTTTGTTGTTTCTTTCTATAGCTTTTTTGGATTCTAATTAATTTAATTCTGATTTAATTTTAATTTTTTCTTTCTGTCTACTGGATTGGGGTTTATCTTGCTCTTTTTCAAGGAGGTTCAGATGTCTCATTAAATAGTTGTTTTCAGATCTCTCCAATTTGTTGATGTAGGAGCTCAGAGCTATAAACTTGCCTCTGAATACTGTGTTTGCTGTGTCCCAGAGGAGCTAGTAATTGGTGTGTTCAGTTTTGTTGAATATCATGAACATTTGAATTTCCTTTCTAATCTCTTCCATGACCCACTCGTGATTCAGCAGTGTGTTGTTCAGGATCCATGTGTTACATGACTTTCTTTGGTGACTTTTGGTGTTGAGTTCTAAATATATTCCCTTGTGGTCTGAGAGAATGCAAGGTATAACTTCAATGTTTCTGAATTTGGACGTTTGCTTTGTGGCCTATAATGTGGTCTATTTTGGAAAATGTTCCATGTGCTGCTGAGAAAAACGTATTGTCTAATGCTGCTGGGTGAAATATTCAGTAGATGTGTGTTAAATCTAGTTGATATGTGCAGTTGTTTATATCTACGGTTACTCTGTTGAGTTTTTGCGAAGTTCATTTATCTAGTGGGGAAAGTTGTGTGTTAAAGTCCTCAACAATTAATGTTTATGGATCTATGTGGGATTTGAGGGAAAGTAGAGTTTCTTGGACGAATTAGGGTGCTCTGCTGTTTGGCAAATAGATATTTACAATTGTAATATCCTCCTGAAGGAGTGATCCCTTAATTAGTATGTACCAACCTTTTCACTAATTTTAATTAAAAGTCTATTTTATCTGATATTAGGATTGCAACTCCATCCTGTTTATGGGAGCCGTTTGCTTGGTAGATTTTGTTTAAGCCTTTAAAATTGAAAATGTGTTTGTTTTGTGGGCAAGATTTGACTCCTGAAGCCAGCAGATAAAAGGATCTTGCTTTTTAATCCAAGTAGACAGACTTTGTCGCTTAATTGATGAGTTAAGTCTGTTAATGTTGAGAGATAGAACTGAGAGGTATTTGGGAGTTCCTTCCATTTTATCCAACTACTTCAGAGCTGTGGCAACTGTGTTCTTCCTATGGGTCTTGGATTCTCAGTTTGGGTGATATTTCTTGGCCTTTAGTGTGGTCTTGTTGGTTTTCTCTGTGTAGGACATCTTTAAGACCCTTTAGTAGGGCTGGTTTGGTGGAGATATATTGTTTCAATTTTTCTTTGCTATGGAAGGGTTTTATTTGACCTCCGATTATTAAGGAGAGTATAGCTGGGTAAAGTATTCTTGGTTGATAGTTGTTTGTATTTAGGACATAGATTACATCATTCTAGGCTCTTCTTGCTTTGATTGTTTCTGCTGAGAAATCTGAGGTGATTCTAGTTGGTTTCCCTTTATAGGTGTTTGATCTTTGCTTCATGACAACTTTAAGGATTTTTTCCTTGTTCTGAATCGATCCTGTGAGTATTATAATGTGACAATGGGATATCCTCTTCTGATCTAGTCTATTGGGAGTTCTAAAAGCTTCTTGTATCTGAATAGACCTATCTTTTTGCATGTTTGGGAAGTTCTCTGCTAGGATCCTGTTAAACATATTTCCTAGACCATTGACTTCTGGCTCTAGGTGCTCCTCTACACCCATTATCCTCAGATTAGGCCTTCTAGTGCGGTCTTCCAAGGCTTCAATGTTGAATAGATCTATCATATTTCTTGGATTTGTCTTTGAAGGTTGTATATTCCTTCTCTATAATATCTAGGCTGTCTTCAATCCTCAGGATTCAATCTTCTGCATGGCCAATCCTACTATCCAGACTTTCTACTTTTTTTTTTTTCCTTCCAGTTGGTCGGCTTTTATGGCTTCTAATTCTTTGTTGGATCTTTGTTTTAGATCTTGTATGAAATTCTTTACTTCATTAATTTAGTGTCAAGTGTTTATTCTCAAATCACTTGGTTGATTGGTTATGGTTTCCTTGGACTCCCATTACTTCTGTTGGGATCCATTCAGCATTCCCTTTGTGGACTCCCTGACTTCTCTCAGCTCTCTGTTTATGGATTCCATGAATGCCTCTAGTGATCTTTGTCTATGCTCTTCCCGCTCTTGAAATTCCTGTATTACTCTTTGATCAGCTTCTTCATGTTCATGCAATTCCTTTAGTTCTCTTTGACTAATCTCAGCCTACTCACACAATTCCTTTATTTCTCTTTGAGTGTTCCCAAGCTGCTAATGCAATTCTTTTATCTATCTATGAGTAGCTTCCTCACACCTATGAGCTTTCTTTTTTGCCATTTGTTTGCCTCCTCTCTCTCTATATCATGCTTACCCAGAGTCCTTTGAAGGTTTTCAATCTTTTTATTTACCATGTTTACCATTAGTGTTTTTAGAGCTTTTTGAAAACTCTCCTCTGGATTATTTATTATCTGTTCTGTCCACTAATTATCATGAGTGGGAGTTGAGATACCCGGACTTGCCATTTTTCTTGTGTTTTTCCGGCTTCTTCTGCCCATTTGGCATGAGAGTAACACCAATTTTGTGCTATAAAACTATCTTAAGGGAAGCATCAACAAAGTCTGTAGTTGCACAGTCCAAAGCCTGCAGATCCTCCTGATGGAGAGATCCCTTGATTAGTATGTAGTGACCTTCTTTATCTCTTCTCACAAATTTTAATTTGAACTCTATTTTATCTGATATTAGGATTGCAACTCCCGCCTGTTTATGGGAGCCGTTTGCTTGGTAGATTTTGTTCCAGCCTTTAACATTGAAAATGTGTTTGTTTTTACGGGCAAGGTGTGACTCCTGAAGGCAGCAAATATTTTGCCCATGTAATTGTAACCGCTCTGTACAGTATTTTCACAATAAAAATAAATAAATAAATATTACAAAAGCCTGCAGATATAATCTAGTTCAACAGATACATTTTCAACATCAACCAACTATGTATTAATAGGCTATGAACCGCAAAGAAGAATTTTGCAAACGAGAAATTATTAGGTTTAGTGAGAGATGTGGGTATTAATAGGAATAGAGGGATGTGGAAAGGTAGAGGGGAGCTAACTTAGTCCTAATCTCAAAACAGGAAGTAGATTCGATAGAATGATAGTAGACACCGGGGGGGAAAAAGAAAGAGAAAAAAAAAGACAAGGAAAAATAGTAAAACAAAAATTAAAAATTAAAAAATGAAACACTTCAAATTATGCAGAATAAAAACGTAATATTCAGAGAAGGATGGGAATATGATAAGAGAAGGGGAGGGATAGAAAGGAGATGTCAAAAAATAAAAAATAAAAATGCTTAAAATTTTATATAGGTATATAGAGGTAGTACAGCTATTAAAGAAGTTAAGTCTAAAAGGTTTTGAATTCAGTAATAAATTTCTGGATTAAGTGTGTATACAATCGGGGATAAGGTCTAATAATCAACTACAGGTATATCTGAGAATGAGCGGAAATGCGACTAATTCACGCAAAGAAGAACGAAATAGAAAAAAAGTGAAAAGAATGAGAAAGAAAGGAAAAAAGGATCAAAAGGTCAGTAGTGCTAAACAAAAATGGAAAAAAAGCACGCACACACACACACACACACACACACACACACACACACACATATAACCGTAAAATAAAAATTATAAGAGGAAGAAAAAAAAGTTAATAGAAAACAATTTTTTAAAGTTAAAAATTAAAAATTAAAAATGTTAAAAAAAATTTAATAAAAGGTGACAAAAAAGAGTTCTTTGCTTTTTGGGGGTTAGAAGGGAAGATCCTGTATCTCCCTTGTGTCCATAACCAGTCTCTTGTTGGAGTCTCTGGTCTGCTTGTGGTATTTGATTTTCCTGTAGCTTGGTTGAACTCCATGACATGGAAACAGCAAGTTTTTTTTTTCAGATATCAACCTTGATGTCAGTAGAGTATCTAGACATTATTTTATTTCATTTGTCTTTTCTATTGGTTTATCACTAGCAAACTCTGTCTTGATTTTGGTACCTTCCATCTTGTATATACATTTATCTGATTTGGAGATGGAAAGGGAAAAAATATAGTGATGAAAGAAGTACAAAGAGTGACCCATTGCAACAATGATATTCACAAGACACTTTCAGAAATGAACTTTACAACTATGGGGTGGGGAGGATGTGTGGAGAGTGGGAAGGGAAATGAGAACAACAATGGAGTGGATAAAAATATTCAACAAGGATTGTAACTTATTCATGTAACTCTAACCACTCTGTACAGTATTTTTGAAATAAAATAAAATTTAAAAATTGAACCTATCCTAGAAAAAATATAGTTTTCAAAATAAGATATCTGTCACAGTACTTGTGAGGGATTCTAGGGTCAAACTGTTAAACCTGGAAAGGGATAGATTGCGAAGCCATCTCAAACAGCAATCAAAAGACTGAGAGCTCTGTTCTGGAAAGGTCAGTCAAGGGAAGACAGGGGTATGAGTTATTACCTCAAAAGCATATAAATTCGAGCTGTTGGACACTAAAAGATTAAGACTTTCGAGACAAGATGGATGTCTGTGTTATGGATGTAATGACTATTACTCCCTTCTGCTCCCTAACAATAAGGGATTGAATTATCACTATGTATACAAACAATACCTCATGTTAATAGTTGTAACCAAAGCTAGGTTAATGCCTTAGTTTGTGGACATACCTATAGCCACTGACCACCACCCGCCTTGTAGTAGAAGGAATATAAACATGTTAAGCATGATTTGGTGATCCAGAAGCTGGCAATGAGGCTTTGGGTCCTCTGGTGTCTTCTTTCCTATCATTTCCAGTGATTTCTCAGTTTTTTGGCCATGTATCCCATCATCTTTCCTGTCCCATGGTTGTGGTTAGTGACAGTACTGATTTTCTGAACACCTCAAAACAAACTATGGAAAAACACTTACTCAAAAAAGATTGAGGAAGATTGAGCACCTGGAAAGATACCAAACATTATCAGTGACCCTGTGATCCTCTAGCAAGTAAGTACAATTCAGGAATATCTTTATTTCTGATAATATGAGATGGATAATTGTCCCTTTTGTATATTTGGTATTTGGTACTGCATGCATTTTCAGAAACACATATGCATTGTTAAATAATGTTATTTATTTCACAGGTCACAGACCATGTCACTGGAGTGATGACCCTAATGTCTTATCTCAGTTGCCTGATTCAGACTTAGATGACTATGAATTGCCTAATTATGAACATTTCTCCATGAAACTCAACAACACAGAATGAAGTGTCAGGGTCAGGCCATTCTATACCTGTAAGGATATTTACATATATTATAGTAATATACACCTACACTGCTCAGTACTCATGGCAGAGTGGTTTGTTATAATTGTCCTCAAATCATAAATATGCTAGAGCTTAAAGCAGAATGATGGGCTATTCATTTTCAACGCAAGAGTAATGATCACCCTTTAAAATTATTTTCAGTGGAGAATCCTTCCTATACATTTTACTGACTTAGCTTCTACTCTCTGTTTACCATTATCAGGAAGGGTCACACTGTATCGAGCTACAATATTGCAGCAACTTAGCTGCCTTAGAATGTTACCTCCAATCTTGATACCAAGGTCAACTCTGCAACTCTAATCACATAGTTAGTGGACACCCAAACTTTTCAAGCTGGTTAAAAATTCAGCTATCACTGCTCATTGCCAGTGTTAAAGAACGCACTCCTTTAGATGTATTATGTATCTTCTTGTATTTCCAACACTGCCTTAGATGTTGGTTTTTGAAGTAGAGCTTTTAGTTTGCATTTGATTTATGGAGGTGTTAGTGATGCCAGTTATTAGTAATTTGACATTGTGGCTATTGAGGAAGTGAATACACATTACTCACAAAAGTTTCTTTATGTGTATTGGTATTGCGATATTGTGAACTTCCTAAAAGCCAGCCAGGGGGGCACATGTCCCTAATCCCATCACTTATGTCACTGAGACAAGCCTTGAAAGGTCCAGGCTAGCTGGAACTTTATAGTGAGAACCTTTTCTACAAAGAAAGGGGAGAGATTTGAAAACAAAAAAACAAAAAAAAAACCAAGTGAATCTTCCAACAGTTTTGTCATATATTCTTTACACTTAGCCATTAAGAGCACCATAATAGTATTGTTTATGCCTTCTTACCTACTCTTTTCCTGTTCTGAGCTGTTTTATTTATGGATCTCTAAGATGTCATATAAGAATCACATAAGAAATCTATATAAATCATATAAGAAATCATAAAAAATAGTTTGTTAGGGATATATAATCCAAAGGTAATAATTTCAGGAAAATATTAAGCACATAAAATGTAATGCATTGACTATTGAAAACTTCAGCAGTTGTAGTTTATTTATTCTTATAACAAAGATTATAAACGAAGTTACAATAGTATTCCAACTGGAACTAGAAATATGAAGGGTAGCACTAAAGAATGCTACTGCTACCACTAATAGAGTAAGAATGAAATTTAGGCAAAACTCCTTCATAATAAAAGCCACAGGACAACCCCAACATTGCTTTCATTGTTTCATATGAGGACAAGACTTTTTTTTA
The DNA here is from genome assembly GCF_024711535.1 of Dipodomys merriami. Taxonomy (NCBI): domain Eukaryota; kingdom Metazoa; phylum Chordata; class Mammalia; order Rodentia; family Heteromyidae; genus Dipodomys; species Dipodomys merriami. The sequence continues at coordinate 449,885 of NW_027206382.1, forward strand.
GTAAAGACAAATTTTCAAAGATATTAACATCAATTGGGTATATATTTCTGAAGTCCTTCAGGAAGGATGCTGTGACCATGTTGATGGAAGCTGACTTCTTTGGGACCTACTACACAAGGTGCAGACACCATTCCAAGCACTGAACCTGCATTAGAGTAATTTAAGTGCTCATGAGTGTTCTTCAAGTTAGGAAATGAATTAAGTTTTTTATTAAAAACAAAAGTAGGAAAGAAGCCCAAACAAATTTCCCAAGTTGCTAAGACTGATCAGTTGAGACCCATAATTCAAAACCAGAATTCCACCAGCCACATCTGTGGATATTCTGTGTCACATTCATTACTTTTCAAGAGCTATGGAGCAGATGAATCCACATTATCTTCCTAATTATGGTTATGAGATCAATAACATTGATACAGAATATAAATATTTTTAAATGAAAAGGGTGTGGATAATGACAGCACAAGTGATCTTTATATCAAATGAAGATCAGTTTAATTTCTAAAGAAATATCTGAATGAACATCATTCAGCTTCCACTGTTTATTATTCCTGGTATCAAAGACACCTGTGCTGACGAACACAGGCTTTTATCAATCAGTACCCTCAATACACAGGGTAGATTGTTATGGATATACAATCCATAAGGAATAATTTTCGTGTGTACTTACTTCCTTGTTGTACCAAAAAAAATCTATTCCCTATTCTAAAACATACATCAATTTAATGGATATTAGTGTTATCAGTATAAATTAGGTGTGCATAATATATGTAATGTATCTTATTACATAACATAGAAATTATATATTTATATATCACATATATACATATATATGTATCATTACTGATATTCTAGGACTACTATAAATAATATATGTATAAAACATTTTAGTATTATACTGTGAAGGATACAAGGAATGACAAGTTTATGTAAATAAATATATATGTATGTTTTAGTCACATAATTTATTTTTGTGCCATTACTGAGACTGGGTTTTGTCCCTGAGCCATTTCACTCAGACTGGCTTCATATAGCTATCTTCAGATCTCAGGCCCTAAGTAGCAGGAATTACATACATGAGTCAGGTTATAGATTTTTAACCCCATCCTTGGCATATTCTTACATAATTATTTTTGAATGCTCAATTATATTCTGATATTCCATTTCTAAACCAATTCAGAATAAATAACTACTAACTGAGTAAAACTCTATGTTGCAATCAAAATTGTAAGGACCCTACTTTATTATCCATTTTCAAAGATATTGGTAGTTTAATTCCTGGACAGACAAGTAGAAAAATTAAATTATGTGTGCATAATATATGTAATATACTATATTACATAACATATAAATGATATATTTATAATATATGCATAATTAGTGATAGTCTATAATTACTATAAATACTATATGTATAAAACTGGTTTTAATATTATACTGTGAAGGATACAAGGAATGACAATATCCCTATCATAACTGTCTCATTTTTACCAGTACACAAACTATGTTATAAATAGATATCTTCAAGAAAGCACACCTCTGTAATAAAATATTCTCCTCATCGTTATGAACATCCTCTAAGATTGGCTACACTGATCCACAGCAATCACTTTGTGATACTTTCTGGATAAAGTTGCTTGTCCTCATCCTTATCAGTCTTTCAGCAACTTCAGTGAAGAGCTTTTTCTCTTGCTTTGCCTGTAGTCGATATCATCCTTTGTTTTTTCCCAGCAAAGAAATTGTGGTTAGCAAGCTTGAGCATTGGTACATACAAAGGTTCTTTGGTTATGAATTTTTCCTTTCCTTTCTTGATAAGTGAGCTGTAATAACAAAAACCTCTTAAGACAATGTGTAAGTGAAAACATATTGATTTGAAAATACTATAAATATTCGTTCTTTGAAATTATTTTTAATTCAAATATAACAGGGGTGGTTTTATTGGTGTACGCCTTTAAATCTAGCTATTTATAAGGCTGAAAACAGAAGATCGTAGTTTCAAGCTAGACCAGGTAAATAGACCATGAGACATTTATCTTCAACTAAGAACCAAAAAGCTAAAAGTGGAGCTGTGGCTCAAATGGAAGACTGACAACCTGAGCACAAAACAAAAAAAAAAAAAAAAACAAATCCACGAATTTAAGTCATAGTATTAGTATTCATATACTATATATTTATGGTTCCTAAAATATTATGTGAATTAATTTGTCAAAACCTGCTCATACATTACATATGAGGTGTGAAATAATAGGTAAGTCTGAAATGACTACAAGATATTTTGACAAGGCAACTGGAAGAGTTATCAATTAATCAAATAGTAATGAGGAATACAATCAAAGCTCACTTTGGACTCTTTTGAATTTGTTAAAATCAATAGCTAGGAGTTGTCAGTAAACATGATGCTATTAAGGAATTGAATTAAAGAAAGAACAGAGCTGGAGGAAAAAAAACGAAATAATTACATGTACTCAGTGGTAACACTCATGAGAAGGAAGATTACAGAACTAAGCCATGTGATACACAAATATGTATAACATGGCAAATGAAGAAAAACAGTAATAAGTATGTAATGCAGACTTATATGGATATATATTTTTAATGTTTAAGGGCTATGAAGTGTTTATGTGATGACCTAAAATTTAAGAAATTGGTAAGGTCAACTATCTCTTGGGCAAACTATAGCAGATAGGTTAAATAAAACAGGGCCACAATAGAGTGTCTTGATTTGCCAACGTGAAAACAGGTCAATATTTGGAAAGCTATTTTTTGGACATGTGGTTGGAGTGACAATTGCTGCAGTTTGTTCAAGTGTCAGTAGAAGGGTACAGTTTTAATACAATGATAGAAATCTTTCCGGGTCTGGTACATTTTCCCACTCTCTTCAATTTCCCTTTTTTTCTGAGAACTAAAATGTCGTTACTGGAAGCCATTCCCAAATTGTGCCTTTGGCAAGTTTTCAGATATTCAGTCAATCACTTGCCCAAATAATAGAGAATGGGACCAGGTCTACATTGAGTACTCACAGTAAACAGATTTCTGGCCATTCTTAGGAGGAGCCTTCTGCAATTGTGGGATGGATAAGGCTGGATAATTTACAGATCAGCCACCATAGATGGAAAGTATTCTGCTAATTTGACCCCTGAGATATTAGATGTTTTATCTCCATTGTATTGATTTTTATGAATCAATTAATCAGATTCTTTATACTATATGATGTTACTAAATTGTGAAATGCATGTTTATTGCATTTCCTTTGTATAACATATAGTATGCTTTGAAATTTGGTATAAATTATTCATGTTTTTATTTTTTTCAATGTGGATTACTCCTAGTTCTCAAGAGTGGGGAAATGCTTTGGAAATTTGTAACTTGAAGTCATATGTTGCCATGTGTCATATCCTATTTTCCTTGTACAGAGTTGATAATAAATTATATGTAATTTATTTTTTATTTTTATTTATTGTCTATTGCAGAGTTTGAACTTGGGTCCTGGGCACTGTTCCTGAGGTCTTCGGCTCAAAGTTATCTATCTACAACATTGAGCCACAGTATCAATTTTAGTCTTGATTGAGTAACTGGAGATAAGTGTCTCATGGCAACTTTTCTGCCAAAGATGGCTTTGAACTGATTCTCAGATAGCCTCCAGATTAGCCAAGATTACAGGCATGAGCTACCAGCACATAGCTATATGTAATTTCAACTGTAATTTTCTTCAAGTGTTTCATCCTGCATTGAAGTTTATTTTTCTGACAAACTTTCTAACAAATATGTAATCTATTTAATTTTGATAAGTACTGCTGTAATTCCCAATTATTTGTGGCATTTCTGAAATCCAAGTTCCTATGTGTGTCAGGGTAGATACTTTTGCCTGTAACAAGTATTGTTGTTGAACACATGACATCTGGCTACTAAGAGAACAAAGGATGTGTAGCTACAGTAGCCAGATAAATAACTACCAGGACAATTCAAGGGCAACTCATGTACTCTCTGTGTAGGTGCATACGGAACAAAGAAAAGACATTATTTTTTTGTTGGGGGGCCGGTCATGGGGCCTGAACTCTGGGCCTGGCTGCTGTCCCTCGACTCTTCTGCTCAAGGCTAGTGCTCTACCACTTGAGCCACTGCACCACTTCTGGCTTTTTTCTTTTTGCTTATGTGGTGCTGAGGAATTGAACCCAGAGCCTCATGCATGCAAGGCAAGCGCTTTACCACTGAGCCATCTTCCCAGCCAGAAAAGAAATTCTCATACTTGAAAGTGATTGAGTGTGTGTGCACATAGATGTTGACTTAATTATCTGTTGCTATAGTTTTACCCATTCACTAGTATAAAACAATATTTCATAAATGCATGTATATGTATATGTATATATATATGTATATATATGTATATATATATATATATATATATATATATATATATATATATATATATATATATGCAGATCACAGTTTCCAGAATACAGAGAACCACATCCATGGGCACCGCTTGCCTATGTTGCTCTTTGGGTAATAAGAATAAAACCTGGAATTGTCCCGTGGTAGAGAAATTACTCAGAGATTCAAGCATTTGTCTTTCAATATGTTGCTTGTTCCTAACTCTAAAATTAGGAAGCTTGTTAATATATAACATATGTTATATTAGACTATATTTATTATACTATATAATGTATAATATATTTTACACTATATATTATATATAATATCTGACAGAATTATATATTTATAAGGAAAATTATAATAAACACATTAGTGTCCATACTTTCCTAGTCATGATTAAGTTCAGCAGAGTTGGTGCATTATATCTCAACAGGAAAACTCTACTGAAGTTCTGATGACCTTGAACTAGATAAGAATACATGTTAAAAAAAAAAAGCGTCTCCTAATTTATGAGAAAAAATAAGTTTGGAAGCTTTTTTTGTTTTTGGGTTTTTTTTTTTTTTGGCAGGTCATGGGGCCTGAATTCTGGGCCTGGGTCCTGTCCCTCTCCTCTTCACCTCAAGGCTAATGCTCTACCACTCTAGCCATAGCACCACTTCTGGCTGAGGAATTGAACCCAGGGCGTCAAGCCTGCAAGGCAAGCACTCAACCAATGAGCCATGTTCGGAAGTCAGGTTTGGAAGTTTCTCGGAAGAGGAATTTGGCATTTGCTATGCATCCTTGATTAGTAAGAATAGGTATCATTTTGGTCCAAATTTTGTCTCCTTTTATGTTCCCTAGACAGTTACACAGGAACATCATTCCATCGCATATCTTTAAGTCCTTCTTTTATTTCTTTTTATCATTATTGTGTTGTTGTTGTTGTTTTGATGATCATGAAGCTTGAACTCATGGCCTAGATAGTGTCCCTGAGCTCCAGGCTAGTGCTTTACCACTTGAGCCACAGGACTACTTCTGGCTTTTTCTGCCTGGGCTTGCTTTGAATCGTAATACTCAGATCTCACTCTCCTGGGTACCTAGGATTACTGGTGTGAGCCACTAGTGCCCAGCAAGTCCGTCTCTTTTAGGTATTATTCTAAAAGCCTCCTAACCAAGCTCATTCCTCAGATAGTAAATGGACCTATGCCAACAGTTCCTTCACACTCTCATCTCCTGTTATGGTTATTATGTGTCTTTTCCATGTTATCTTGAACCTACTTCACTGTTTTCTTCCTAATCCATGATTGTATATGTGTTACTAATAATTACCTAAATTTAGTGGCTATCCACCCTAAATTACTCAACCATTAATTTCATTTATTATTTTTTTCAATATGATTGTTGTTCAGTTCCAATCTGAGCTTATACTCACCTTTTCTACCTCTTGGCATGTGCAGAGCCTGGGCCTTTTCTACCTCCAATGCAAGAGGTTAGCCAAAGTATAGCCTACAATATTCCTTCTTAGGATTCAGGACAAGTAGTTGAGTGCCTGAAAGAAGCAATGCATTCTTGGCATGGGAATGGGTGGGAGAGACAATAGCCTAGAGAGCAAACTGGTAGACACAACATTTAACAACTTCTTTGGGGAAACTGACTTTCGCACAATGGCAGTGAGATAACACACCTAGTGAATTTTCATATATAAAGGAAGTTATCATGTCTCACTGCACAACTCACTTTTAGTCAGAGAGGGTCATTCTTTTGTGTACTCCTTAGGCCCAGTCTCACTTTATCTCCATCTTAGACTTTGCCCAAACTCTGTTTCTAACAGAAGGTGCCTGATGAGGAGGAAAATGTGATCTCTTGGTTTCTGACTGGCCCTGTGAGAACTGAGGTCACTTTTAGTTTTGAACCTATTCCTCCTGACAAAGCTGTGGTGAGTGGTGGGAAAACTCATTCTCTGAATTGTGCCATAGTACCAAATCTCTTCAGAGAAAGTCAAGGAATAATGAATCCTGCCTGAGGGATTGAGTTTCTCTATTTCCAAAGAGGTCAATTAATATCTGATTCTGAGTCCCAGATGGAGGTCTTTTACCAGATCCTCCAAGCTGGAGTGGATGTTCCTCAGATTCCAGACCATCCTCATATTTCTTCAGCTCTTTCTCATGAATCAAAAGGTCACAGGAGTTGAGTTCAGAAACAAGGAGAAATGAGAATAGCAGAAGAATTACTGGCAGGGGAAGGAATTA